>NC_041382.1:332023749-332112668 GCF_002162155.2 Triticum dicoccoides
GGCGCCCAGGCGGCGGCGCGGGGAGGCAAGAGCCTCGGGTGGCGGCGGCGACCGGGCCCGCGCGGGCCGGATCTGGGCCCCGCGGGCCGCGTGGCGGTGGGAGGCGACGCGGACAGGTGGCGCGCCGCAAGTGGACGCGGGAGGCGGCGGAGCTGACGTGGTGGCCGCCGATTGGTGGAGGTGAGGTGGCTGCGGGCGACGGACATGTCCGGCCGGTGGTGGGAAGTTTGTCCGGCGGCGCGAGGAGCGGGGCTAGGGTTTATGTGCGCGAAAATTCCGAGAGGAACACATATTTATAGGTAGAGGGAGCTAGGAGAGTCCAAATGAGGTGCAGTTTTCGGCCACGCGATCATGATCGAACGACCGAGATGATGGAGCAGGTTTAGGTGGGTTTTGGGCCAAATTGGGGGGGGTGTTGGGCTGCAACACACATGAGGCCTTTTCAGTCCCTCAGTTAACCGTTGGAGTATCAAACGAAGTCCAAATGGTACGAAACTTGACAGGCGGTCTACCGGTAGAAAACCAAGGCCGCTTGGCAAGTCTCGGTCCAATCCGGAAATGTTTAATCCCCACACACAAGAAGAAGGTAGAAATGACCACCGGAGGAGAACGGAGCACCGGATTGCAAAACGGACAACGGGAAAAATGCTCGGATGCATGAGACGAACACGTATGCAAATGAAATGCACATGATGACATAATATGCAATGCATGACAGGCAAGCAATGACAAGGCAACAACAGCGAATAACTGCACGACACCTGGCACATTGGTCACGGGGCGTTACAATAGTCTAGCGCACCAGCCCTCAACATGTCCTCCAGAATTTGATAGACTCTCTCGGTTTGTCCATCTGTCTGCGGATGAAAAGTTGTACTGAACTCTATCCTGGTCCCAAAGTCTGGTGCAACTCATGCCAAAACTTTCAAGTAAACTGCGTTCCTCTATCTGATACGATGGTCCTCGGAACTCCATGCAGACATACGATCCTGGTCATGTATATCTTGGCCAACTTCGCACTGGTACAGGTGGTTTTCACTGGGATAAAGTGAGCTACTTTTGTCAAGCGATCCACTACTACCCAGATAGAATCATATCCCGATTGGCTCCTGGGTAATCCGGTGATAAAATCCATGCCAAGCTTATCCCACTTCCATACAGGTATTGGCATAGGCTGCAGTAATCGTACGGGCTTCTGATGTCCTGCCTTCACTCTGTGACATACATCACATACGGCTACATACTCGGCAATATCCTTCTTCATTCCAGTCCACCAGAAACGCTCCTTCAAATCCAAATACATCTTGGTGTTTCCGGGGTGTAGTGAGTATGGTGAGTCATGGGCTTCCTGAAGTATCAACTTCCTGATCTCCGCACTGTTTGGCACATAAACACGGTCCTCAAACCACAAGGTGTTGTGCTCGTCCTCACGAAAACCTTCGGCTTTACCTTCACTCAACTTCTCCTTTATTTCAGAAATTTCTTTGTCATCCTTCTAAGCTTCTCTAATCTTTTCCAACAATTTTGACTGAACCTCAAATGCTGCAACAAAACCACTAGGAACTATCTCCAAACGAAGCCCCCTGAGATCTTCTGCTAACTCCTTTGGCAAACCTCCTGTTACTAAGTTATTGGCATAACTCTTCCGGCTTAAGGCATTTGCTACGATATTGGCCTTGCCTGGATGATAGTGCAACTTCATATCGTAATCCTTTATGAGCTCCAACCATCTCCTTTGCCTGAGATTTAACTCCTTCTGTGTGAAAATGTACTTCAAACTCTTGTGATCCGTGTACACATCACAATGGTTTCCAATAAGAAAATGTCTCTAGGTCTTGAGCGCATGCACTACGGCTGCTAACTCCAAATCATGCGTAGCATAATTTAACTCATGTGGTCGAATTTGACGTGACGCATATGAAACAACCCTTTTGTCTTGCATAAGTACTCCTCCAAGTCCTAAGCGAGAGGCGTCGCAATACAATTGGAAATCCTTGCGTATATCCGGCAGAATCAGCACTGGGGCTGTAGTCAAACGTTTCTTCAACTCCTGGAAACTTTCTTCACATTCTTCAGTCTAATGGAACTTGGTGTCCTTCTTCAGCAATGCCGTCATAGGCTTCGCAATCTTGGAGAAATTCTCGATAAATCTCCGATAGTATCCCGTGAGTCCAAGAAAACTGCGGATCTCTCCAACTGAGGTGGGTGCCAAACACTCAGTGAGTGACTGAACCTTGGTCGGATCCACTGCTATACCTTCTCCTGATATAACATTTCCAAGAAATCCAACTTCCTTCAACCAAAACTCACATTTTTTGAACTTGGCATATAACTGATGCTCCCTGAGTTTCTCGAGTACTAAGTGCAAATGCTCCTTGTGTTCCTCTTCATTCTTTGAGTATACTAAAATGTCATCAATGAACACCACGAAAAACTTATCCAAGAACTCCATGAACACCTTATTCATCATACTCATGAAAGAGGCAGGGGCGTTAGTCAATCCAAATGACATAACCATATACTCATAAAGCCCATACCTTGTGGTAAAAGTTGTCTTAGGTATATCCTTTTCTCGAATCTTCAGCTGGTGGTAACCTGATCGCAGGTCGATCTTCAAAAACACTTTAGCTCCTTGCAGCTGGTCAAACAGATCATTGATCATCGGCAGTGGGTACTTGTTCTTGATTGTCACTTCATTCAATGCCCGATAATCAACAACCATCCTTAGAGATTTATCCTTCTCAACCAATAGCACTGGGGCTCCCCATGATGATGAACTCCGTCGGATGTAACCTTTCTCTAGTAACTCTTTAATCTGTTTCTTAATCTCCTCCAGATCATTCGCAGGCATCCAGTATGGTCTCTTTGATATAGGCCCGGTGCCTGGCAACAGCTCTATCAAAAACTCGATGTCTCGATCTGGCGGCATGCCTGGTAACTCCTCTGGAAATACATCTAGGTAATCCTTCACAACAGGCACTTCCTCCTGAAGAACTCCCGTGAGAGAATTTACTTGGGTTCTCCTTGGCGCATGCCTGGATACATACTTGATCATTTTTCCCTCCGGGGTAGTAAGCAGAATTGACTTACTAGTGCAATCAATGTTTCCTCCGTACATCAACAACCAATCCATTCCTAGTATTACATCCAATCCTTGCGACTCTAGAATTATCAAGTCAGAGGGGAAAACATGACTACCTATGGTTAATGGCATCTGAAAACATCCATTGCTTGCCATATACTCGGCTCCGGGTGAGGTTACTAGCATAGGCGTCTTAAGAACTCTAGTGGGCAACTTATACTTATCACCAAATCCCCTTGATATGTATGAATGTGATGCACCAATATCAAAAAGAACGATTGCAGTAAATGACTTAACTAAAAACTTGCCGATAACTACATCTGGTTGCTCTTCAATCTCCTCCACGTTCACGTGGTTCACTTGTCCTTTGTTAAATGGATTGGGCTTCTTCCTAGAGCTCCCATTACCATTTCCGTTCTTTGCTTCAGGGCACTCCGTGCATAGTGTCTAGTCTTCCCGCACTTGAAACAAGTAACGTGGCTTAGGTCCCTCTTGGCGGGTGTGGCTGGATTGGAACGGTTCTGATTGCTGTTTGCTCCATTCCCATTCCCATTCCTTGGGCCAGTATGATTATGGGTACTTCCTCCACTGTGAGTGTGGCCTCCATGGTTATGGGTAAACCCTCCCGAGTTCGGGGTAAAGCGAGGCTTCTGCTGAGCTCCTGAATTGTACTTCCCTTGTCCATATTTCCTTTTGCGCCTCTCTATCTGCTGATGATTCCCTTCGATCATGAGAGCTTTATCTAACAACTCCTGGTAGTTGTTAAATGTTGCCACCATTAACTCCATACTCATCTCATCATTCAGCCCTTCCATAAACTTCTCCTACTTCGCGGCATCTGTGGCCACATCATCTGGAGCATAGTGGGATAACTTACTAAACTCCTCCACATACTGGCCTACAGTACCGTTCCCTTGGCATAAGTTGTGAAACTCACGCTTCTTCATGCTCATAGCTCCCGTGGATACGTGGGCTGTGCGGAATGCTTGCTGAAAATGCTCCCAGGTGACATTGGCTATAGGAAAAGTGGTTGTGTAATTCTCCCACCATGCGGCTGCTGGTCCATCCAATTGGTGTGCGGCAAAACCCACCTTCTCCGCATCTATGCAACCTGCGATGGTCAACTCCCTTCCAATCCTGCGTTGCCAATCATCAGAAACTATTGGCTCAGTGCTACTGGAAAACACCGGCGGCTGCTACCTCAGAAAACGAGCTAAGTTGTCAACTGGTGGTGGTGGCGATGGGTTGTTATTGTTGTTGTTGTTGCCTTGGTACTGAACTAACAACTGCATCAAGGCATTCTGCTGCTGGATCAACCGAGCGAGCTCCGGTGGGAAAGAAAAATCGGGGTCACGTCTCGGAGGCATCTGATCGGTTTAGAGGGAAGAGATTAGAATAGAATGAGGTCTAATGAGAAAGCACTACGCATATGCACATGAGAAAAACACAATCATAGCATATCACTCAATCAATCAAGCAAGGGCATACAATCGGTCTAACTATCGTTTAAAGTGCTCAAACTACTAATATTTACATAGGGGGGTACTACTAATAGTATGGTGGTCTACTAGAAATTTTAATCAGTGGAAGACTCCATGATATCTGCTCCAGCTTCGTCTTCATAGTCATCATCACTACTATCCGGGTCGGAATCGATGTCGTCTATGATGATGTAGTCTTCAAAACGAATCTCCTTGGGTTCATCGTCTTCTCCTCCTAGCGTGGGGTCTCCCATAAAAACTCCTAGCTTCCTGGTCATGTCATCATTCCTCTCCACAAGTATCATCATTTCCTCCTCATATCCATCGCGTGTAGACTAAAGCTCCTCTTCTAGCTCCGTGATCCTGATCATCGCCTTCCTCAAATCTATCATGCTTGCGCACATCTGGTTCTCCTGGCGACAAATGTGGTGGTTTAATTCCTGGATGAATTCTGCAATGGACATGTCCTTCCTGGTGTTGATCATCTCCCATTGCTCATCTAGGCGTCCACATATCTGGTAGATAGTGTCCTTCAGCTCCTTGTGGTAAACTTCACCGATGCGTCCTATAGCGATGTGGGCTGCCATACTCTTGCCTAGACTCCAGGTGGGTGCATCAAAGGAAAACTCTATGGGTTTAGTGACTGGCGTGAACGTCCTTCCTGGAACTTGAACTCTAATCATCCATCGCTCCTCTTCTGGTAAAGTGGCGGTATAGGTCTCAGTGAAGCTTGGTATTCCAATGTTCAGGTACTTAGTGACTTCCTTCAAGTGTCGTCCAAAAGGTGTGTCTTCATCCGGTTGTGCAAACTTGTTCCTCATATCCGCCATCCTAAAGAGTAGAAAATGGAGAGGATTCAGAAATAAGTAGAGAAGAGTGGCCTATGGCTTTTCTTAGTGGTCGTGTCCTACATTCAACGTGTGCTCTGATACCATCTTGTAGTGACCCGACCTCAAACGGTCAAGTCTCTGTGCTTCAGTGTCATCCCTGGATCGGTAATGCTGACACACACAGTACTCGAAGGATTTATAACAAAGTGGCAATCACACACTTATTACATCGAATGTCTCAAGAGAGAACTTATTACAACAAATATGGCTTAAGGCCATCTAATACGATAACAACGGAAGGCTTGGAAGATAAAGTGAGTCCATCAACTCCAACGGCATGGCTGAGTGCATGACAAACGACCTATTCCACCTTAGTCCTCGTCTGTAAAGTCTGCAACCATGATACGTTGCATCCTGAAAATGGGTCAGCACATGGAATATGCTGGCAATGTAACATAGGAGAGTAATGAACAGATAAAAGCTATCACTATATGCATATATGGCTGGTGGAGGCTGTATGGTTAATATGTTTTGCGAAAAGCCAAATTTTCCCTACAACAAAGGAATATATTTTATTTAACTATCATGGTAGTTGAAAAATATTGAGAAGGTTCCTCCAACTCTATCCCAATTAAAAGTAATTATCAATCCAACAAATTAATTTAGAGTGATGAGATCCATATGATAATCCAAGAACTAGATACTCAAGATGTCCATTACCGGGGACACGGTTAACCATGATTAGTTTGTACACTCTGCAGAGGTTTGCGCACTTTTCTCCACAAGACACGATCTCCTATGTTGGATTTCTCGCACTACAGGCTGTTTGAGAAACGGATGACCGAGACACAATATTTCAGAAGCATTTGCTCTTTACTCCGGGCGTACCGGTACACCTACAATCCCGTACATCTGCTAGTCCACCTCTTCAAGAACTCACGCAACTTACTCAATTATGCCAGAGCCCATAATGGCTTGTGGCTGCACACGGAAGTTTCTAGCATGAATAGTCTTATGATCCCTTTGAGCCTGGGTGGCGGACCGTAGGATGATCACACGGGTACTCCGGGATATCCTTAGACAACAATGGATTCTCCAGGTGCCCACAAGCAATCCACCCAGATGTGTATTAAAGTTGCCACCTTAAGTTGAACCATTAATTAACAACTCACATCTGTCATGGATACACTCAAACCCAAACCACGTCTACAAGCATAGCATGGCAATATAAGCATAACGTAGAAGTAACTCCTAAGGGTTTGATAATAAAACAGGTAATAGGTTCTACCTCATTATCTACTTCCTAGACCCGCATGTTAAGAGATCCTACTCATGCAATGTGTGAAGGTTGAAACTAATGCATAAAAACTGGGTGATAAAGGGGTATGATCAAAGTGTTACTTACCTTGCAGACGATATGCAAATCCTAAAGACTCGTAGTAGCACGCTTCGCACTCCGGGTGTTCTATCGCAAATAAACAATAGAATACATAAGCAATCAAGCAAAGATGCATGGGTAAATCTCAAATAAGAAGATCTAACTGGAAAGTTCAACTGAAGAACTCCAGTTTGCGAAAAGAATCAAATCAAACGGAGCAACGAAACTCAAACTGCAAAAGAAACAGGATCCGATTACTAATCCGGACTAAAGTCAAATTTTACGGTACCAAAATCTTATTCAAGTTGGTTAAATAGAAAGAGGGCTTCGAGACGAAGATCTAGGTGCTTGAATCACCTGATTCCAATAAATGAGCGAAACGATAAACTAAAACGAAAAATAGGGTAGAAATCGCGCTTGAAAATAATCGCGGAGAAACCCTGGAAATAGAAAACTGAAGAACAAGCTAGCGAATGAACGTTCGTTGTCTACATTTAACGGGTGAAAATCGTTCATTAAAATGAACGTATGAACGGGTGTTCACTAAATAACTAAACCGTGAAAAAAAACCGAACCGATCTATTAAAAAACGGATCTAGGGTTTTTAACGGAAAAACCAAACCGGTGAAGAAAACCGGCGGCGGCGGCGGCGAACTCCGGTGAGCGGCGCGGGCGCGGCACAGCGGCGAGGCGGCAGCAGCAGCGCGTGGCGGCGGCGGCTGGTGCGGCTTAGGGTTTCGGGCGGGGCTCTGGGCTGCTCAGGTCGGGCCTCCTGGCTTATAAAGGCCGTCCGGGCCAGGAGTCCTAGGCGGACACGGCCCGGTTAGGTCAGTTACTTTTTTTTAAATAATTCCACGCAGAAAAGTGAAGAAAAGAAATACTAAATGGACTCCAAAAATCCTGAAATAAATTTTCCCCGTCCTCTAAAAATACGCCGGACAAGGTGAACATTTATTTGGGCCTCTAATGCAATTTTGAAAAACGCGTATTTTTCCTAATTCAAATAAAATAGCGATAAACCCCAAATAAAAATACAAATTGATTTTAATATTTTTCCTCCAACATTTCATTTATTTTGGAGAAGTCATTTTATCTCCTCTCATATAATTTTAATATGAAATATTTTTGGGGAAGAAAAATAATTAAAACCAAAGTGATCCTTGTTTCAATATTTGATAAAACTCAAATATGAGAACAAGAGAAAATCCTCAACTCTCTCTGAGGGTCCTTGAGTTGCTTAGGATTTCGAGGATCACCAGAACGAAATGCAAAAAAATGATATGCATGGATGACCTATGTATAATATTCCAAATTGAAAATTTGGGATGTTACAATCACGTCTCTAAGGCATCTGGTGGGTTTTAGAGGGGATAGAATAGAAAGAGGTCTTAGGAGAAAGCACTACCCATATGCACATGAGACAAACACAATCATATCATATCACCCAATCAAGCAAGGGCATACAATCGATCTAACTATCGTTACAGTGCCCGGACTATTCTACATACATGGGAAACACTACTGATCATATGGTGGTCTACTAGAAATTTTGATCGGTGGAAGACTCCATGATATCTACTCCAGCTTCGTATTCATAATCATCATCACTATCGTCGGGGTCGGAGTCGGTGTCATCAATGATGATGTAGTCTTCAGAATGAATTTCCTTGGGTTCGTCGACTTCTCCTCCTGGCGCGGGGTCTCGCGTGAAAACTCCTAGCTTTCTTGTCATGTCGTCATTCCTCTCCACAAGTATCATCATTTCTTCTTCATATCCATCACGTGTAGACTTAAGCTCCTCTTCTAGCTCTGTGATCCTGGTCATCGCCTTCTTCAAACCTATCATGGTTGCACACATCTGGTTCTCCTGGTGACGAATATGATGGTTTAACTCCTGGATCAATGCTGCAATGGACATGTCTTTCCTGGTGCTGATCATCTCCCATTGCTCATCTCGGCTCCCACATATCTGGTAGATAGTGTCCTTAAGATCCTTGTGGTAAACTTCGTTGATGCGTCCTATGGCAATGTGGGCTTCCATGTGCTTGCCTAGACTCCAGGTTGGTGCGTCAAAGGAAAATTCTATGGGTTTAGTGACTGGTGTGAATGTCCTTCCTGGGATTTGAACTTGAATCAACCAACGCTCCTCTTCTGGTAAAGTGCGGTGAAGCTTGGTATTCCGATGTTCAGGTACCTAGTTACTTCCTTCAAATGTCGTCCAAACGGGGTGTCTTCATCTGGCTGTGTAAACTTGTTCCTTGAGTCCGCCATCCTAAAGAGTAGAAAATGGAGAGGAGTCAGAAATTAGTAGAGAAGAATGACCTATGGCTCATATTAGTGGTCGTGTCCTACGTTCAGCATGTGCTATGATAACATCTTGTAGCGACCCGACCTCAGACGGTCAAGTCTCTGTGTTAAGTGTCATCCCTTGATCGGTATTGCTGACACACACAGTACTCGAAGGATTTATAACAAAGTAGCAATCACACACTTATTACATCGAATGTCTCAAAAGATAACTTATTCCAATAAATATGACTTAAGGCCATCTAAAAACGATAACAGCGGAAGACTTGGAAGATAAAGTGAGTCCATCAACTCCAACGGCATAGCTGAGTGCATGACAAACGACCTACGGCATCTTACTCCTCGTGTGAAAAGTCTGCAACATGATATGTTGCAGCCCGAAAATGGGTCAACACATGGAATATGCTGGCAATATAATACAATAGAGCAATCAACAGGTAAATGCTATCACTACATGCATATTTGGCTGGTGGAGGCTCTATGGTTATAATGTTTTTGTGAAAAGCCAATTTTTCCCTACAACAAACGAATATATTTTATTTAACTATCATGGTAGTTGAAATGTTGAGAATGGTACCCCCATCCCAATCCAAATTAAAACTAATAATCAACCCAACAGATTAATTTAGAGTGATGAGATCCATATGATAATCCAAGAACCAGATACTCAAGTTGTCCATAAACGGGGACATGGCTAACCATGATTAGTTTGTACACTCTGTAAAGGTTTGCGCACTTTTCCCCACAAGACTCGATCTCCTCCATTGGATTTCTCGCACTACATGGTGTGTGAGAAATGTATGACCGATACACAGTTTTTCAGAAGCATTAACTCTAACCTCGGGTAGACAGTCCCAACCTACATCCCTTACATCTGCTAGCCTACCAGTGGAAGAGGTCATGTAACTTACTCCACTATGCTAGAGCCCATAATAGCTTGTGGCTACACACGGAAGTTTCTAGCATGAATAATCTTATGATCCCTTTGAGCCTAGGTGGCGGACCATAGGAGGATCACACGGTATAACCCCGGGATCGCCTAGGACAACACTGGTATGACCCCAGGTCCCCAAAACCAACAATCCACCCAGACGTGTATTAAAGTTGCCACCTTTGAATTGAACCATTAATTAACAAACTCACATCTGTCATGGATACACTCAAACCTAATCCTCGTCTCCTAGTATAGCATAGCGTTATAAGCATAACGTAGAAGTAACTCCCAAGGGTTTGATAATGAAATAGGTAATAGGTTCTACATCATCAACTACTTCCCAATACCCACATGTTAATCACATCCTAATCATGCAGTGTTTGAGGATTGTAACTAATGCATAAAAACTGGCTATGAAATAGTATGATCAATGTGTTACTTGCCTTGCTGACGATCCGCATAACCTACTGACTCGTAGTAGCACGCTTCGCACTTCGGGTGTTCTATCGCAAACAAACAATAGCATACATAAGAAATCAAGCAAAGATGCATGGGTAAACCTCAAATAAGAAGATCTAACCAGAAGTTCAACTCTAGAACTCCTGTTTGCAAAAAGAATCAAATCAAACGGAGCAACGAAACTCAAACTGTGAAAGAAACAAGATTCAATTACTAATCTGGACTAAAGTCAAATTTTTCTGTGTCAAAATCCTATTCAAGTTGGTTAAACAGAAAGTGGGTATCGAGACGAAGATTTAGGCGCTTGTTTCACATGATTTGGATAAATGAGCGGAAAGATAAACTAAAACGAAGATCAGGGCAGAAATCACGATCGAAAACAATCGCGGAAAAACCGTGGAAAAATAAAAACTGACGAACAGGCTAATGAATGAACGTTCGTTGTCTGCGGCTAACGGACGAACAACGTTCGTTAAAACGAATGTACGGACAAACGCCCGCTAAATAAATAAACCAACGGAAAACCGGACGAACCGATCTATATAAAAAAACTAGATCTAGAAAAAACCGAACGATTTTTCTGAGAAAACCGACGAACAGTGGCAACAGCGGTGGCTACCTCCGGCGAGGTCGGTGGCGCGGCTCCGGCGGGGCGGCGACGTGGCTTGGGCTGTCGGGGTCGCGGGCCTCAGCTTTTAAAGCCGGTCGGGCCAAGTGTCCTAGCCGGACACAGCCCGGTAAGTCGGTTACCTTTTTTTATAAAATCCTGGCACAGAAAAACTAAGGAAAGAAATACTAAATAGACTCCAAAAATCCCAAAATAAATTTTCACGGTCCTCTAAAAATATTCCGGACAAAGTGAACATTTATTTGGGCCTCCAATGCAAATTTGAAAAACGTGTATTTTTCCTAATTCAAATAAAATAGCGATAAAATCCAAATAAAACTTATTATTTGATTTTAGTATTTTTCCTCCAATTTTCATTTATTTTGGAGAAGTCATATTATCTCCTCTCATATATTTTTAATATGAAATATTTTCGGAGAGAAAATTTATTAAAACCAAAATGATCCTTGTTTCGATATTTGACAAAATTCAAATATGAAAACGGTGAAATCCCCAACTCTCTCCGTGGGATCCTTGAGTTGCTTAGAATTTCCAGGATCGCAACATGAAATGCAATAAAATATGATATGCATGAATGACCTATGTGTAACATTCCAAATTGGAAATTTGGGATGTTACAAGGAACAAATCCTTCGCAAGTGTCACTCTGAAGCTTACGGAGGACACCACATGCTGGAGATAGAACTACACACAAGGTATTACAATCTGGTTTTTATTGGCCTACTCTCTTCAAAGATGCTCGTAAGTATGTTTTGTCTTGTGATGAATGTCAAAGAATTGGTAATATTAGTATACGTAAGGAAATGCCTACGGATTATTCACTTGTCATTAAACCATTTGATGTTTGGGGTTTTGATTATATGGGACCTTTTCCTTCCTCTAATGGGTATACACATATTTTAGTTGTCATTGATTACGTTACTAAGTGGGTAGAAGCTATTCCAACTAGTAGTGTTGATCATAAAACCTCTGTTAAAATGCTTAAAGAAGTCATTTTCCCGAGGTTTGGAGTCCCTAGATATTTAATGACTGATGGTGGTTCACCCTTTCTTCATGGTTCTTTCCGTAAATTGCTTGCTAAATATGATGTCTACAATAAAATTGCATCTCCATATCATCCTCAGTCTAGTGGTCAAGTGGAATTGAGTAATAGAGAAATAAAATTGATCTTGCAAAAGACTGTTAATCGATCTAGAAAGAATTGGTCTAAGAAACTTGATGATGCATTATGGGCTTATATAACTGCTTATAAGAACCCAATGGTTATGTCTCCATATAAAATGGTTTTATGGAAAAGCATGTCACTTACTTCTTGACCTCGAACATAAAGCTTATTGGGTAATTAAAGAGCTCAACTATCATTTCAAACTTGCCGGCGAGAAGAGGTTATTTGACATTAGCTCACTTATGAATGGAGAACCCAAGCCTATGAAAATGCCAAGTTATTTAAAGAAAAAGTTAAAAGATGGCATGACAAAAGGATACAAAAGCGTGAATTTAATATAGATGACTATCTTGCTAAACAATTCCCATTTAAGATTTTTTGCAAGAAAGCTTCTCTCTCAATGGGAAGGTCCTTACATTATCGAGGAGGTTTACCATTCTGGTGCCTTCAAAATCAACAACGCCGAAGGCACCAACCCGAAGGTGGTAAACGGGCAAAGAATCAAACATTATATCTTAGGTACTCCCATAATTGTTGAAACCAATATTATTAATACCATAACATAGGAAGAGTACATAAGGGAGACCTACCAAAACGCTCCAGATATCGAAAAGGAATAGGTATGTCATACGTAAGTAAACCGACTCCAAAACTTTTCCAATGGAAATTTTACTCCATTTTGGAATATTGAAAAATTTAGGAAAATAAAAAGTAGTCTGAAAAGTGCACGAGGAGGCGACAAGCCATCGGGGCGCACCATATCCCTTAGGCGCGCCTCCCAGGCTTGTGGCCACCTCGTGTACCCTCCAGACTCTGTTTTCTGGTAGTACACTCCTTTTGGTCAGTAAAAATTCATTATATAATCTCCCGAAAGTTTTGACCACTGTACCATGGCAAAATCCTCTGTTCTTGTTTCGAGCTATTTTTCTGACAGATCTAAATCGCTATGACGTCCTTAATCGCTTCGAAGGACAAGTTCTTTGAGAAGGTCATCAACCCTTACCTTGCGGAGGTGCTGCAACACCCTCAAACCATTGAGATGCGTGAGGGGGTGTTGCACATCCGCGATGTTCAAAGGCCAAAGATGACTAGAAGCATGGATACAAGGCTCGAAGCAATGGAGCAGCAAGTCTTCAAGTGCCAAGGGATGGTGGAACACGGACACAATGCCAATCACTCCATGATCACGAAATTTACCCGTGACCACAATCTGGATGTCAAGAACATCGAGGAGGCCATCTTCAAGCTCCATGAAAAAATCGAGCACCTCCAAGCCCAGACCTATGACCTGCAAAACCAAAACTGTGAGTATGAATACATGTTTAAGAGGATGAGTTTGGTTGCAGATTTGAGGATCCCGGAGACTCGTTCGTCTTTTTACGATGGTGAACCTATGCCTTGGAAGATGGAGGACAAGCCCACAACATCATGAACACCACCATCACCTCCGGAGAAAGACACCTAAATACATGGGTATGGGCACTCCCCTTTGCTTGTGCCATGCTGGGGGGAGGTGTCTCGGTATCGTATCACCATCACAACTTTACCTTTATCGTTTTTTCCTAGTTCGATCCCTTTGGTTACATCTTGATCTAGTAGAATAAAAGTTTTTAGTATGATTTAGACTTTGAGTTTCGCTTTGCAGTCTATCTATGTAATTGAGTCTGTGAGTTATATATAATAAAGAGTAGTTTTGAGTTGAGGGCTTTGCTATGTTGCTATCATCTTGGGGAAATTAAATAAAAGAAAGAAATAAAAAGATCGTATAGTGATCTTATGGAGAGTAATGACTTCACATATAAAGAGTATGATGAATAAAATTTGTTGGGAGTTGACAAACATAGTTTTGGTCATTGTTTCAATTAATAGGAAGTAATAAAGAAAGAGAGGCTTCACATATAAATATACTATCTTGGACATCTTTTGTTATTATGAGCACTCACTAAAATATGACATGCTAAAAGGTCGAAGTTGGACAAGGAAGAAAACATAATGGGTTATGTTTTCTTATATCCGAATAGAAGTTATATTGTCATGGAGCCTCCAACATGTTGAGCTTGCTTTCCCTCTTATGCTAGCCAAATCTTTTGCACCAAGTAGAAATACTACTTGAGCATATAAACATCCCTTAAACCAGTTTTATCATGAGAGTCCACCAGACCTACCTATGGATTGAGTAAGATCCTTCAAGTAAGTTGTCATCGGTGCAAGCAATAAAAATTTCTCTCTAAATATGTATGGTCTTTTAGTGTGAAGAAAATAAGCTTTATATGAACTTGTGATATGGAAGAAAAAACGATGGACTGCATAATAAAGTTCTTTATCACAACCGGCAATATAAAGTGACGTTCTTTTGAATTAAGATTTTGTGCATCTAACCATAAAAGCGCATGGCAACCTCTGCTTCCCTCTATGAAGGGCCTATATTTTACTATTACTTTATACCCTTATACAAGAGTCATGGTGAACTTCACCTTTCCTTTTAACACATTTTCTTTTTGGCAAACACTATATGTTGGGGAAAGATCCAGATATTATGATAAATTATGTGGACTTGCTATACAATATCTAGACCATAATTTATCATAATATCCACTCAGACTTACTATACAAAGATGGTTGAGTATGTGGACTTGCTATACGAAAGCTCTCACATTGACTATTTCCGATATTATGATAAATTATGATTGCTTCAATGACTGAGATCATAGTTTGTTAGTTTTCAATAAAGTTTCTGATTCATACTTTACCTTGTGAACGAATTATCACTTTAGCATAAGAAATTATATGTCAATATATGTTGTTGTTCTAAAGATGATCATGATGCCCTCATGTTTGTATTTTATTTTATCGACACCTCAATCTCTAAACATGGACATATTTATCGATTTTTGCTTTCGCTTGAGGACAAGCGAGGTCTAAGCTTGGGGGAGTTGATGCGTCCATTATGCATCATGCTTTTATATTGATATTTATTGCATTATGGGCTGTTATTACACATTATGGTACAATACTTATGCCTTTTCTCTCTTATTTTACAAGATTTACATGAAGAGGGAGAATGCCGGCAGCTGGAATTCTGGACTGGAAAGGAGCAAATCTGAGAGACCTATTCTGCACAACTCCAAAAGTCCTGAAAATTTACGGAGAATTATTTTGGAATATATAAAAATATTGGGCAAATAAAATACCAGAGGGGACCCACCAAGTGGCCACAAGCCTGGGGGGCGCGCCCTACCCCCTGGGCGCGCCCCCGGGGCTTGTGGGCCCCCTGGCAGGTCTTCAGTGGCCATCTTCTGCTATATGGAGAGTTTTGACCTGGAAAAAATCATAAGGAACTTTCGGGATGAAGCGCCGCCGTCTCGAGGTAGAACCAGGGCAGAAGCAATCTAGGGCTCCAGCCGGGCTGTTCTGCCGGGGAAACTCCCCTCAAGGAGGGGGAAATCGAAGCCATCATCATCACCAACGATCCTCTCGTCGGGAGGGGGTCAATCTCCATCAACATCTTCACCAGCACCATCTCCTCTCAAACCCTAGTTCATCTCTTGTATTCAATCTTTGTCTTAAAACCTCATATTGGTACTTGTGGGTTGCTAGTAGTGTTGACTACTCCTTGTAGTTGATGCTAGTTGGTTTATTTGGTGGGAGATCATATGTTTAGATCCTTAATGATATTCAATACCCCTCTGATTATGAACATGAATATGCTTTATGACTAGTTATGTTTGTTCCTGAGTACATGGGAGAAGTCTTGTTATAACTAATCATGTGAATTTGGTATTCGTTCGATATTTTGATGAGATGTATGTTGTCTTTCCTCTAGGGGTGTTATGTGAACGTCGATTACATGATACTTCACCATGATTTGGGCCTAGGGGAGGCATTGGGAAGTAATAAGTAGATGATGGGTTGCTACAGTGACAGAAGCTTAAACCCTCATTTATGTGTTGCTTCGTAAGGGGCTGATTTGAATCCACATGTTTCATGTTATGGTTAGATTTATCTTAATTCTTCTTTCGTAGTTGCGGATGCTTCTAAGAGGTGTTAATCATAAGTGGGAGGCTTTCCCAAGTAAGGGCAGCACCCAAGCACCGGTCCACCCACATATCAAATTATCAAAGTAACGAACGCGAATCATATGAGCATGATGAAAAGTAACTTGACAATAATTCCCATGTGTCCTCGGGAGCGCTTTACTTTATATAAGAGTTCGTCTAGGCTTATCCTTTGGAACAAAAAGGATTGGGCAACCTTGTTGCACCTTAGTTGCATTTGTTACTTGTTACCCGATACACATTATCTTATCACAAAACTATCTATTGCCGATAAGTTATGTGTTTGTAGAGAATACCATGTTGAAAACCGCTTGTCATTTCCTTTTGCTCCTCGTTGGGTTCGACACTCTTACTTATCAAAAGGACTATGATATATCCCATATACTTGTGAGTCATCATATGTATAGCAGCAGGGGTTGCGGGTGTGACAATGGTATTGATGCCCTCATCACATAACATAAACATTAATTACAAACTTGGAGATAAATAACAACAATTATTATTTCCTCTAGGGCATATCTCCAATAGCATGGTACCAGAAAGAGATGTGCAAACCCAAAGCAGCGAGAGGTTTGGGCTTTCAAGATATCAAGTTTTCATTCTCACGCTTCCAGCGAGACATGGACAGAGGATTGTCCAAAATCCCAATTTAGTGGGTGCTAGAATATTATAAGCATTGTATTACACTAAGAGGATCTTCGCGAAGCCGAACTAGGTAGCATCCGACCACAAATTTGGTTCTTGATTCATGAGGGAGTATCTGTCTAAAAACAAGGGTTAATTAGAAGGGTTGACGACAAGACCACCATTGCCTACAATGATAACTAGGAACCCAGGGATTGTCATCTACGCCCCAATCGCATGTTTTGGTGATGCTGTGTTGACTCTTATTTGCGAATATTTTAAACTAGAGAGATTGCGTGAGATGGGGTGCAGCTTTTTCTATTTTCTTCTTGTTGATGTGAACATAATACACAACGTCCCAATTAGTAAAGGCGTCAACTAGACTTTTGGGCATGACACATGACCGATGCAGAGTTTTATTTATAAAGTTGGCCTATCGAATGCTTGTCAATACCCAGGATCGATGAGAGGCAAGTCTTGAAGGCATTGAATCTAGATCAAATCGAACACATAAGCCAAAACAATGGATCACTATGTGGAAGCTAGGGTGCCTAAGAAGATCAAAAAAATCCTCGCTACCTATAGGACATGTCAGGCACCGTTGCAACATGGCACCGAATGAAGCTTATACGATCTATGAATGCCAAGATTCGCGGAGGCTCTCACTTGTCAACTATAACCACACGCTTTGTGTCTGGGCATTGTCAAAGGAAAGCCTGGTGGAGCATATGAGCATGTCCTCTAAGCAGAACGCGGTGGATTTTATTTGTACTTTAATCGAGACTCTGGAACATGACGATCAAGTGTGGTGCTTTGCGACAATGTTGGCCATTTGGACAGTGCCCATTGCAAAGGGATCCAGCAGTCACAATTGTCCGTTCATATTTATTTTCGAGAGCCATACACAAGACCACCATTGTCCGTCTATACCTATTTTTGAGAGCCAAACATAGGACCTGGAAGCAGTGAAGCTAACCAAGAAGAATCTAATAATGTCTACCCCAGGCCCCAAGCTTGATGGAGGAGAAGTGGGCCGCTCAACCCACCAGAGGAATAAAGTTCAAGGTAGGCACTGCCTTCGGGAAGAACCAAAACAAAGATCTGTAGATGACAAGAAATAACCAAGAAAGGTACATGGGTGCCTCGACAATTCTTTTTGAAGGAAGAATAGATCGCTTATCAAAGGTCATGGCCTACCATGAAGCCTTGTGCCTTTGCAGAGGACAAAAAGCGGTGCATAACCCACAGTGAGGTGCGATGGAGACTTTGATACGTCTCCAACATATCTATAATTTTTGATTCTTCCTTGTTATTATATTATCTGTTTTGGATGTTTTATATGCATTAGTATGCTATTTTATATTATTTTTGGGACTAACTTATTAACCTAGAGCGTAGTGCCGGTTTTTGTTCTTTCCTTGTTTTTGAGTTTTATAGAAAAGGAATATCAAATGGAGTCCAAACAGAATAAAACTTTCACAATCATTTTTCCTGGACCAGAAGACATCCAGAAGACTTGGAGAGGGGGCCAGAGGAGCCCCAAGCAGGCCACAAGCCTCCTAGGCGTGCCCTAGGGGGGCACGTCCTCAGGGCTTGTGGGCCCCTCGGGTGTCCTCTAACCCTAATTCTTGCACTATAAATTCCTAAATATTCCAAAACCATCCACCAAAATACTTTTCCTCCACCGCAAGCCTGTTTCCCATGAGATCCCATCTTGGGGCCTTTTCCGGCACCCTGCCGGAGGGGGATTCGATCACGGAGGGCATCTACATCAACCTTGCTGCCTTTTTGATGAAGCGTGAGTAGTTTACCACGGACCTAAGGGTTCATAGCTAGTAGCTAGTGATGGAAATATGCCCTAGAGGCAATAATAAAGTTGTTATTTATATTTCCTTATATCATGATAAATGTTTATTATTCATGCTAGAATTGTATTAATCAGAAACTTGATACATGTGTGGATACATAGACAAAACACAGTGTCACTAGTATGCCTCTACTAGACTAGCTCATTAATCAAAGATGGTTAAGTTTCCTAACCATAGACATGTGTTATCATTTGATGAACGGGGTCATATCATTAGGAGAATGATGTGATGGACAAGACCCATCCGTTAGCTTAGCATAATGATCGTTAAGTTTTACTGCTATTCATATTCCTTTGACTATGAGATTATGCAACTCCTAAATACCGTAGGAATGCCTTGTGTGCTATCAAACGTCACACCATAACTGGGTGATTATAAAGATGCTCTACAGGTATCTCCAAAGGTGTTTGTTGGGTTGGCATAGATCGAGATTAGGATTTGTCACTATGAGTATCAGT
This sequence comes from Triticum dicoccoides, assembly GCF_002162155.2. NCBI lineage: Eukaryota > Viridiplantae > Streptophyta > Magnoliopsida > Poales > Poaceae > Triticum > Triticum dicoccoides. Next base: position 332,043,019 of record NC_041382.1, read on the forward strand.
GAGGTATCTCTAGGCCCTCTTGGTAATGCACATCTTGATTAGCCTTGCAAGCAATGTGACTAATGAGTTAGTTGCGGGATGATGCATTATGGAACGAGTAAAGAGGCTTGCCGGTAACGAAATTGAACTAGGTATGAAGATACCGACGATCGAATCTCGGGCAAGAAACATACAGATGACAAAGGGAATGACGTATGTTATCATTACGGTTTGACTGATAAAGATCTTCATAGAATATGTAGGAACCAATATGAGCATCCAGGTTCCGATGTTGGTTATTGACCAGAGAGGTGTCTCGGTCATGTCTACATAGTTCTCGAACTCGTGGGGTCCGCGCGCTTAATGTTCGATGATGATTTGTATTATGAGTTATTGTGATTTGGTGACCGAATGTTGTTCGAAGTCTCCGATGAGATCACGGACATGACGAGCAGTCTCGAAATGGTCGAGAGGTATAGATTGATATATCCGATGATAGTATTCAGACACCGAAAGTGTTTCAGATTGTATCGGGTACATATCGGAGTATCGGGGGGTTACCAGAACCCCCCACCCGGGGGGGAGATATGGGCCATATGGGCCATAGGAGGGAGGCAAGCCAGCCCACAAGGGGTGGTGCTCCCCCCCAAAGGGAGGAGTCCGAATTGGACAAGGGGAGGGGCGGCGCCCCCCTTTCCTTCTCCTCCTTTCCTCCTTCCCCCTTTCCACCTCTGATAAAAGGAAGGGGGCTGAATCCTACTAGGAGCCCAAGTGGGACTCCTCCCACTTGGGGCACACCTAGGGTCAGCCTCCTCCCCTCTCCCTCCTTTATATACGGGGGTGGGGGCGCCTCTAACACACATCAATTGTTCCAAGACGTGTGCGGCGCCCCCCTCCACAGTTTACTCCTCCGGTCATATTCACGTAGTGCTTAGGCGAAGCCCTGTGCGGATCACTTCACCATCACCGTTACCATGCCATCATGCTACTGGAACTCTCCCTCGAGAGTTTGCTAGATCAAGAGTTCGAGGGACGTCATCGAGCTGAACGTTTGTAGAATTCGGAGGTGATGTACGTTCCATGCTTGATCAGTTGAATCGAGAAGACGTTTGACTACATCAACTGCGTTAAACTGAAGCTTCCGCTTTTGGTCTATGAGGGTACGTGGACACACTCTCCCCCGCTCGTTTCTATGCATCTCCTAGATAGATCTTGCGTGAACGTAGGAATTTTTTTGAAATTGCATGCTACGTTTCCCTTCAGTGGCATCCGAGCTAGGTCTATGCGTAGATGATATGCACGAGTAGAACACAAAGAGTTGTGGGTGATGATAGTCATACTGCTTACCACCAACATCTTATTTTGATTCAGCGGTATTGTTGGATGGAGCGGCCCGAACCAACCTTACATGACCACGTTCATGAGACCAGCTCCACTGACAGACATGCAACTTGTTTTGCATAAAGGTGGCTGGCGGGTGTCTGTTTCTCCAACTTTAGCTGAATCGAATTTGACTATGGCCGGTCCTTGTTGAAGGTTAAGAAGGCTAAAACAACAAACTTGACGAAACATCGTTGTGGTTTTGATGCATAGGTAAGAACGGTTCTTACTAGAAGCCCATAGCAGCCACGTAAAACTTGCAACAACAAAGTAGAGGACGTCTAACTTGTTTTTGCAGGGCATGTTGTGATGTGATATGGTCAAGCCATGATGTGATATACATTGTTGTATGTGATGATCATGTTTTGTAAAATTTATCGGCAACTGGCAGGAGCCTTATGGTTGTCACTTTATTGTATGAAATGCAATCACCATGTAATTGCTTTACTTTATCACTATGCGTTAGCAATGGTTGTAGAAGCAATAGTTGGCTAGACGACAACGACGCTACGATGGAGATCAAGGTGTCAAACTGGTGATGATGGAAATCATGACAGTGCTTTGGAGATGGAGATCAAAGGCACAAGATGGTGATGGCCATATCATGTCACATATTTTGATTGCATGTGATGTTTATCTTTTATGCATCTTATTTTGCTTAGTATGGCGGTAGCATTATAAGATGAACCCTCACTAAAATTTCAAGGTATAAGTGTTCTCCCTGAGTATGCACCGTTGCGACAGTTCGTCAAGATGAGACACCACGTGATGATCGGGTGTGATAAGATCTATGTTCACATACAACTAGTGCAAGGCAGTTTTGCACGTGCGGAATACTCAGGTTAAAACTTGGCGAGCCTAGGATGTACAGACATGGCCTTGGAACACTGGAGACCGAAAGGTTGAACGTGAATCATATAGTAGATATGATCAACATAGAGATGTTCACCATTGAAAACTACTCCATCTCACGTGATGATCGGACATGGTTTAGTTGATATGGATCACGTGATCATTTAGATGACTCAAGGGATGTCTATCTAAGTGGTAGTTCTTAGGTAATATGACTAATTGAACTTAATTTATCATGAACTTAGTCCTAACACTTTTTGCATGTCTATGTTGTAGATCAATTGCTCGTGCTACCATTCCCTTGAATTTTAATGCGTTCCTAGAGAAAGCTAAGTTGAAAGATGATGGTAGCAACTACACAGACTGGGTCCGTAACTGTAGCGACCTGATCCCAATGGATCGAAGTCACTATGCTTAAGTGTCATCCCTGGATCGGTATGCTGACACACACACAGTACTCAAGGATTTATAACAGAGTTCAATCACACACTTATTACATCGAGGTCCTCATAAAGAGTATTTATTACAAAATATGGCTGAAGGCCAACTAAATTAAATAACTGCAGAAGCTTCGAAGGTAAATGAGTCCATCCAACTCCACGACAAAATTGAGTGCACGACAACGATCTATCGTACCTTAATCCTCGTCTGAAAATTCTGCAACATGGGACGTTGCAGCCGTGTAGGTCAGCACATGGAATATGCTGGCAAGATCACACTATAGAGCAATAATGAACACAATATCTATCACTACATGCATATTTGGCTGGTGGAGGCTCTAAGTTTCATTTTTGCATAAAGCTAATTTTTTCCCTACAACAAAGGAATAAATTTTATTTACTACCAAGTTTATGCCATTATTGAGAAGGTTCCTCCACCTCAATCCCAAAATTTACCAAGTAACAATGATAATACCCAATACATTAATTAAATAGAGTGATGAGATCAACCAATATTTCACTTCTAGATACTCAAGTTGTCCATAACCGGGGACACGGCTAATCATGATTAGTTTGTACACTCTGCAGAGGTTTGCGCACTTTTCCCCACAAGACTCGACCACATCCATGATCGAAAGATCGAGACACAGTCTTTCTGAAGCATTTACTCTTTACTATGGGTAGACCGGTACACCTACTTTCCCCTACATCTGCTAGTCTACCACTGAAAGAGGTCACACAACTTACTCAACTATGCCAGAGCCCATAATGGCTTGTTGCTGCACATGGAAGTTTCTAGGCATGAATAATTATATGATCCCTTTGAGCCTGGGTGGAGGACCTAGGGTAATCACATGGGTACGCCGGGATTCCCTTGGGCAAGCACTGGTTTATCCAGGTGCCCCAAACAATCCACCCATATGTGTATTAATGTTGCCACCTTAACTTACCCTTAATTATTAACTCTCACAACATGCATGAATCTCATATACCAATCCCCATCTACGAGCATGGCTAAGCAATTTATAAGCATAACGTATATTCCCGGGGTGATCAAAAGTAATAGGTTCCTATCTCATGAACTACATAGCAATGACCACATGCTCCCAATCCTACTCATGGAATCCTTGAGGGTGAAACTAATGCATAACAAAAAATGGGTATGAAAGAGTATGATCAAAGTGTAACTTGCCTTTCTGATGATCGATAAACCCTAGAGATTCGTAGTAGCAAGCTTCGCACTCCGGAAAATCTATCGTAGACAAACAATAGCATACATAAGCACTCAAGCATGAAGATGCAAAGAAAACCAAAGAAAAAGATTCAGAAAACTCAAAAAATAAGCGAATAACATTTTTAAATAGAAAACAATTTCTAGCAGTATCTAAACTATGAGTATTAGGTCTTAACATAAAGTTTAGATCAAGAGCTTCAATTTGGAAAACTAATCAATTAAATCACAGTTACGAAACTCAAGTTATGATCAAAAGAAGTCCAAATTCGAATCTGTTTGAATTCAAATTTTAAACTTTCAAAAATACTATTAAGTTGGTTATCTGGATATAGGGGATCATAATGAAGAATTCGGAGTTGGTTTCATCGAATTCGGACAAACGAGTAAAAAGTTGTGATCGTTTGAAAACCAGTGGCTAATTTGTAAGAAAAATAATCTTATTTGGGTCCCTCGCTACGAAACAGAAACTAACAAACGGACGTCCGCTACCAAAACTTATTAGGTGAAAGCATTCGCTACAGAGGCTTAAACAACGAATGTTCACTAACTAAAGGATAATGGTTCGGAAATAAAAAACAAATCGAGTTAATCCTAGTCGTAGAAGGAGAATCGGATGGGTGAGGAGAGAGGCGGGGGTTACCGCGCCGGTGGAGGTCACCGGTGATGAAGAAGACGGCGGTGGCAGCTCGTCTTTGAATGGGGCGATGGATCCGGTGGTCGGCGGCTTCAGGCGGAGGCACGGGGAGATGCAGCTCGGCGAGGCGAATCCGAAGGTGGTGGCGGCGTCAGTCAAGGGCGGCGATGGAGTGCAGGGCGGTGCGGCGGATCTCCGGTGGGGCTCGAACTCCGGTGACTTCGTTCGAGAGCTGTAGTGAGTTTCGAGGCTTGTTATTTAAGGGAAAAGAGAGGCCCGGGTCGGGGCTTATAAAGAGGGGCTACGTGGGGAAGGGGCAAAGCGAGAGGAGGAGTCCGGGTCGGGCACGTCGGTGGCGGCGGACTCGTGTGGGAGGTGGCCTCTTGCTCAGGGTCGAAGACGAACCTGATAGGTGGGTCCCACCTGTCGACGACAGCGACATAGGCGGTTCGGGCGAGCGGGTGCGGGCGAGCAGGCGCAAGCGGCTTGGCTGGGCTGGCTGCGCTCGCCGCTGCTCGGCTGGGCCGGCCGGCCTGGTCTAGCGCGGTCGGTGGGCCTTGCTCTTATTGTTATTTTTAACAAAACATTTTTTCTTCTTTTCCAATATATAGAAACGTCAAAACCTCGAAAAAGAAAATAAATAAAGACCTAAAAATTCACATAATTCCCTCCTAAATTTGTGGGCTTAGGTGAACATTTTTCTGGACCTAAATGCAAAATTTTGAAAAAAAACTTTTAGTACTAATAAACTCCGCAATAAAATATATAATCTTGCAAATAAAATCAAATAAAATATTCCAAAATTCAAAATTCAATTTCCAATATTTCTTTGTTGTTTTTGAAGTAGTCCTTTTATCTACTCTCTTTATTTTATTTATTTGAAGTAATTGGAAAAGAATTTTGAAGAAATCAATTTGATCCTAGTTTCCAAATTATGAAAATTCAAAAATGGATTTTTGGGAAACCTCCAAGTCTCTCAATTGGTCCTAGAGTTGCTTAAGGTTTCTTGGATCAAAATTGAAATAAAACAAATGGGCAAACTGCATAAATCATGGATGCATATGAATGATCTAAATAATAACATCCAAATTGAAAATTGGGATGTTACAAACCCACCCCCCTTAAGATGAATCTCGCCCTCGAGGTTCTGATTGGCTAGCAAAAAGGTGTGGGTGGTCCTTCCGGAGGTCTTCTCATTCCCAGCTGGCTTCCTCCTCGGTATGGTGACTCCACTGAACTTTGCAAAGCATGATGACCTTGCTGCGAGTAACTCGGTTGGCGAACTCAAGAATATTGAAGGTTTTCTCCTCATAAGTCAGGTCACTCTCCAACTGAATTGCTTCCAGGGGTACTGTATCTCTCAGAGGAATATCGGCCATCTCTGCATGGCATTTCTTCAACTGGGAACGTGAAACACATCATGAACTCTTTTGGGAAACGTAGTAATTTCAAAAAAATTCCTACGCACACGCAAGATCATGGTGATGCATAGCAACGAGAGGGGAGAGTGTTGTCCACTTACCCTCGTAGACCGAAAGCGGAAGCGTTAGCACAACACGGTTGATGTAGTCGTACGTCTTCACGATCCGGCCGATCAAGTACCGAACGCATGGCACCTCCGAGTTCAGCACACGTTCTACCCGATGACGACCCTCTAACTCCGATCCAGTCGAGTGTTGAGGGAGAGTTTCGTCAGCACGATGGCATGGTGACGATGTTGATGTTCTACCGACGCAGGGCTTCGTCTAAGCACCGCTACAGTATTATTGAGGTGGACTATGGTGGAGGGAGGCACCGCACACAGATAAGAGAAGATCAACTTATGTGTCTAGAGGTGCCCCTGCCCCTATATATAAAGGAGCAAGGGGGGTGCGGCCGGCCAAGGGGAGAGGCGCGCCGGAGGAGTCCTACTCCCACCGGGAGTAGGACTCCCCCCTTTTCCTAGTTGGATTAGTACTTGGGAGGGGGGAAGAAGGAAAGAGGGGGGCCGTCCCCCTTTGCCCTAAACCAATTCGGTTTGGGCCTTGGGGGGCGCGCCCCACACTTCCCTTGCTTCCCTCCTTTTCCACTTAGGCCAATGTAGGACCATTAAGCCCTCGGGGGGTTCCAGTAACCCCCCGGTACTTCGGTAACATCCCGATTTCACCCGGAACACTTCCGATATCCAAACATAGGCTTCCACTATATTAATCATCATGTCTCGACCATTTCAAGACTCCTCGTCATGCCCGTGATCACATCCGGGACTCCGAACAACCTTCGGTACATCAAAACATAAAAATCATAATATAACTGTCATCATAGCGTTAAGCGTGCGGACCCTACGGGTTCGAGAACTATGTAGACATGACCGAGACATGTCTCCGGTGAATAACCAATAGCGGAACCTGGATGCTCATATTGGCTCCTACATATTCTACGCAGATCTTTATCGGTCAGACCGCATAACAACATACGTTGTTCCCTTTGTCATCGGTATGTTACTTGCCGGAGATTCGATCGTCGGTATCTCAATACCTAGTTCAATCTCGTTACCGGCAAGTCTCTTTACTCGTTCCGTAATACATCATCCCGCAACTAACTCATTAGTTGCAATGCTTGCAAGGCTTAAGTGATGTGCATTACCGAGAGGGCCCAGAGATACCTCTCCGACAATCAGAGTGACAAATCCTAATCTCGAAATACGCCAACCCAACAAGTACCTTCGGAGACACCTATAGAGCACATTTATAATCACCCAGTTACGTTGTGATGTTTGGTAGCACACAAGGTGTTCCTCCGGTAAACAGGAGTTGCATAATCTCATAGTCATAGGAACATGTATAAGTCATGAAGAAAGCAATAGCAACATACTTAAACGATCGTGTGCTAAGCTAACGGAATGGGTCATGTCAATCACATCATTCTCCTAATGATGTGATCCCGTTAATCAGATGACAACCCATGTCAATGGCTAGGAAACTTAACCATCTTTGATCAACGAGCTAGTTAACTAGAGGCATACTAGTGACAATCTGTTTTTCTATGTATTCACACATGTATTATGTCTCCAGTTAATACAATTCTAGCATGAATAATAAAAATTTATCATGATATAAGGAAATAAATAATAACTTTATTATTGCCTCTAGGGCATATTTCCTTCAATCTCCCACTTGCACTAGAGTCAATAATCTAGATTACAAAGTAATGATTCCAACACCCATGGAGCCTTGGTGCTGATCATGTTTTGCTCGTGGAAGAGGCTTAGTCAATGGGTTTACAACATTCAGATACGTATGTATCTTGCAAATTTCTATATCTCCCACCTAGACTAGATCCCGGATGGAATTGAAGCGTCTCTTGATGTGCTTGGTTCTCTTGTGAAATATGGTTTCCTTTGCTAAAGCAATTGCTCCAGTATTGTCACAAAAGATTTTTATTGGACCCGATGCACTAGGTATGACACCTAGATCGGATATGAACTCCGTCATCAAGACTCCTTCATTTGCTGCTTCCGAAGCAGCTATGTACTCTGCTTCACATGTAGATCCCGCCACGACGCTTTGTTTAGAACTGCACCAACTCACAGCTCCACCGTTCAATGTAAACACGTATCCGGTTTACGATTTTGAATCATCCGGATCAGTGTCAAAGCTTGCATCAACGTAACCGTTTACGATGAGATCTTTGTCACCTCCATGAATGAGAAACATATCCTTAGTGCTTTTCAGGTATTTTAGGATGTTCTTGACCGCTGTCCAGTGATCCACTCCTGGATTACTTTCGTACCTCCCTGCTAGACTTATAGCAAGGCACACATCAGGTCTGGTACACATCATTGCATACATGATAGAGCCTATGGCTGAAGCATAGGGAACATCTTTAATTTTATCTCTATCTTCTGCAGTGGTCGGGCATTGAGTCTTACTCAACTTCACACCTTGTAATACAGGCAAGAACCCTTTATTTGCTTGATCCATTTTGAACTTCTTGAAAACTTTGTCAAGGTATGGGCTTTGTGAAAGTCCAATTAAGCGTCTTGATCTATCTCTATAGATCTTAATGCCCAATATGTAAGCAGCTTCACTGAGGTCTTTCATTGAAAAACTCCTATTCAAGTATCCCTTTATGCTATCCAGAAATTCTATATCATTTCCAATTAGTAATATGTCATCCACATATAATATCAGAAATGCTACAGAGCTCCCACTCACTTTCTTGTAAATACAGGCTTCTCCAAAAGTCTGTATAAAACCAAATGCTTTGATTAAACTATCAAAGCGTTTATTCCAACTCCGAGAGGCTTGCACCAGTCCATAAATGGATCACTGGAGCTTGCACACTTTAATAGCTCCCTTTGGATCGACAAAACCTTCTGGTTGCATCATATACAACTCTTCTTCCAGAAATCCATTCAAGAATGTAGTTTTGACATCCATCTGCCATATTTCATAATCATAAAACACAGCAATTGCTAACATGATTCGGACAGACTTAAGCATCGCTACGAGTGAGAAGGTCTCATCGTAGTCAACCCCTTGAACTTGTCGAAAACCTTTCACAACAAGTCGAGCTTTATAGACAGTAACACTACCGTCAGCATCAGCCTTCTTCTTGAAGATCCATTTATTCTCAATTGCTTGCCGATCAACGGGCAAGTCAACCAAAGTCCACACTTTGTTATCATACATGGATCCCATCTCAGATTTCATGGCCTCAAGCCATTTTGCGGAATCTGGGCTTACCATCGCTTCTTCATAGTTCGTAGGTTCGTCATGGTCTAGTAACATAACTTCCAGAACGGGATTACCGTACCACTCTGGTGCGGATTCTACTCTGATTGACCTACGAGGTTTAGTAACAACTTGATCTAAAGTTTCATGATCAGCATCATTAACTTCCTCACTAATTGGTGTAGGTGTCGCAGAAACCGTTTTCTGTGATGAACTACTTTCCAATAAGGGAGCAGGTACTGTTACCTCATCAAGTTCTACTTTCCTCCCACTCACTTCTTTCGAGAGAAACTCCTTCTCTAGAAAAACTCCGAATTTAGAAACAAAAGTCTTGCCTTCGGATCTGTGATAGAAGGTGTACCCAACAGTCTCCTTTGGGTATACTATGAAGACACATTTCTCCGATTTGGGTTTGAGCTTATCAGGTTGAAGCTTTTTCACATAAGCATCACAGCCCAAACTTTCAGAAATGACAACTTTGGTTTCTTACCAAACCACAGTTCATAATGCGTCGTCTCAACGGATTTCGGTGGTGCCCTATTAAACATGAATGCGGTCGTCCCTAAAGCATAACCCCAAAATGATAGCGGTAAATCTGTAAGAGACATCATAGATTGCACCATATCTAGTAAAGTACGATTACGACGTTTGGACACACCATTACGCTGTGGTGTTCCGAGTGGCGTGAGTTGCGAAACTATTCCGCATTGTTTCAAATGTAGACCAAACTCGTAACTCAAATATTCTCCTCCACGATCAGATCATAGAAACTTTATTTTCTTGTTACGATGATTTTCAACTTCACTCTGAAATTCTTTGAACTTTATTCAAGTATCCCTTTCAGGAGCAAGGGGAGGTGCGGCCGGCCAAGGGGAGAGGCGCGCCGAAGGAGTCCTACTCCCACCGGGAGTAGGACTCCCCCCTTTTCCTAGTTGGATTAGGACTTGGGAGGGGGGAAGAAGGAAAGAGGGGGGCCGTCCCCCTTTGCCCTAAACCAATTCAGTTTGGGCCTTGGGGGGCGCGCCCCACACTTCCCTTGCTTCCCTCCTTTTCCACTAAGGCCCATGTAGGCCCATTAAGCCCCCGGGGGGTTCCGGTAACCCCCCGGTACTCCGGTAAAATCCCGATTTCACCCGGAACACTTCTGATATCCAAACATAGGCTTCCAATATATCAATCTTCATGTCTCGACCATTTCGAGACTCCTCGTCATGTCCGTGATCACATCCAGGACTCTGAACAACCTTCGGTACATCAAAACATAAAACTCATAATATAACTGTCATCGTAGCGTTAAGCGTGCAGACCCTACGGGTTCGAGAACTATGTAGACATGACCGAGACACGTCTCCGGTCAATAACCAATAGCGGAACCTGGATGCTCATATTGGCTCCTACATAATCTACGAAGATCTTTATCGGTCAGACTGCATAACAACATACGTTGTTCCCTTTGTCATCGGTATGTTACTTGCCTGAGATTCGATCGTCGGTATCTCAATACCTAGTTGAATCTCGTTACCGGCAAGTCTCTTTACTCGTTCCGTAATACATCATCCCGCAACTAACTCATTAGTTGCAATGATTGCAAGGCTTAAGTGATGTGCATTACCTAGAGGGCCCAGAGATACCTCTCTGACAATCGGAGTGACAAATCCTAATCTCGAAATACGCCAACGCAACAAGTACCTTCGGAGACACCTGTAGAGCACCTTTATAATCACCCAGTTACATTGTGACGTTTGGTAGCACACAAGGTGGTCCTCCGATAAACGGGAGTTGCATAATCTCATAGTCATAGGAACATGTATAAGTCATGAAGAAAGCAATAGCAACATACTTAAACGATCGTGTGCTAAGCTAACGGAATGGGTCATGTCAATCACATCATTCTCCTAATGATGTGATCCGGTTAATCAAATGACAACCCATGTCAATGGCTAGGAAACTTAACCATCTTTGATCAACAAGCTAGTTAAGTAGAGGCATACTAGTGACACTCTGTTTGTCTATGTATTCACACATGTATTATGTTTCCGGTTAAATAAATAAATAATAACTTTATTATTGCCTCTAGGGCATATTTCCTTCAAACTCCTGACAAACCTTCGAGTAATTCCAACTTGTAGGCAAGTTCACCCATATGTTCCAAGACTCTATATGGCCCCACAAGTCGTGGCGCTAACTTTCCTTTGACTCCAAACCGTTTAACTCCTCGAAGTGGCGACACACGAAGATATGCTCTGTCTCCGACTTCATAGGTTACCTCCTTGCATTTAGTACCAGCATAACTCTTCTACCTAGACTAGGCTATCTTGAGTCTATCACGGATCAACTTGACTTTCTCCTCAGAATCTCTGATTAAATCTGGTCCGAACAATTTTCGATCTCCAACTTCATCTCACATCAATGGTGTCATGCACCTCCTTCCATACAAAGCTTCAAAAGGGGCCATCTTCCAACTAGCTTTATAGTTGTTGTTATATGAGAACTTTGCGTAAGGTAAATTATCATCCCAACTAGATCCATAATCTAGAGCACAAGCTCTCAACATGTCCTCCAGAATCTGATTGACTCTCTCGGTCTGCCCATCTGTCTATGGCTGAAAGGTTGTACTGAACTCTAGCCTGGTACCCAAAGTTTGCTGTAACTCATTCCTAAACTTCAAAGTAAATGGTGTCCCTCTATATGATACGATGGTCCTCGGAACTCCATGTAGACATACGATCCTGGTCATGTATATCTTGGCCAACTTAGCGCTCTTATAAGTGGTTTTCACGGGAATGAAGTGAGCCACCTTGGTCAATCGATCAACTACAACCCAGATGGAGTCATATCCTAAACGAGTCCTGCGCAATCCGGTGATGAAATCCATGCCAAGCTTATCCCATTTCCATTCGGGTATCGACAAAGGCTGAAGTAATCCTGCTGGTTTCTGATGCTCTGCCTTAACTCTCTGACATACGTCGCATACTGCTACATACTTGGCGATATCCTTCTTCATACATGTCCACCAGAAATGTTCCTTCAAGTCCAGATACATCTTGGTGTTGCCTGGGTGAATCGAGTAAGGCGAATCATGAGCCTCCTTAAGAATTAACTTCCTGATCTCTGGGTCATCGGGCACATAGATACGATACTCAAACCACAAAGTTCTGTGTTCATCCTCACGAATACCTTTAGCCTTTCCCTTACTCATCCTTTCTTTTATCTCCACAATTTCCTTGTCCGTCTTCTGGGCTTGTCGGACCCTTCCCAACAAAGTGGACTGAATTTCCATTTCTGCAATGAAACCTCTCGAAACTATCTCCAAGCAAAGTTCTCGGAGATCATCGGCTAACTCCTAAGATAATCCTCCAGTTATGAGAGTATTAACATAACTCTTGTGGCTCAAAGCATCTGCCACACCATTAGCCTTTCATGGGTGATAATGCAGTCTCATGTCATAATCCTTGATGATCTCTAACCATCTCCTCTACCTGAGGTTCAACTCCTTCTGTGTGAAGATGTATTTCAAACTCTTATGATCCGTGTAAACATCACAATGATTTCCAATAAGAAAATGCCTCCATGTTTTGAGCGCATGCACTATGGCTGCCAACTCCAAATCATGTGTGGCATAATACAACTCATGGGGTCGAAGCTGGTGTGAGGTATATGAAACAACTCTTGCTTCTTGCATAAGAACGCCTCCAAGTCCCTGACGAGAAGCGTCACAACATACTTGGAAATCCTCGCGTATATTTGGAAGAATTAGCACTGGGACTGTAACCAAACTTTTCTTCAACTCCTGAAAACTGGCCTCACAATCCTCGGTCCAATTAAACTTGGTGTCCTTCTTCAATAACTCCATCATGGGCTTCACAAACTTGGAGAAATTCTCAATGAATCTCCGATAATATCCTCCAAGTCCAAGGAAACTGTGTATCTCTCCAATTGAGGTGGGTGCCATCCATTTGGTGACAGACTTAACCTTGGAGGGGTCTACTGCTATTCCTTCTCCTGATATAACATGTCCGACAAATCCGACTTCCTTCAACCAAAACTTGCATTTGCTAAACTTGGCATACAACTGATGTTCCCTGAGCTTCTCAAGAACCAAGCGCAAATGTTCCTTGTGTTCTTCTTCATTCTTCGAGTAAACCAATATATCATCAATGAACACCACAAAAAACTTATCCAAGAACTCCATGAACACCTTATTAATCATGCTCATAAAGTAGGCAGGAGCATTAGTCAAACCGAAAGACATGATCGTGTACACATATGGCACATACCTTGTGGTAAAAGATGTCTTAGGTATATCCTGCTCTTGGATCTTCAGCTGGTGATATCCCGATCGAAGATCGATCTTGGAGAAAACTTTAGCTCCCTGCAGGTGGTCAAACAAATCATTGATCATCGGTAGAGGATATTTGTTCTTGATCATCACCTCATTCAATGCACGATAATCAACAACCATTCTCAAGGATCCATCATTTTTCTTAACTAGAAGTACTGGGGCTCCCCAAGGTGATGAACTTGGTCGAATATAACCTTTCTCCAATAACTCCTTAATCCGCATCTTAATTTCCTCCAAATCATTTGCGGGCATCCGATACGGTCTCTTGGATATGGGTCCGGTGCCTGGAAAGAACTCGATCAAAAACTCTATGTCTCGGTCTGATGGCATGCCTGGTAGTTCCTCCGAGAATACATCGGGATAATCCTTCACAACTGGTACTTCCTCCTGAACAACTCCCGAAAGGAAATTTACTTGAGTCCTCCTTGGCGCATTCCTAGACACATACTTGATCCGTTTTCCCTCTAGGGTGGTGAGAATAATAGACTTACTAGCACAATCGATGTTTCCCCTGTACTAGGATAGCCAATACATGCCTAGTATCACATCCAATCATTGTGATTCCAAGATAATGAGGTCTGTGGGAAAAACATGCCTACCTATGGTCAACGGCAACTGAAAACAAGCCTGGCTAGCCATATACTCTGCTCCTAGTGAGCTCACTAACATAGGTGTCTTAAGGGCTACGGTTGGCAACTTAAACTTGTCCACAAATCCCCTTTGACATGAATGAATACGATGCACCAGTATCAAAAAGAACAAGAGTTGTATATGACTTAATCAAAAATTTGCCAATAACTGCGTCAGACTGCTCGTCAACTTCCTCCATGTTGACGTGATTCACCTGACCTCTGGTGAAGGGATTGGTCTTCTTTCCTAAGCTTCCATTGCCATTACCATTCTTTGCCTCAGGACACTCGGTGGCATAGTGTCCGGTCTTCCCGCACTTGAAACAAGTAATGTGACTCAGATCCTTCTTGGCGGGGGTTGCTGAGTTGGAACGGCTATGACTGTTGTTTCCTCCATTCCCATTACCATTCTTAGGGCCACTATGGTCGTGTGAATTTCCTCCATTGTGAGAATGTCCTGCATGATTATGTCCTCCATGGGTATGATGAGTGTGTCCTCCCGAGTATGGGGAATAACGGGGCTTCTGGTGAGCTCCAGAGTTGTACTTCCCCTACCCATACTTCCGCTTGCAGCTCTTTATCTGCTGCTGCTTGCCTTCAATCATGAGGGCACTGTCTACCAGCTCCTGGTAGTTGGTGAAAGTTGCCACCATCAACTGCATACTCAGCTCATCATTGAGCCCCTCAAGAAATTTCTCCTGATTTGCGGCATGTGTGGCCACATCATCTGGGGCATAGCGTGCTAACTTGCTGAACTCATCCACGTACTTCCCCAGGATACGATTCCCCTGGCGTAAGTTGCGGAACTCACACTTCTTCAAACTCAGGGCTCCAGCTGAGACATGTGTGGTGCAGAAGGCCTGCTGAAACTGATCCCATGTAACTATAGCAATGGGGTAGGTGGTGGTGAAATTATCCTACCAAGAGGTTGTGGGTCCATCAAGCTGATGTGCGGCAAAGCGCACCTTCTCTGCATCCGTGCATCCAGCAGTTGTTAACTCTCTTTAGATCTTGTGGAGCCAATCGTCAGCAATAAATCAGCTCGGTGCTGCTAGAGAACACCAGCAGATTCAACCTTAGGAAACAGGCTAGGTTGTCAACTTGGGGTGGTGGCGGTGGGTTGTTGTTGTTTCCTTGGTTCTGAATGAGCATCTGCATCAAGGCATTCTGCTGTTGGATCAACTGAGTGAGCTCCGGTGGGAAAGTGAATCTGGGGTCACGTCTCGGAGGCATCTGATAGGTTAGAGGGGTGAGAAAACAGAATATAATAAGGTCTAATGAGATATTTCACTACCCATATGCATATGAGACAAATATATTCAATTCACACCACTCAATTTCAAATAACGTTCATACAATCGATCTAAGCTACTATTACAAAAAATCTCGCGAACGATTTCTAACTACTTGGAAGAACTCTAATATAATTTTGGTGGTCGACTAGAAGTTTTGATCGGTGGAAGACTCCATAATATCAGCACTAGCTTCATCGTCATAATCATCATTGTCCTCATCGTCATTATCTTCTTCTTCATCATTGTCGGTGTCTCTGTCTGTGTCGTCTAGTATGATGTAGTCTTCCGAACGAATGTCCACTTCAGGTTCTGGTTTCACCATGGGCATTCCTATGTTCTTCCTCCGGTCTTCATTTTCCTCCAGTAGCACAGCAATTTCCTCTTCGTATCCATCGCGAGTTGCCATGAGTTCATCCTCTAGCTCCATATTTCGGGTCATCACCTTCTTGGTCTTCTTCATGATAGCACACATCTGATTCTCATATCAACGAATGTGCTGATCCATCTCCTGTATGTATGCTGCAATAGATCCATCCTTCCTAGTGTGAATCATCTCCCATTTCTCATCTCGGCGTCCACATATCTGGTAGACGGTATCTTCGAGATCCCTGTTGTACACCTCGCAAATGCGTCCAAAGCTGATGTGGGCGGCCATGCTCTTTTCTAAGCTCCAGGTTGGTGCATCAAAGGAAACCTTGATGGCTTCAGTAGTTGGTGCGAAATTCCTTCCAGGAACACAAACTTGGATCTTCCAGCGCTCCTCTTCTGGTAAAATTGCAATGAAGCTTTCAGTGAAGCTTCGTAGGCCAATGTTCAGGTACTTCGTGACTTCCTTCAAGTGTCGTCCGAAAGGGGTGTCGTCATCAGGTTGAGTGAACTTGTTCCTGGGGTCCGACATCTATAGTGTATAAATAGAGAAGGATTAGAAATGAATAGAGAAGAGTATATTGTGGCTTTTCCTAGTGGTCGCATCCTACAGTCAGCGTGTACTCTGATACCATCTTTTAGTGACCCGATCCCAATGGATCGAAGTCTCTGTGCTTAAGTGTCATCCATGGATTGGTATGCTGACACACACAATACTCGATGATTTATAACAGAGTTCAATCACACACTTATTGCATCGAGGTCCTCATAAAGAGTATTTATTACAAAAATATGGCTGAAGGCCAACTAAATAAAATAACTGTGGAAGCTTCAAAGGTAAATGAGTCCATCCAACTCCACGACAAAACTGAGTGCACGACAATGACCTATCGCACCTTAATCCTCATCTGAAAATTCTGCAACCGGAGACGTTGCAGCCATGTAGGTCAGCACATGGAATATGCTGGCAAGATCACACGATAGAGCAATAATGAACAATATCTATTACTACATGCATATTTGGCTGGTGGAGGCTCTAAGTTCAATTTTTGCATAAAGTTATTTTTTCCCTACAACAAAGGAATAAATTTCATTTACTACCAAGTTTATGCCATTATTGAGAAGGTTCCTCCAACTCAATCCCAAAATTTACTAAGTAACAATGATAATACCCAATACATTAATTAAATAGAGTGATGAGATCAACCAATAATTCACTTCTAGATACTCACGTTGTCCATAACCGGGGACATGACTAATCATGATTAGTTTGTACACTCTACATAGGTTTGCGCACTTTTCCCCACAAGACTCAACCACCTCCATGATCGGAAGATCGAGACACAGTCTTTTTGAAGCATTTACTCTTCACTCTGGGTAGACTGGTACACCTACTTTCCCCTACATCTGCTAGTCTACAAATCCCTTCATACTTTGATAACCAATCCATGCCTAATATCACATCCAATCCTTGGGATTCCAATACTATTAGGTCTGAGGGGAAAACATAGTTACCAATCCTTTATGGTAACCGATCACACCATAGACTAGCCACATACTCTGCTCCAGGCGAGGTTACTAACATGGGTGACCTAAGGGCTTGGGTTGATAGGTTATACTTATGCACAAATCCCCTTGAGATGTATGAATGCGATGCACCAGTATCAAAAAGAACGAGTGCAGTAAATGACTTAACCAAAAACTTACCTATTACTGCATCGGGCTGAGCTTCAACCTCCTCCACGCTAACGTGGTTCACCTGTCCCCTGTTGAAAGGGTTCGGCTTCTTCCCAGAACTTCCATTACCATTTTGGCCTTTAGGACATTCATTGGCATAATGTCCGGTCTTCGAACACTTATAGCAAGTGACTTAGCTCAGGTCCTTCTTGGCTGGGGTTGATGGGTTGGTGCGGTTCTGGCCATTGCTTCCTCCATTCCCATTACCATTCCTAGTGCCATTGTGATTGTGCAAGCTACCTCCTCCATGGGTATGCTGAAAATGTCCTCCCGGTCTAGGGGTAAAACGTGGCTTCTGCTGAGCTCCAGAATTGTACTTCCCTTGTCCATACTTCCTCTTGGGGTTCTCAATTTGCTGCTGCTTCCCTTCAATCATAAGAGCACGATCTACCAACTGCTGGTAGTTGTTGAAGGTTGCTACCATCAACTGCATGCTCAACTCATCATTCAGTCCTTCCAGAAACTTCTCCTGCTTAGCTGCATCCGTAGCGACGTCATCTCGGGCATAACGTGCTAACTTACTAAATTCCTCCACATACTGGCCAACTGTCCGTCCTCCTTGGCGTAAGTTGCGAAACTCACGCTTCTTCATGGCCATAGCTCCTGATGAAACATGTGCAGTACGAAAAGCTTGCTGAAACTGGTCCCATGTGACAGTGTCGACTGGGAAAGTGGCTGTGAAATTCTCCCACCATGATGTTGCGGGTCCTTCTAACTGATGTGTGGCAAACTTCACCTTCTCCGCATCTGTGCATCCTGTTGTGGTCAACTCCCTAGCAGTCTTGCGAAGCCAATCATCTGCTACTATCGGCTCGGTGCTACTGGAAAACACCGGCGGATTTAGCCTAAGAAAACGGGCTAAGTGGTCAACAGGTGGTGGTGGTGGGTTGTTGTTGTTGTTGTTCCCTTGATTCTGATTTTGGACTAGCAACTGCATCAATGTGTTCTGCTGCTGGATCAACTGGGTGAGCTCCGGTGGAAAGGAAAATCTGGGGTCACATCTCGGAGGCATCTGAGGGTTTAGGAAAGATGAGATGTAAGAATAGAGGGGGTCTAAAGAGAAAACACTACCCATGTGCACATGAGGCAAAATCAAACAATTCACTTCATTCAATCAAACAAGGGCATACAATCGATCTATCTATCGCAAAAGTGCTTGGACTACTATATTTACATGGTGGACTACTACTACTGATGAGGTGGTCTACTAGAAATATTCTTCGGTTGCAGACTCCGTGATATCTGCTCCAGCTTCATCAACATAGTCATCATAGCTACTATCTGGTTCCGAATCGGTGTCGTCGATGATGATGTAGTATTCCGGGCTAATCTCCTTGGGTTCTTCGTCTTCCTCTACTGGCGTAGGGCCTCCCATAAATATTCCAATCTTCTTGATCAGGTCGTCATTCTTCTCCACCAATACTTCAATTTCTTCTTCAAAATCTTCACGTGTAGCCTTGAGTTCTTCCTCCAGTTCCTTGATTCTAGTCTTAGCCTTCGTCAGATCCATCATGTCAGCACACATCTGGTTGTCCTGTCGTCGAATGTGCTGGTTTAGCTCCTGGATAAAGGCTGCGATTGATCTATCCTTCCTGGTGCTGATCATCTCCCAGTGTTCATCTCGGCGCCCACAAATCTGGTAGATTGTATCCTTGAGGTCATTGCGGTAGACTTCTCCAATGCGTCCCATGGGGATGTGAGCTGCCATGCTCTTTCCTAGACTCCAAGTTGGTGCATCAAAAGAAAACTCTATGGGCTCAGTGACTGGCATGAACGTCCTTCCTGGAACTTGAACTTGAATCATCCAGCGCTCTTCTTCAGGTAAAGTGGTGTTGTAGGTTCCGGTGAAGCTTGGTACTCCTATGTTCAGGTATCTAGTGACTTCCTTCAAGTGACGTCCAAAGGGTGTATCTTCATCCGGTTGCGTGAACTTGTTCCTTGCATCCGCCATCCTAAAGAGTGGAAAAGATGAGAGGTCAGAAGAGAAGAGAGTGAATAGTGACTTTAGCTTAGTGGTCGTGTCCTACAGTCAGCGTGTGCTCTGATACCATCTCTATAGCGACCAGACCTCAAACAGTCTGATCTCTGTGCTCTGGTGTCATCCCTGGATCAGTAATGCTGACACCACACAGTACTCGGAGGATTTCTAGCAGAGTAGCAATCACACACTTATTACATCGAGTGTCTCAAAAGAGAAATTATTACAATAAATATGGCTTAAAGCCGTCTAATAACGATAACAGCGGAAGGCTTGGAAGATAAGTGAGTCCATCAACTCCAACGGCATCACTGAGTATAGAACCACGACCTAAAACTCCTTAATCGTCGTCTGAAAAGTCTGCAACATTAACGTTGCAGCCCAGAACGGGTTAGCACATGGAATATGCTGACAATGTAACACATAGAGAGTAATGGAATGAAACAACTATACTATATGCATATTTGGCTGGTGGAAAGCTCTATGGTTACAGTTTTGCGTAAAGCCAATTTTTCCCTACTTCAAAGGAATAAAATTTATTTAATTATCATGGTAGTTGTTAAACATTGAGAATGGTTGACAGCATTCTCAATCCCAATTAAGCATCATCATTAAACGTAACCCAACAAAATTAATTTAGAGTAACATGTTGAGATTCACATGATAATCCAAGTACTAGATACTCAAGATGTCCATAACCGGGGACACGGCTAACCATGATTAGTTTATTACACTCTGCAGAGGTTTGCGCACTTTTCCCCACAAGACTCGATCGCCTCCGTTTGGTTTCTCGCACTACATGGTGTTCGAGAAGACGGATGACCGAGACATAGTCTTTCAGAAGCGCTAGCACCTTACGATCGGGTAGACCGTACCACCTACATCCCCTACATCTGCTAGTCTACCACTGTAAGAGTTCACACAACTTAGTCAACTATGCTAGAGCCCATAATAGCTTGTGGCTGCACACGGAAGTTTCTAATATGAATAGTCTCATGATCCCTTTGAGCCTGGGTGGCGGTCCAAAAGAAAACAGGCAAGTCCTGGAATACCCAGGTGCCTCAATCCACCCAGATGTGTGTTTAAGTTGCCACCTTAGATAAACCATTAATTAACAAAACTCACATATGTCATGGATATCTCTCACCCAATCCACGTCTACTAGCATAGCATGTCATAATAAGCAAACGTAGAAATAACTCCCAAAGGTTTGATAAACAGGTAATAGGTTCTACCTCAACTACTTCCCATCCCACAATTTAATTAGATCATAACCATGCAATGTGTGAGGATTGATCTAATGCAATAAAACTGGGTAGTAGAAAAGGTATGATCAAAGTGTTACTTGCCTTGCTGATGATCCGCGAAACCTAGAGATTCGAAGTAACAGGCGGCGCACTCCGGGTATTCTATCGCAGACAAACAAACAAGCATACAATAAGTACTCATTTAATGCACAGGTAAAACTCAAATAAGAGATCTAACTAGAAGGTTCAACTTAAGAACTCCGGTTGGCAAAAGAATCAAATCGAATAAAGCAACGAAAGTCAAACAGCGAAAGAAAACAACTTCGTTCTAGTAATCTGGATCTAGGGAAAATTTTATAGTAGCAAAATCTTGTTTAAGTTGGTTAAACGGATAGAGGGTTTCGAGACAAAACTCTAGGCGCTTGAATCGCCTGATTCCGATAAACGAGCGAAAAGTTATACTAAAACGAAAATCGGATCAGGAATCGCGAACAGAAAAATCGCGGATCTAATCCGAGAAAAAGAAAAAAAAACGACGAACGCTCGCTAGAATGAATGAACGGACGAACGCTCGCTATTTAAATAAACCCAAAAAACCCGATCTATTTAAAAAAACCGAATCTAAAAAGAAAAAACCGACCGAAAACCGATCTAATATATATATTTTTTTAAAAAAATGATGGCACGGAAGTCGAGGCGGCGGCGAACCTCGGCGGCGGCGGCGGCCGGTGGCAGCGCGGGGCGGGGCGGCGGCGGCGGCGCGGGGCTCGAGGGCGGGCGGGGCTGGCGGCTAGGGTTTTCTCCCGGGGGGGCTGGGCCGGCTTATATTGCCTAGTCGGGCCGGAGTCCTAGTCGGACACGGCACGTTAGGTCGGTTCGTTTTTTTATTATTATAATAATTACGCTCGGAAAAAAATAAAAAGAAATACTAAACGGACTCCAAAAATTCCGAAATAAATATTCACGGGCTTCTAAAATCAAGCCGCACAAGGTGAACATTTATTTGGGACCTAAATGAAATTTTGAAAAACGCACATTTTTCCTAAATTCAAATAAAATACAGAAAAACTCCGAAATAAAATCTTATTTGATTTTATTATTAAATCCTCAATATTTATTTATTTTGGGAAATTCATTTTATTCCCTCTCTCATATTTTTGTAATAGAAATAATTGATGATAAAATAAATAAAATCAAATGATCCTATTCTCAAAATTTGAGAGAACTCAAATATGAAGATAACGAAATCCCCAACTCTCTCCGTGGGTCCTTGAGTTGCGTAGAATTTCTAGGATCAACCTAAATGCAGAATAAAATATGATATGCAATGATGATCTAATGTATAACATTCCAATTTGAAAATTTGGGATGTTACAAACCTACCCCCCTTAAGATGAATCTCGCCCTCGAGATTCGGGTTGGCTAGAAAATAGGTGAGGGTGGCCCTTGAGCAAATCTTCCTCTCGTTCCCAGGTGGCTTGATCCTCTGTGTGGTGGCTCCACTGAACTTTGCAAAACTTGATAACCTTGCTGCGAGTAACTCGACTGGCAAACTCGAGAATCTTAATTGGTTTCTCCTCGTACGTCAAATCGTTATCCAACTGAATAGTTTCCAAAGGCACTATATCTCTCAACGGTATGTCAGCCATCTCCGCGTGACATTTCTTTAACTGAGAAACGTGGAACACATCATGAACTCCTGACAATCCTTCAGGCAATTCCAACTTGTAGGCCACTTCTCCCATACGTTCCAATACTCGGTATGGTCCTACGAATCGTGGCGCTAACTTTCCTTTAACACCAAAGGGCTTTGTTCCCTGAAGTGGGGATACTCAAAGATAAACTCTGTCTCCAACTTCGTAAACTGTCTCCTTGCGTTTAGAATCTGCATAACTTTTCTGCCTGGATTGAGCTACCTTGAGCCTATTGCGAATCAATTTGACCTTCTGTTCAGACTCCTTAATCAAATCAGGTCCAAACAACTGGCGGTCTCCAACTTCATCCCACAACAACGGTGTCCTACACGTTCTTCCATACAAGGCTTCAAAAGGGTCCATCTTTAAACTAGATTGATAACTGTTGTTGTAAGAGAATTCTGCATATGGCAAATTGTCGTCCCAACTAGATCCATAATCTAGCGCACAAGCTCTCAGCATGTCCTCCAAAATCTGATTGACTCTCTCGGTCTGTCCATCTGCCTGTGGATGAAAAGCTGTGCTGAACTCTAGCCTGGTACCCAAAGTTTCGTGCAACTGATTCCAGAACTTTGAGGTAAATTGGGTTCCTCTATCTGATACAATGCTCCTTGGAACTCCATGTAAGCATACAATCCTGGTCATGTATATCTTTGCCAACTTCGCACTGGTATAAGTGGTCTTTACCAGGATGAAATGAGCTACTTTCGTCAACCGATCAACTACAACCCAAATCGAGTCATAGCCTGAACGAGTCCTGGGTAATCCCGTGATAAAATCCATGCCTAACTTATCCCACTTTCATTCGGGTATCGGCAATGGTTGTAGCAATCCTGCTGGCTTCTGATGCTCTGCCTTTACTCTCTAACACACATCACAAACTGCTACATACTCCGCAATATCTTTCTTCATTCCGGTCCACCAGAAAATATCCTTCAAATCCAAATACATCTTGGTATTTCCTGGGTGAATCGAATATGGTGAATCATGTGCCTCTTGCAGAATCAACTTCCTGATCTCCGGGTCATTGGGCACATAAACACGGTCTTCAAACCATAGGGTGTCGTGCTCATCCTCACGAAATCCTTTAGCTTTTCCTTTGCTAAGTTTCTCCTTAATAGCGGCAATCTCTTTGTCAGTTTTCTGAGCTTCTCTGATTCTATCCATCAAAGTTGACTGGATCTCCAATGCTACTACATAGCCTCTTGGAACTATTTCTAAACATAGTTCACAAAGATTTTCTGCTAACTCCTTGGGTATTTCTCCCGTCATTAACGTGTTGACATGGCTCTTACGGCTTAATGCGTCAGCTACTACATTAGCCTTTCCGGGGTGATAATGCAACTTCATATCATAATCCTTGATAAGCTCCAACCATCTCCTTTGTCTGAGATTCAACTCCTTCTGTGTGAAAATGTACTTCAAACTCTTATGATTCATGTACACCTCGTAATGGTTTCCGATGAGGAAATGCCTCCATGTTTTCAAAGCATGCACTACGGCTGCTAACTCCAAATCATGCGTAGCATAATTCAACTCATGAGGCTTCAGTTGTCTTGAGGCATATGAAACAACTCTCCCTTCCTGCATAAGCACTGCTCCAAGTCCTCGACATGAAGCGTCGCAATACACCTCATAATCTTTGGTCTGATCTGGCAAAATCAACACTGGTGAAGTAACCAAGTGTTTCTTCAATTCCTGGAAACTAGCCTCACATTCCTCCATCCATATGAACTTGGTATCTTTATTTAATAACTCCGTCATAGGCTTCACAATCTTTGAGAAATTCTCAATGAATCTCCGGTAGTATCCGGTGAGTCCAAGAAAACTCCGGATCTCTCAAACTGTGGTCGGTGCTTCCCATTTAGTCACGGTATCAACTTTAGCGGGATCAACTACTATACCTTCTCTAGATATAACGTGTCCGAAGAATCCTACTTCTTTCAACCAAAACTCACATTTGCTGAATTTGGCATATAATTGATGTTCTCTGAGCTTTCCAAGTACCAAACGCGAATGCTCCTTATGCTCCTCTTCATTCTTCGAACAAACCAGGATATCATCAATGAACATTACGACGAACTTATCCAGAAACTCCATAAACACTTTGTTCATCATGTTCATAAAATAGGCAGGTGCGTTAGTCAGACCAAATGACATAACGGTATACTCGTACAACCCA
Source organism: Triticum dicoccoides (assembly GCF_002162155.2). Classification (NCBI taxonomy): domain Eukaryota; kingdom Viridiplantae; phylum Streptophyta; class Magnoliopsida; order Poales; family Poaceae; genus Triticum; species Triticum dicoccoides. The sequence goes on from NC_041382.1 coordinate 332,067,723, forward strand.
TACCTGGTGGTAAAAGCTGTCTTCGGAATATCCTGTTCTCGAATCTTCAACTGGTGGTATCCTGATCGCAGATCGATCTTGGAAAATACCTTAGCTCCTTGCAATCGATCAAACAGATCATTGATCATTGGTAGTGGGTACTTGTTCTTGATCGTTACTTCATTCAATCCCCGATAGTCTACAACCATCCTTAACGATCCATCCTTCTTCTCCACTAGAAGTACTGGAGATCCCCAAGGCAAAGAACTTGGGCGAATATATCCCTTATCCAGTAACTCCTTAATCTGCTTCTTAATTTCCACCAAATCCTTTGCTGGCATCCTATATGGTCTCTTTGATATTGGCCCTATGCCTGGCAATAGCTCAATCAAAAACTCAATATCTCTATCCGGTGGCATGCCTGGTAACTCCTCTGGAAATACTTCAGGGAAATCCCTTACCACTGGTACTTCCTCCTGCACAACTCCTGTTAGGCAATTTACTTGAGTCCTCTTCGGCTCATGTCGGGATACATACTTGATCCTTCTCCCTTCTGGTGTGGTAAGCAAAATTGACTTACTAGCAAATTCAATATTCCCTTCATACTTTGATAACCAATCCATGCCTAATATCACATCCAATCCTTGGGATTCCAATACTATTAGGTCTGAGGGGAAAACATAGTTACCAATCCTTTATTGTAACCGATCACACCATAGACTAGCCACATACTCTGCTCCAGGCGAGGTTACTAACATGGGTGACCTAAGGGCTTGGGTTGATAGGTTATACTTATGCACAAATCCCCTTGAGATGTATGAATGCGATGCACCAGTATCAAAAAGAACGAGTGCAGTAAATGACTTAACCAAAAACTTACCTATTACTGCATCGGGCTGAGCTTCAACCTCCTCCACGCTAACGTGGTTCACCTGTCCCCTGTTGAAAGGGTTCGGCTTCTTCCCAGAACTTCCATTACCATTTTGGCCTTTAGGACATTCATTGGCATAATGTCCGGTCTTCGAACACTTATAGCAAGTGACTTAGCTCAGGTCCTTCTTGGCTGGGGTTGATGGGTTGGTGCGGTTCTGGCCATTGCTTCCTCCATTCCCATTACCATTCCTAGTGCCATTGTGATTGTGCAAGCTACCTCCTCCATGGGTATGCTGAAAATGTCCTCCCGGTCTAGGGGTAAAACGTGGCTTCTGCTGAGCTCTAGAATTGTACTTCCCTTGTCCATACTTCCTCTTGTGGTTCTCAATTTGCTGTTGCTTCCCTTCAATCATAAGAGCACGATCTACCAACTCCTGGTAGTTGTTGAAGGTTGCTACCATCAACTGCATGCTCAACTCATCATTCAGTCCTTCCAGAAACTTCTCCTGCTTAGCTGCATCCGTAGCGACGTCATCTCGGGCATAACGTGCTAACTTACTAAATTCCTCCACATACTGGCCAACTGTCCGTCCTCCTTGGCGTAAGTTGCGAAACTCACGCTTCTTCATGGCCATAGCTCCTGATGAAACATGTGCAGTACGAAAAGCTTGCTGAAACTGGTCCCATGTGACAGTGTCGACTGGGAAAGTGGCTGTGAAATTCTCCCACCATGATGCTGCGGGTCCTTCTAACTGATGTGCGGCAAACTTCACCTTCTCCGCATCTGTGCATCCTGCTGTGGTCAACTCCTTTTGCGTAAAGCCAATTTTTACCTACTTCAAAGGAATAAAATTTATTTAACTATCATGGTAGTTGTTAAACATCGAGAATGGTTGACAGCATTCTCAATCCCAATTAAGCATCATCATTAAACATAACCCAACAAAATTAATTTAGAGTAACATGTTGAGATTCACATGATAATCCAAGTACTAGATACTCAAGATGTCCATAATCGGGGACACGGCTAACCATGATTAGTTTATTACACTCTGCAGGGGTTTGCGCACTTTTCCCCACAAGACTCGATCGCCTCCGTTTGGTTTCTCACACTACATGGTGTTTGAGAATACGGATGACCGAGACATAGTCTTTCAGAAGCGCTAGCACCTTACGATCGGGTAGACCGTACCACCTACATCCCCTACATCTGCTAGTCTACCACTGTAAGAGTTCTCACAACTTAGTCAACTATGCTAGAGCCCATAATAGCTTGTGGCTACACACGGAAGTTTCTAGTATGAATAGTCTCATGATCCCTTTGAGCCTGGGTGGCGGTCCAAAAGAAAACAGGCAAGTCCTGGAATACCCAGGTGCCTCAATCCACCCAGATGTGTGTTTAAGTTGCCACCTTAGATAAGCCATTAATTAACAAAACTCACATCTGTCATGGATATCTCTCACCCAATCCACGTCTACTAGCATAGCATGGCATAATAAGCAAACATAGAAGTAACTCCCAAAGGTTTGATAAACAGGTAATAGGTTCTACCACAAATACTTCCCATCCCACAATTTAATTAGATCCTAACCATGCAATGTGTGAGGATTGATCTAATGCAATAAAACTGGGTAGTAGAAAAGGTATGATCAAAGTTTTACTTGCCTTGCTGATGATCCTCGAAACCTAGAGATTCGAAGTAACATGGGGCGCACTCCGGGTATTCTATCGCAGACAAACAAACAAGCATACAATAAGTACACATCTAATGCACAGGTAAAACTCAAATAAGAGATCTAACCAGAAGGTTCAACTTAAGAACTCCGGTTGGCAAAAGAATCAAATCGGACAAAGCAATGAAAGTCAAATGGTGAAAGAAAACAACTTCGTTCTAGTAATCTGGATCTAGGGAAAATTTTACAGTAGCAAAATCTTGTTTAAGTTGGTTAAATGGATAGAGGGTTTCGAGATGAAACTCTAGGCGCTTGAATCACCTGATTCCGATAAACGAGCGAAACGTTATACTAAAACGAAAATCGGATCAGGAATCACGATCAGAAAAATCGTGGATTTAATCCGAGAAAAAGAAAAAAACGACGAACACTCACTAGAACGAACGAACTGACGAACGCTCGCTGTTTAAATAAACCAGAAAAACCGATCTATTTAAAAAAACCGAATCTAAAAAGAAAAAAACGATCGAAAACCGATCTAATATTTTTTTTAAAAAACCGATGGCATGGAAGTCGAGGCGGCGGCCGGCGGCGGCGCGGGGGAGGGCGGCGGCGTGGGGCTCGAGGGCGGGCGGGGCTGGCGGCGAGGGTTTTCTCCCGGGGGGCTGGGCCGGCTTATATTGCCTAGTCGGGCCAGAGTCCTAGTCGGACACGGCACGCTAGGTCGGTTCGTTTTTTTATTATTATAATAATTACGCTCGGAAAAAAATAAAAAGAAATACTAAACGGACTCCAAAAATTCCGAAATAAATTTTCACGGGCTTCTAAAATCAAGCCGCACAAGGTGAACATTTATTTGGGACCTAAATGAAATTTTGAAAAACGCACATTTTTCCTAAATTCAAATAAAATACCGAAAAACTCCGAAATAAAATCTTATTTGATTTTATTATTAAATCCTCAATATTTCTTTATTTTGGGAAAGTCATTTTATTCCCTCTCTCATATTTTTGTAATAGAAATAATTGATGATAAAATAAATAAAATCAAATGATCCCATTCTCAAAATTTGAGAGAACTCAAATATGAAAATAACGAAATCCTCAACTCTCTCCATGGGTCCTTGAGTTGCGTAGAATTTCTAGGATCAACCAAAATGCAGAATAATATATGATATGCAATGATGATCTAATGTATAACATTCCAAGTTGAAAATTTGGGATGTTACACCCATAATGGCTTGTGGCTGCACTCGGAAGTTTCTAGGCATGAATAATTATATGATTTCTTTGAGCCTGGGTGGCGGACCTAGGGCAATCACACAGGTACTCCAGGATTCCCTTGGGAAAGCACTGGTTTCTCCAGGTGCCCCAAACAATCCACCCATATGTGTATTAATGTTCCCACCTTAACTTACCCTTAATTATTATCTCTCACAACTTGCATGAATCTCACATACCAATCCCCGTCTACGAGAATGTCTAAGCAATTTATAAGCATAACGTATATTCCCGAGGAGATCAAAAGTAATTGGTTCCTACCTCATGAACTACATAGCAATAACCACATGCCCTCAATCCTACTCATGCAATCTTTGAGGGTGAAACTAATGCATAATAAAAACTAGGTATGAAAGAGTATGATCAAAGTGTAACTTGCCTTTTTGATGATTGGTAAACCCTAGAGATTCGTAGTAGCAAGCTGCACACTCCGGAAAATCTATCATAGACAAACAATAGCATACATAAGCACTCAAGCATGAAGATGCAAAGAAAACCGAAGAAAAAGATTCGGAAAACTCAAAAATAAGGGAATAACACTTTTAAACAAAAAAACAATTTCTAACAGTATCTAAACTATGAGGATTAGGTCTTAACAGAAAGTTTAGATCAAGATCTTCGATTTTCAAAAAGAATCAACTAAATCAGAGTTACAAAGCTCAAGTTATGATCAAAAGAAGTTCAAATTCAAATCTATTTGAATTCAAATTTTAAACTTTCAAAAATACTATTAAATTGGTTATCTGGATAGAGGGGATTATGATGAAGAATTTGGCGTTGGTTTCGTCAAATTTGGACAAACGAGTAAAAATTTGTGATCGTTTGAAAACCAGGGGCTAATCTATAAGAAAAATAATCGCATCTGGGTCCCTAGCTACGAATCAGAAACTAACGAACGAACGTCCTCTACAGAAACTTATTAGGTGAAAGCGTTCGCTACATAGGCTTAAACAACTAACATTCGCTAACTAAAGGACAATAGTTCGAAAAGAAAAAAACAAATTGATCTATTCCTAGCCGTAGAAGGAGAATCGGACGGGTGAGGAGAGAGGCGAGGGTTACCGCGGTGGTGGAGGTCGCCAGCGAGGAAGAAGGCGGCGGCGTCGGCTCGGCTTCGATCGAGGCGACGACTCTGGTGGTCGGCGGCTTCGGGCGGAGGCACGGGGAGATGCGGCTCGGCGAGAGGAATCCGAAGGTGGTGACGGCGTTGGTCAAGGGCGGCAGTGGAGCGCAGGGCGGTGCGGTGGATCTCCGGCAAGGCTCGAACTCCGGCGACTTTGTGCGAGAGCTGCGGTGGGTTTCGAGGCTTGTGGTTTGAGGGAAAAGAGAGGCCGAGGTCGGGGCTTACAAAGAGGGGTTGCGTGGGGAAGGTGCAAAGCGAGAGGAGGCGTCTGGGTCAGGCACGGTGGCAGCGGCGGACTCGTGCGGGTGGCGGACTCCGGCTCGGGGTGGAAGACAAATCCGACAGCGGCATAGGCGGTTCGGGTGAGTGAGTGCGGGCAAGCGGGCGCAGGCGGCTGGGCTGGGCTGGCTGCACGGGCCGCTGTTGGGCTGGGCCGGCTAGCCTGGCCTGGCACGGTCGGTGGGCCTTGCTCTTATTTATTTATTTTAACAAAACATTTTTCTGTTTTTCCTATTTACAGAAACGTTAAAACCTTGAAAAGAAAAATAAATAAAGACCTAAAAATTCCAGAAAAAATCACATAATTCCCCCCTAAATATATGGGCTTAGGTGAACATTTTTCTCGACTAAATGCAAAATTTTGAAAACAATTTTTAGTACTAATAAACTCCGCAATAAAATAAATAATGTTGCAAATAAAATTTTCCAAACTTCAAAATTCAATTTCCAATATTTCTTTGTTGCTTTTGAAGTACTTTTATCTTCTCTCTTTATTTTATTTATTTGAAGTAATTGGAATAGAATTTCGAATAAATCAATTTGATCCTATTTTTCAAATTTTGAAAATTCAAAAATGGATTTTTGGGAAACCTCCAACTCTCTCAATTGGTCCTTGAGTTGCTTAAGGTTTCTAGGATCAAAATTCAAATAAAACAAATGGGAAAACTACAGAAATCATGGATGCATATGAATGATCTAAATAATAACATCCAAATTGAAAATTGGGATGTTACAGTAACTTGAGGATTATCCTCATTGCTGCACGGAACAATTATGTCCTTGATGCACCGCTAGGTGACAAGCCCCCTCCCGCTAATGTACACGTTTTGAACGTCTAGCAGAAGTGGTCTGGTGACTACTCTATAGTTCAGTATGTGATGCTTTACGGCTTAGAATCGGACAAAGACATTTTGAACTTCATGGGCCATATGAGATGTTCCAGGAGTTGAAGTTAATATTTCAAGAAAATGCCCGAGTTGAGAGATATGAAGTCTCCAACAAGTTCTATAGCTGCAAGATGGAGGAGAATAGTTCTGTCAGTGAACACATACTCAGAATGTCTGGGTACCATAACCACTTGACTCAGCTAGGAGTTAATCTTCTAGATGATAGTGTTATTGACAGAGTTCTTCAATCAGTGCCACCAAGCTACAAAGGCTTCGTGATGAACTATAATACGCAAGGGATGGATAAGACAATTCCCGAGCTCTTCGCTATGCTCAAAGCTGCGGAGGTAGAAATCAAGAAAGAGCATTAAGTGTTGATGGTTAACAAGACCACTAGTTTCAAGAAAAGGGGCAAGGGAAAGACGAGAACTTCAAGAAGAATGTCAAGCAAGTTGTCACTCCCGGGAAGAAGCCGAAATCTGGACCCCATCCTGAAACTGAGTGCTTCTACTGCAAAGAGACTGGTCACTTGAAGCGGAGCTACCCCAAGTATTTGGCGGATAAGAAGGATGGCAAAGTGAACAAAGGTATATTTGATATACATGTTATTGATGTGTACCTTACAAATGCTCGTAGTAACGCCTGTGTATTTGATACTGGTTCTGTTGCTCATATTTGCAACTCGAAACAGGGGCTACGGATTAAACAATGATTGTCTAAGGACGAGGTGACAATGCGCATCGGGAATGGTTCCAAGGTCGATGTGATCGCTGTTGGCACGCTACCTCTACATCTACCTTTGGGATTAGTTTTAGACCTGAATAATTGTTATTCAGTGCCAGCGTTAAGCATGAACATTATATCTCGATCTTGTTTGATGTGAGACGGTTATTCATTTAAATCGGAGAATAATGGTTGTTCTTTTTATATGAGTAATATCTTTTATGGTCATGCGCCCATGAAGAGTGGTCTATTTTTGTTGAATCTCGATCATGGTGATACACATATTCATAATAGTGATGCCAAAAGATGCAAAGTTGATAATGATAATGCAACATATTTGTAAAACGCGAGAACAAACTCCATTTAGATGGACTTTTGGAATCACTTGATTATGAATATTTGATGCTTGCGAACCATGCCTCATGGGCAAGATGACTAAGACTCCGTTCTCCAGAACAATGGAGTGAGCAGTGACTTATTGGAAATAATACATACTGATGTATGCGGTCTGATGGGTGTTGAGGCTCGAGGCGGGTATCATTATTTCCTGACCTTCATAGATGATTTGAGCAGATATGGGTATATCTACTTAATGAAACACAAGTCTGAAATATTTGAAAAGTTCAAAGAATTTCAGAGTGAAGTGGAAAATCATTGTAACAAGATAATAAAGTTTCTATGATCTGATCGCGGAGGCGAATATTTCAGTTATGAGTTTGGCCTTCATTTAAAACAATGTGGAATAGTTTCACAACTCATGCCACCTGGAATACCACAGCGGAATGGCGTGTCCGAATGTTGTAACTGTACTTTATTAGATATGGTGCGATCTATGATGTCTCTTACTGATTTACCACTATCGTTTTGGGGTTATGCATTAGAGACAACTGCATTCATGTTAAATAGGTCACCATCTAAATCTGTTGAGACGACACCGTATGAACTGTGGTTTGGCAAGAAACCTAAGTTGTCGTTTCTTAAAGTTTGGGGTTGCGATGCTTATGTGAAGAAGCTTCAGCCAGATAAGCTCAAACCCAAATCAGAGAAGTGCGTCTTCATAGGATACCCAAAAGAAATTGTTGGCTACACCTTCTATCACAGATCCAAAGGCAAGATATTTGTTGCTAAGAATGGATCCTTTCTAGAGAAGAAGTTTCTCTCGAAAGAAGTGAGTGGGAGGAAAGTAGAACTTGATGAGGTAATTATACCTTCTCTCGAATTGGAAAGTAGCTCATCACAGAAAACCATTCCCATGATGCCTACACCAATTAGTGAGGAAGCTAATGATGATGATCATGAAACTTCAGATCAAGTTGCTACCGAACCTCGTAGGTCAACCAGAGTACGTTCCACACCAGAGTGGTACGGTAATCCTATTCTAGAAGTCACGTTACTAGACCATGCTGAACCTACGAACTATGTGGAAGCAATGATGCGCCCAGATTCCGCGAAATGGCCGGAGGCCCTGAAATCTGAGATAGGATCCATGTATGAGAACAAAGTATGGACTTTGGTTGACTTGCCCGATGATCGGCAAGCCATAGAGAATAAATGGATCTTCAAGAAGAAGACTGACCCTGATGGTATCATTACTGTCTACAAAGCTTAACTTGTTGCGAAAGGTTTTTGACAAGTTCAAGGAGTTGGCTATGATGAAACTTTCTCACCCGTAGCGATGTTTAAGTCAGTCTGAATCATGTTAGCAATTGCCACATTTTATGATTATGAAATTTGGCAAACGGACGTCAAAACTGCATTCCTTAATGGATTTATCAAAGACGAGTTGTATATGATGCAACCAGAAGGTTTTGTCAATCCTAATGGTGCTAACAAAGTGTGCAAGCTCCAGCGATCCATTTATGGACTGGTGCAAGCATCTCGGAGTTGGAATCTACAGACTTTTATATGGTTTTATACAGACTTTTGGAGAAGCCTGTATTTACAAGAAAGTGAGTGGGAGCTCTGTAGCATTTCTAATATTATATGTGGATGATATATTGTTGATTGGAAATGATATAGAATTTCTGAATAGCATAAAAGGATACTTGATTAAGAGTTTTTCAATGAAAGACCTCGGTGAAGCTACTTATATATTGGGCATCAAGATCTATAGAGATAGACTACGATGCTTAATTGGACTTTCACAAAGCACATACCTTGATAAAGTTTTGAAGAAGTTCAAAATGGATCAGACAAAGAAAGGGTTCTTGCCGGTGTTACAAGGTGTGAAGTTGAGTCAGACTCAATGCCCGAGCACCAGAAGATAGTGAGAAAATGAAAGTCATTCCCTATGCCTCAGCCATAAGTTCTATCATGTATGCAATGATGTGTACCAGACCTAATGTGTACCTTGCAATAAGTCTAGCAAGGAGGTACCAAAGTAATCCAAGAGTGGATCACTAGACAGCGGTCAAGAACATCCTGAAATACCTGAAAAGGACTAAGGATATGTTTCTCATTTATGGAGGTGACAAAGAGCTTGTCATAAATGGTTGCGTCGATGCTAGCTTTGACATTGATCCGGATGACTCTAAGTCACAAACCGGATACGTATTTATATTGAATGGTGGAGCTGCCAGTTGGTGCAGCAAAGCATCATGGCGGGATCTGCGTGTGAAGCAGAATACATAGTTGCTTCGAAAGCAGCGAATAAAGGAGTCTGGATGAAGGAGTTCATATCCGATCTAGGTGTAATACCTAGTGCATCGGGTCTAATGAAAATCTTTCGTGACAATACTGGAGCAATTGCCTTAGCGAAGAAACCAGATTTCACAAAAGAACCAAACACATCAAGAGATGCTTCAACTCCATCCATGAACAAGTCAACGAGGGAGACATAGAGATTTGCAAAATACATACATATCTTAATGTGGCAGACCCGTTGACTAAGCCTCTTCCACGAGAAAAACATGATCAGCACCAAGACACCATGGGTGTTAGAATCGTTACAATGTAATCTAGATTATTGACTCTAGTGCAAGTGGGAGACTGAAGGAAATATGCCCTAGAGGCAATAATAAAGTTGTTATTTATATTTCCTTATATCATGATAAATGTTTATTATTCATGCTAGAATTGTATTAGCCGGAAACTTGATACATGTGTGGATACATAGACAAAACATAGTGTCCCTAGTATGCCTCTACTAGACTAGCTCATTAATCAAAGATGGTTAAGTTTCCTAACTATAGACATGTGTTGTCATTTTATGAACAGGATCACATCATTAGGAGAATGATGTGATGGACAAGACCCATCCGTTATCTTAGCATAATGATCATTAAGGTTTCCTGCTATTGCTTTCTTCATGACTTATACATATTCCTTCGACTATGAGATTATGCAACTCCCAAATACCGGAGGAATGCCTTGTATGCTATGAAACGTCACAACGTAACTAGGTGATCATAAAGATGCTCTACAGGTATCTTCGAAGGTGTTTGTTGGGTTGGCATAGATCGAGATTAGGATTTGTCACTCCGAGTATCAGAGAGGTATCTTTGGGCCCTCTTGGTAATCCACATCATGATAAGCCTTGCAAGCAATGTGACTAATGAGTTAGTTGCGGGCCCATATTTGATCCAGTCCATTAATAGCCTACCATGTTTTGGGCCAAATGTCGGCCCATATCTGATCCAGTCCATTAACAGGCTGCCATGTTTTGGGCCAAATGTCGGCCCATATTTGATCCGGTCCATTAACAGCCTGCCACGTTCTAGGCCTAATAAAGGCCCATATGAGATCCGTCCCATTAATAGCCTACCATGTTCCGAGCCATATTACAGCCCAGATCAGATCCGACCCTTTAAGAGCCTTTGAGCTAAACTATGGCCTATATCAGATTTGGCCCATCAACTGGACACTATGCTTTCGGGCCCACTTGAGGCCCGGTCAGGATTTCTGTTTGCTAAGGGCACATTTAGTAATATGACCTGATATTAGTTTTGGCATGTTAAGGCCCGTTTAACTTTTGGCCCTATATTTTTTTCGGCCTGTTAAAAGCCTGTCATTAGTTGGGCCTAACTATGGCCTGCTTTGCATCCGGCCTGCTCACAGTCGATAATCTAATTGGGTGAAACAAGGAACGAGACAATTTTGGCCTGTTAATGACCCGTGATGTGATTGGCATAATCATGCGTCGGGTCTATTTCAGCCTGCTATCGGCCCGTGAGCTGTTCGGCACATTTCAGGCCCAACCTACTTTTCAGCCTACTAAAAGCCCATTGAATTTTCTTGCGAAAATAGGGTCGGCGGTCTACTCGGCCTATTAAAGGCCCAAAACTACAAGTGGGCCAGTTTACATTTAGGCCTGTTAACGGACCAAGATGACTGAGCCCATGATGCGGATCAAACATAGTGATTTGCATGACGGCCCGATTATGTACCGTAATTTTACGATTTGGCTGGTTTACTGCAAAGACATGATATATATACAGTAAAATAACTGCAGCATCATGAATAAGAAAAATCCTAGACTATACAATAAAGAAATTATGGCATATTACATCCACTGGGTATCAAAGTTCACCACTATGATAATAAAGCACAAGCAGACAGCAGATTACATACACTGGGCAACAAAGATCGACACCAGTGCAAATAGACATGCCGACAAAATAATATACAAAACCGACAGCACCTCAATAGAGTTCAAGAAAGGTTAGCCCTGCTCACGAGCTGCAGCACAAGCAGCTGAGCAAGCGGATGAGACATCGCTTGTATGACGCTTATATCCTCCTCACTCTGAAAGAGAAACAAGCAGACAAATGACAGTTTTGCACATATAAGTATCAGTACCGACAATTCAACACATTTCTTATTAACAAATAAAGCAACACAGTTTAAAATGGCATTAACACAATATGGTATTGTTCAGGTTAAGACATGGCAGGAAATGACATTGTGAAGGAGTTGGCAGCTTCCCAACACCACTAGATTACAGATCAAGAACTCATAAGTATCAATGGTTAGTGTGCTGTCAATTTATCCCATTTCAGATTGGAAAATCAAGAGACAGTTTAAATAATAGTAGAATGACATGACATTGTTCATAGTTTAGACATTGCAGAATATGACATTGTGTTGTAGTGGGTAGGTTCATGTAACATCCCAAAATTCTGAATTTTGGAATGTTATATTAAATAAAAAGTTTTGAGTGTTTTTTTGATTGTTGTGTGGTTGCTTGTGTGAAATTGAGTGAAATTTGAAAAAAATTGGAAGTTGAATGAGAGGGAATGAAATGACTTTCCCAAACTTTCACCTTGCATTTCTGATCTCCATGAATTCAAATACTTTCCAAATTCAAAACCCTAGAGAGAAGATGACATGACTTCTTCCATTTAAAATGAAAAGGGTTTTTGAAAATATTTGAATTTCATTTGGAAATATTTTAAATTCAGAAACTTTATGCAACTCAATGATTTTTATGAGAGAAGATAAAATGACTTCTTCAAATGCTATGAAATATGAGTTGGAAGTTTAAAAGAATCAAATTGAAGGTCCCTTTGAAGATATTTGAAAAAACATTTTCAATTTGGAGTTATTTGGTTTTATTCAAATTATTTTTCTCCAAAAATAAAATAAATGTAAATAAGGGTAAAATGATTCCCTTCAATGTAAAATGAGGAGAAAATGAATTTGAAATCATTTTGGTATTTAAAAATGATTTTTATTGTGTTTTCTTGCAATAGTAGCATTGTTTGTTCTATTTAAATTTTTTGTGGAATTTATTTGCCGCTAAAACATGTTCATGTTGTAGAAAATCTTTTTCTGAAAATTTTGATATATATTATGCCTATGTTATATTTTATTTTATTTGGTTTTATTATATTTTTGTGGTGTTTGTACTTTAAAAAACATCTTCTCTCGAATTGGGCCCACCCAGCCGAGCCAGCCCGGGCCCAAGTCGCCGCTGCCTTCCTCGCCGATTCCGGCATGGACTCTGGCCGCACCGTTGTACGAGCTCGGGACGCCTCCTGAGGTTCGCCCCCCCCCCCCACTATTTATACTCCACCCCGGGACCCCTGGATCCCATGCCCGCCGTCTCCTCGCCTCTCCTCGCATCGCGCTGCCATCGCCGCATCTCACAGCCACCGCCGCCGCCGGAAGCCGCAACCGCCGCCCTCGTTACCATCGACCGCCACCGACGCCACCACCGCAATTGGCGCTCCGCGCCGCCCCTCCCCGTGCTCTTCGCCACCTTCGCCGACGATCGCAGCAGCCGCCACGACCAGAGCCGAGCTGCCCCCGCCGTCCCACGTCGCCGGACTTTGCCACCGCCGCCGCGGTAACTCCCCGCCCTCTCTCGTCGTCCGATCTAGATTCTAGGGCCTATAATAGATCGGCTTCATTTTTTATTCCGAATCATTTCTTTAATTAGCAAATGTTCGCTAGTTAAGCCTCTGGAGCGAACACTTTCATCATTTAGGTCTCTATAGCGAACGTTTGTCTGGTAGAATTTTTCTTTTTCTTCTAAATTTTTGCCAGGGACCTATTCGCTAGTTTTATTTTACAGTTTAGCCCTTGTTTTCAAATCCTCTCAGCTTTTTACTCGTTTGTACAAATTAGATGAAACCAAGGCCAAATTCTTCTTCATGACCCCTCTATCCATAGAACATATAAAATCAACTTTTTGAAATTTTAAATTTTGAATTAGATCAGATTTGAATTCAAACTTGTTTTGCCTATAACTTGAGTTTTATAACTCCAATTTAATTGATTCTTTTTGCAAATCATAGCTCTTGACATTTACTTTCTGTTAAGATCAACATCACACAATTTTGTAGATGTTAAAAATATATTGCTTTCTAGAAGCATTATTTGATGGTTTTTGAAGTTTTCCAAAGTGTTTTCTTTGTTCTTTTGGATCTTTTGAGTGATTGCTTATGTATGGTTACACCTTCTTGCTTACGATAGTTTGAACAGAGTGTGATGAGTAGACCTACCATAATTATGAGTGCGAAGAATTTTCATCAACAGTACAAGGCAAGTTCACACTTTGATCATATTTTTCATACCCAGTTTTTATGCATTAGTTTTTCCCTTTCAAAGACTGCATGAGTAGGATTGGGAATTGGGATTGCTATGTAGTTGATGAGGTAGGAACCTATTACCTTTTTAATTCACCCCGGGAACTTACGTTATGCTCATATTGCTTAGCCATTCTCGTAGACGGGGATTGGTATGTGAGATTCGTGCAAGATGAGAGAGATAAAATAATTAAGGGTAAGTTTAAGGTGGCAGCATTAACACACATCTAGGTGGAATGGTTGGGGCACCCTGGAGCACCCAGTGGTTTGCCCGGGCACCTCGAGAACCCAGTGCTTGCCCACGGGGATCTAGGAGTACCCGTGTGATGACCCTATGGAATGCCACCCAAACTCAAAGGGATCATAAGATTATTCATGCTAGAAACTTCCGTGTGCAGCCACAATCCATTATGGGCTCTGGCATAGTTGAGTATGTTGTGTGACCTCTTTCAGTGGTAGACTAGAAGATGTAGGGGAAAGTTGGTGGTACTGTCTACCCAGAGTAAAGAGTTAATGCTTCGGAAAGACTGTGTCTCGAGCATCCGTTTCTCAAACATCATGTAGTGCGAGAAATTCAATAGAGGAGATCGAGTCTTGTGGGGAAAAGTGCGCAAACCTCTACAGAGTGTAGAAACTAATCATGATTAGTCGTGTCCCTGGTTATGGACATTTTGAGTATCTGATATTTGATTTATTGGTTGATCTCATCATTCTATATAATGAAATTGTTGGATTAATGTTTATACTTGGAAATTTTGGGATTCAGTTGGACGAACCTTCGCAATAATGGCATAAACTTGGTAGTTAAATAACATCTATTCCTTTTGTTGTAGGGAAAAATTAGCTTTATGCAAGATTAAACTTAGAGCCTCCACAAGCCAAATATGCATACAGAGAATGACATTCTCATTATCATTCTATGGTGTGAAATTGCCAGTACATTCAATGTACTAACCTACATGGCTGCAATGTCTCATGTTGCAGGAATTTTACGATGAGTAAGTGATACGATAGGGTTACGACCTCTACACTCAACTTTGTCGTTGGTGTTGAAGGGTATCCACAACTTTGTTGTTACTTTCGCTATATGGATTGAGGTAATAGTATTTACGTTACTTTATACATGTGATTTACCTTCGTTATAAATTCTCGAGTACTGTGTGTGTTAGCATACCGATCCAGAGATGACACTTAAGCACAGAGACTTCGATCCATTTGGGTCGGGTCGCTACAGTTCACCACACCACTGGATTATGGATCAAGAACAGAAGCATACATGCAGTGCAAAATAAGATCACTTGCTCTGTATAGTTTAATTTACATGGTATGAAGAAGGAACTTGGTTGTGCAACTGAAAACTTAAATTGAGAAGGCAAACTTTTGTTTATGAACTACATGATAAACTTTAAACGTGTAATTTGATGCAAACACCAAATATAAACAGCTGTTGCAGTCATGCCTAACCAAATATACACAACAAAATTTGAAGGCTTGAGAAGGACAAACTTACATTAGTGGTGAAGACAGGCGCTATAAAGCCCTTGTCCATGCTGATGGGGGGGGCAATTCAAGAAGTTTACCATAGAATCTTCTTCATAAGCATTGCCTTAATTATACATTTTGTTAAGAGTAAATATGGATGTGATAATATAAGAAAAAATGAAGAATATTTAAGATAAGATGAAGAGTGATGCTACATAACCAAGTAGTTATAAATGTAAGTACAGCGATACATGCAAAAGGTACAGCCAAGAGTAATGCAGAGCTAAACTTCTTCAGTACCATCGGTGTTATCCAAGAGTAAATATAGATCTGATATGTAGAAAATTGAGGGCAAAGGAAAATAAGCTGCAGAGTGATGGTACATGAACAACTAGCTGTCAATATAAGTACACTGATAAAGGACAGCATGTACTTACAAGAACAATGCAGACCTAAAAAAATTCATTGACATTGGATATATTCTACACTTATGTAACCATTCATACAGATCAGATAATTTGGAGCAAACAATCGATAAGCAAGCTATCATGCATACTGTTGTCACATAATGAACCAGGTATGAATGCAAGTACAGTGATACAAGACAACAAATACTAACAAGAGCAAAGCAGCAAGCATTATATTTGCGATGTCATGTCGTCCATTTCAAACCAGAATTCTTCTTCGAATAGATTTCCTGCAAAAGAGATCCGTAAGGCACATGCAGAAAAGTAGAAGTTCAAATTGTCATGTGATATCATAGACAGTACCTCATCCTGGGAATGAGACCAGTGCATAACAAGGTTTTTCCATTCAATGTCTTCTAAATTTAGCATAGGAGAGTTCACCAAAAATCCGTTTATAGACATGCCATCAAAGTGTGATTTCCTCAAGTAACACCGATACTGCTGCAATCCTTCCTTGAAAAGCGCAATCAAGCTTTGCTCATCATAACTATCCAGATTGACCCTCGCCTACTTACAACAATGTAATGTAAATCATTGATGTGTTCAATCAGCAGAAAACAGGAAAATAATCACCATTGATAATAGCACTTACACATAAGTGGGACAGGAAGATGTGAAAATGGTGTTGTCTTCCCTATAATATTCCCATGATGGGAATATATGCACGTAGTCCCTAGCAACATTCAAAGCATTGTCTTTTAAACTGGGAATAACTGGAATGGGGTTCCAATCTGCAGGAATTGGCCATCTCTGCAGTTGGGATATGTCTTCGGCCAGTGGACTTGCTGTACTTTTTGCTGCAGTGGGATTTTTCTATGGTACGGTTGGTGCTATGGCAACTGAAATCGACATACCTTTTGCTGGAGTGCAGGTCATGTGTGGTGTGGCTAGTGGCGTGGCCAATGAAGTATGGGTACAGTCTGCTGGAGTCGGTCCTACGTTTTGTGTCACCGGTTGTAGAGCCAATATAAGTGGGGTGCTGACTGATTTCTCCGGCACCACCATGTTCTTCAAGGACTTTCTTGGTGCTCCTTCAGGTTCAGCAAGAACAGCATTTCAGTGGAAAAACATTGTACGATGACAGATGGAATATGTATTGATAATGGATGGGCATGGCATCCTGACATATATGATCAGTAAACTAAGCAGATGGCGATGCAATGAAGTAGAATAAATGCAAGACACCTTATGCAAGATACGCACAATCAATAAAACCTTGCCAAATTAGAACAAGCACCTTTATGGGTGAACAGGACAAGCCATCTACCTTTGACTCCTCGAGGTCAGAATAGTCATTCGGATCACATTCTGAACAAGAATGTACAAGTGGGGAGCGTATGAGTTTCATTGCATCCAGAATGGCACTCAATGCCTTGCTGCCAATTTTGTAATTCGTTGGAGTGTTCCACAATATTCTTCTGATGCGCGGATTCGGATATTCACTGTGATTACCTATAATATCTGAGAAGCATGAAAAAACAAATAGTAGTGAGATTATCTTTGTAATGCAGAGGATATTCTAATATAAGGGCGCCCTGTAAACCCCCTGTGTGCTATCACTGGATTCTGAGAGCCCATGTGTGATGTAATATGGTGTCTGCATTAATATAATCTGGCACAAGTACACAAAAAATAGGCTCCAGAAGTAAGGATAGCAGATGATAGGTTCATAATATACTGTATAGAGAGTTTATTGCCAAACAATGATAACAAGAGCACACAGAAACTAGGCAGAATCATAGTGTACATAAAAGGGGTACACCATAACCAGGATATATAAATCGGGAAAGTGGAACTGGCTGGAAAAAATGGTGTTGTATTTCCGCTACTAATTGAAGGCCTATCGATCACGTACAGGCCAGCTCTATTAGCTGTTGACTACAGATGTCCCTTCTCCCCTTCCTGACAAGGAACATACTGTACATACTAAATACAGAATAACAAAAGAGGAACATGTTAAAGAACAGAAGAGGAAGCATATTCTTGAGGTTCCGCTTCTTTGCATACAATGTTGGTTGCCCACTCATGATGAATCACAGCACCCAAAGAAATGCAATTCCATGTTGTCTCTCTATATGTGGCCATGTGCATTTGGAAAATCAAGTGGGAGCATTACCTGACCAATTAAATGTGTGTCTATTAACTAATATTAGTATCATATCACAATTCATATTTTAAGAAGTAAGCTTTGGACTTATGATTGGTGTGTTGTTTAGCTTCAAGAGTGGACTGCTGCTAGTGCGACACAAAGCAGCTGCCCAGATCATAGTGTAGATATAACAGGAAAACCGTAAGCATCAGAAGTAAAATCAGCTAAGTGGAACTTGCTGGAAAATATAGGCTACTATTGCCGGTATGGCTAGAAAGGCTTCGGGTATCAGCTTTCTTCAACTGAAGGTGCGGTACTGTTAATATCAGTGTAACTCTCAAAGGTGACACAGCTCCCCGCATTTCCTAGCTAATCTTATAGGATTCAAGTGGGCAGGCCACTACAATTCCTATTCCTATGTTTACAAAATCCTATGAATCAAAGAGGCCTGAAGAGTTGAAAGTGTCCGTCACAAACGACCGAATAGACCTCTACACTGCAAATGTCCCTGCACCTCTTCACTACAAGGAACATATTGTACTACTATCATACTCCCTCCGTTCCAAAATATAAGTCTTTGTAGAGATTTCCACTATGGATCACATACATATGTATATAGATACATTTTAGAGTGTAGATTCACTCATTTTGCTCCATATGTAGTCCATGGTGGAATCTATACAAAGACTTGTATTTAGGAACGGAGAGAGTACTTATTAAAGAAGAACATAAGTGGAACATGCTAAAGAAGAGCAAGCAGATTTTGGATAATAAAATGTTCATTGCGCAGTGCCCACACATGATGAACCAGAGCGCATTAACAATGCAACTCCCTGTTGTCTCTCTATATGTGGTGCACGTGCTTTTCGAAAGTAAAGTAGGAACATTAGCTGACCAATGAAACGTTATCTGTTTTAGTAATATCAGCATCATATCAGATTCGTATTTGAGCAAAAAGTTTGGAATTATGAGTGGCACGTTGTTTAGCTTGATGAATTCAGGAGCAGTGCTAAGCATCTACGATGATGGTATTGAGTATAAAGGCATGTCTGCTAACCGTTCAGGCGGTTGGATGAAGATCCTACGTCTCCTAACTGTTGTTCTTCCCCGTCTCTGATTCTTCCCATACAGAACACCGCACGGGCCGCCGGCCGAACCACCGGCCCCGACCCCCCCACCCTCCCCTAAACCGCCCCCACCGCCTATGTTCCTCCACCACCCACCCCCTCCCCTGCCCCCACCCGCATCGAGTTTTCTTAGTTCGGCGAGGCCCCACCACCACCCTCACAACCACCATCCCCACCCGAGCCCCTTCCTTCGCACCGGCGAACTCCGGTGAGCTCTCAAAAATCGACTGACCCAATTTTGAAATTTAGTCTACTGTCATTTAACTAGTCTGGAATATAAAAGGGGAAAACCATAAGCATTGCGAGTATAGTGTCGAGCGTGCCATGGCGGATCTGAAGGTGCAAACCGGACAAAGGAAACTTTGCAACCAATGTTTTCTTTGAACTAACAAGTAAGTGATGGACAAGAAATTAGAGTAAAGCAGCGGCGATCTATTTTCTTGTTGCAATAAATAAGTTGAGCAGATACGAAAGAGTACCGCCTCTGGTGCGGCGCCGGGTATGCATCTGCCTAGAATTTGACAGTGCTGCGGCAGCGATGGCTGTCGGTGGCGTGGAAGTAGATCTAGGAGTGTAGACGGTGGCGGCAAGGGGAAATATCCCAGCGCGATGGATAAGGGAGTCCTGGACTAAGGGGTCCTCGGCTGTCCGCACAATTTGATATGGGCCGGACTGGTGGGCCGTGAAGATACAAGGCAGAAGACCTTTCCCCGTGTCCGGATGGGACTCTCCTTTGCGTGGATGGCAAGCCTAGCATTCGGATGTATTATTTCATTTCTCTATAAACCGACTCTGTACAACCCTAGACCCCTCCGGTGTCTATATAAAACGAAGGGTTTAGTCCATGGAGGCTAAGACAAATCACATAGGCTAGACATCTAGGGTTTAGCCATTACGATCTCGAGGTAGATCGAGTCTTGTAACCCCTATACTCATGAAATACAATCAAGAAGGACGTAGGGTTTTACCTCCATTAAGAGGGCCCAAACCAGGGTAAACATCGCGTCGCCCTCGTCTCCTATTTCATTTGATACTCAGACCCACAGTTCGGGACCCTCTACCCGAGATTGGCCAGTTTTGACACCGACATTGGTGCTTTCATTGAGAGTTCCACTGTGTCATCAACAGAAGGTTGGATGGCTTGTTCGATCACCAACAATGATGCCGTTTTCGAGGAAGCTTTCCTCCCCGGCCAGATTTTTGTGTTTGGCGGCTTCGTTCTACATGCCAACTCAATTGGCCACCTCGAATGAATTGATAGCTACGCCCCTGGTCATAAGATCAGTTTCGAGAACCTAAATTATGTCGCCGATATCGGAGGAGACTTGATCTTCAAAGGGTTCATGGCCCCGGCCACCACTCTGGCCTTAGATCTGGAGCAAACCACCAGGTCCGAAGATGGGAGTTTGGAGCCCACCAGACTCTCCGCTGCAAACCACACTATCGAAGATCCGGAGGCGATTGTTTCGACGTCGAACTCGGAATCAGACCGGGTTCCACCTATCACTGAAAGGCCGGACTCGTCGCCGGACTCCAGATCCGAACTCTCAAAGTCCGCGCCAAGCAAGCATGGCCAGGAGGCCTTTGCCCCGACCGGCCTCGCGGACTCTCGTTTCCCCATCCAATCCTCGCCCTTAAACGAGGCCCTAGACTTAATGCGGTCCCCGGATCAGGGGCTGGGAGCAGGGAATTTCAAGTCCCACCCGCCACCCACTTCATAGCCACTGTTGAGGACTTAACCGACATGCTGGATTACACCTTTGAAGACATCGACAACATTGACAATGATCCAGAGACGAAAAAGGCCAAGATGCCGAAGACCCCATCAAGCCCACATCCGGACAGAACAATGTGGAGGAGGGGCAAGTTAACCCCGACGATCCAGTCGGGAATGAGGACTCGGAGGATAGCAACTATCTAGCGCTCTTCGAAGACGATGTCAGCCTCGGCAACGAAGATTTCATCTTGTCGGAGGAACCCCTCAGGTAGGAGCGCTTCAAGCGCCAACTAATCGCACTTCAAGAAGCCTAAAAAAGTAGCAACAATGGATCCAAGCCGAACAGGATACTCTCAATGACAGATGGACACAGGTCCTAGATGCTGAAGAATATGGCCTGCAACACCCAACAAAGAGCTATCCGAAGTGTCGGCTACTGCCACAATTCGACGACGAGGCCTTCGAGCCAATATCGTCGAAACATGACTGCGCTGATGAACCAGACTGGCCACCGCGTGGGCGAGATAAAGCGGCCACCTATGCCGAACACCGACCTGCACCACCTCGCCGTAAGGGCAGAGAGACAGCGGCTCCAGGATACACCTACGACCTACGACAAGACCTAAGCAATAGAGCAGGCCAAACAAGATCAATCTATGGATCAAGGGGGCGCACCCCAACACAAGAAGACGACCATCAACCTTGGACTGACAGGCATAACCTCACCAGGGCCGAAAACTACATATAAATGTCATCCGAACTCCGTTGTGACGTTGCCCGATACAGAGGCACCGCCCGCCCCTTATGCTTTAGTGACGAGGTAATGCATCATCAGTTCCTAGAAGGGCTTAAACTCATAAACATTGAATCATACGACGGCATGACAGATTCCGCGATATGGAATGAAGATTTCCTTCTCCATATCCACATGGCCCGCGGTGATGATCTCCATGCCATCAAATACCTTCCCTTGAAACTGAAAGGACCAGCACGGCACTGGTTAAACAGCCTCCGAGATAACTCTATTGGTAGCCAGGAAGACCTGGAGGATGCCTTTAGAGACAACTTACAAGGTACCTATGTCCGGCCTCCGGACACCGATGACCTCAGTCACATAGTCCAGCAACCCGGAGAGTCGGCCCGGAAACTCTGGACCAGGTTCTTAATTAAAAATAACCAAATTGTTGATTGTCCGGATGCCGAAGCCCTCACGGCCATTAAACACATCATCTGTGACGAGTGGCTTGCCCGACACCTCGGCCAAGAAAAACCGAAGTCCATGGCAGCCCTCACCGCACTTATGACCCGCTTTTGCGCGGGAGAAGATAGTTGGCTAGCTCATAGAAGCAACAGCGCCAGCGACCCTAGCACCTCCGAAGCCAGAGATGGTAACAGCAGGCCACGATGCAACAAACACAAGCATTGAAGCAACAATGAAGATACCGAAGACACGACAGTCAACACCGGATTCAGTGGCTCTAAACCCAGCCAGCAGAAGAAGCCATTCAAAGGAAACAAGGATGCTCCATCTAGTTTGGACCGAATACTAGATCAGTCTTGGCAGATCCATGGCACCCCGGACAAGCCTGCCAATCATACCAACAGAAATTGTAGGGTCTTTAAACAGGCCGGTAAGATAAACACCGAACATAAGGGGAAAGGACCGCCTAGCGAGGATGATGATGAGCCCCGCCCAACAGACACAGGGGGGCAAAAGAAATTCCCCCCTGAGATGAAACCAGTGAATATGATCTATGGCACTCATATCCCCAAGAAGGAGCGCAAGCGCGCACTAAGGAACGTTTACACCATAGAGCCAGTCGCCCCAAAATTCAACCCATGGTCAGCCTGCCTGATCACTTTTGACCGCAGAAACCATCCGACCAGTATCCGCCATGGAGGTTCGACAGCATTGGTCCTCAACCCTATCATCGACGGCTTCCATCTCATGCGAGTCCTCATGGACGGCGGCAGCAGTCTTAACCTGCTTTATCAAGACACTGTCCGTAAAATGTGTATTGATCCCTCAAGGATCAAGCCCACCAAAACCACCTTTAAAGGAGTAATACCCGGTGTAGAGGCCTGTTGCACAGGGTCAATAACGCTGGAGGTAGTCTTCAGCTCACCGGATAGTTTCCGAAGCGAAGATTTAATCTTCGACATTGTCCCCTTCCGCAGTGGTTACCATGCACTGCTCGAATGAACCACTTTCGCTCGCTTTAATGTAGTCCCGCACTATGCCTATCTAAAGCTCAAGATGCTTGGACCACGCGATGTGATAATAGTCAATGGAAACATGGAGTGCTCCCTCCGTACTGAGGAGCATACCGCAACCCTTGCAGTTGAAGTACAGGGTGGCCTTATCAAGCCGAATACTACATCGGCAGTCAAGCCCCCGGACATTGTCAAACAAGTCCGGTACACCCTGCAGAATGACAGTCCGACTCATCCAGAGCTAGATTAGCAATTCGGCCTCCATCAAAACCCCAACCTGATCACAGCATACGTAGCGCGCGTACATAACTACACACTAAAAATACCATTGTCAAGGACGGAGGCACACTGAAAACAAAGTCCACAATATGGCTCGACCCAATTCGGACCTTCATCTTCTTCTTTTGTTCCTTTTTTTATATTATTTTTCAGGATCTTTACAACCCAAATCACTTTTTGATGGTAGCAAGGGCCCTTTTTCAGGCCCCTTATGTATGCTCGATCGATTGATCCTCTCAAAGGATCCTACACCAAGGTGAAAAGTGGCGCAGACGTGTGGCAGAGTGTCAAAAGGATCTTCAAGACCACCTTTTCCTTTTTAGGACCTGTATAGAGCTTTCCCTTGTTCTCAAATTCTTGGCATGTAAAATAGACTTGATAATTATGGCATTCTCTGTAAGAGCACGTTTGATGTATCAATTAGAATATAGCGGAAACAATTTTGTCCTACCTTATTCGGTATTGGCCTATTCCATAATCTGTATTCCGTCTTTATGACTGATCGACATATACACATTGGCATTAATTGACAGGGGATTTATTCGGCGACAAATATTCAAAAACAAAAAAGTCTTAACACTTTCATAGTACACTTAAGCGTCCCGAATACCGCATTATATGCATCGGCTCCGAATCATGTCTTTGATCAATAGTTGGGTTGCCTGGCTCCTGTGGTTACCACCTTACGTTCCGCTTGTTCGGCTAAGGTAGTAAAGGGAGAACTACTAAGATTGTGTTTCCGGCTCGTCCAGTCAAATACCTCAGTAGAGAAAGCCGAAAACTGACTGTCATGATATGGCGAGAGCTGGTCAGCGGTTCGGTGACTTATTAAATCTTTCGCGATTTTTTCCGTATTACACGATGGACTCGCCTCCATCCGGTCAAGTGTTTAAAGCACCCATGTTCGGATAGCCATGCAACACCAGGGTCTAAGCATATAATCCCATTGTCAAACTCCTATGGCTAAGTGAGAGTGGTAAAGCCGCATAGTCTGATTGCCTAGTTCGCTGCACGATCACCTCCTTTACAGACCAAGACGTTGGGACAAGTGTGGTCAGGTGCTATTCCGAACACCCCCATAGTATCTATGTGGGGGCTGAAGCCGATGATTGGCAAACTTTCAGATACAACAAATGACCGCACATGAGGAAAATAATTTGAGATATACAAGCAAGCATAGCATACAAAGGCTTTGTTTCATAATACGAAGTCCGAGCAGCCCGGATACATTCATTCAAACATAATATCCTTCGAGCATTGACCCTCGATTAAACGGGTACCCTCCAGGACATCATCGAAGTATCGCTCCAGCTTGCGGTAATCTTTGCCCTTAGGTGGATCCTCAACGGCCACGATGGTGGCCTCATATTCGCCCAGTGCATCTTGACGCGGGCGAAGGCCATCCACGCACCCTCTATGCACATCGAGCGCTTCACAGCTTCAACTCGGGGCAGGGCGTCGCCGAGTCGCTTGACCAAGCTGAAGTAGCTTCTCGGAACGGGTCTGGCTGGCCATAGCCAAACTATAATGTCCTTCGTGGACAAACCAGACATCCTGTGCAGCTCCGCCAACTTCACCATCTGGTTGTTCAGCAGCGCCGGCCTTTTTAGCGCCAGGTGCTGAGACCAGAAGAGCTTCTCCATGGTGTTTCCCTCTTGGGACCGGAAGAATTGCGCAGCGTCAGGTGCACTCCTTGGAAGATCCGCAAAGGCATCTGGAGAACTCCATAGTCTATTAAGCAAGGCATATCTCCGACCGCCAAATATACTCTGTAAAAGAAAGGGCTTACCAGCCGCTATCTGTCCGGCTTGCCTGATCTCCTCGCGAGCCGCCTGGGACTCGGTTCGTGCCTGCTTTGCCTCTTGAAGAGCCTTGGTGAGTTAGGCCGCCTGGGCCTTATTACTCTCCCCCAAGGCCTCGCACTTGTTGGCAGCATCCTGGAGCGCCTGCTCCACGTCAGTCACCCACTCCTCATACTTACGGCGGGTGACCTGCTCGGACTCTAAATTCGTAGCCGCTTTGTCAGCGGCCGCTTGGCTCACTCGCGCCCGCCCCTTGGCTTGGGCCAGGGCGCTCCTTAGGTCCTCAACCTCGGTCACCCTATCTGCAAATATAATTAGCAACACAGGAGATTAGACTCCGTATTGACATATTCCTTTAAGTGTGTCAATATTTTTTCAAACCATACCTTGCGTTTCCTCAAAACGCTTGTTGGTGCGGACGAGTTCTTCATTAGCCCGCTCCAACTTCCGCTTAAGTTCGGACACTTCGGCGGCCTGGGTTGTTGCCGCCAACAGTGAAGCATGTTTCTCAAAATAGATACGTTTATTATCTCCTGCGAATACAACTTGATCCTTTGTTCGGCCCCTCTTCGCAAAATCCAAACAGAGTCTCAGGGGCTAATATCTATACACGGGCATATTTTGGCATATACAAAGCAGCTAAGAATATTACATCACATACCTCAAAGCCTGTTAGTAGGCTGGTAAAGGCTTCATTCAACCTGCTTTTACCGGACTGAACCTTCTCAACCACCGTACCCATGAGGGTACGGTGCTCCTCCACAATGGAAGCGCGCCGAAGCACTTCCACCAGAGTGTCTTGAACCTCTGGATTGATAGAGGTCACCGGTGGAGTCGACGCCCCCGTCTTTCAAAGGAGGTTTCTCGCTCTATTCTGGAGCCATATGGGTCTCCAGAATGATATTCGGCTGGGGGTCGGATTGGGCATGGACCCCGTCACCAGTCTCCATGGGGGTCGGTTCCCCCATGTTCTCGACAGCCGAGGTGTTGCCCTCTGGCGCCGTCTGGGCGGCCTCCCGCACCTCTTCGTGGCCCGGAGAGGTTCTTTGGGACAACACTTCGGTGTTGTCCATGGCAGTGGGCGGGGAGGCTTGCGGAGGCGTCTCACTCTCCACCATATCCGGCCCCAGCGAATTCCCAGAAGCCGATGATAGCTGGGGGAGATCACGGGCCGGGCTGCAGCATGAAATTTCAATATGTTAAAACCACAATCGTAAAGACTGGATATTCGGTACCCTTGGACAGTTATGACGCGGCCAGGGGCTTCGACCTAGGGCACCACTCGGGGATGACTTCGGCATCCGAGTCCGAGTCATCCAAAAGGGAAATCTTCCCCTTTTTGGACGCTTCCGCTTCTAGGTCCATGGAAGCCGCTCTTTTCTTCTTCCCCCCTTAAGGGGAGAATTTCTCTCCTCCTCTTCCTCTTCGTCTTTGTCTCCTCGTGGTAGGAGGGAGCTTTGGTATCTCCGGACACATCGTCCGAAGTACCTTTACGGCGAAGGCCACTTTTAGCCTCCTTGCTCTTCTTCTTGGCATTCTTCTCCGGTGCCTGGTACGGCGCCGGGACCAGCACGTCAGCAGAGGAATGGTTGGGTCTTCGGGTAGCGGAGCCGGACACTGGATCCGCTCCGCCTTCATTGTCCAGTCCGGAGGGAAGAATGGAAAGCTCGGCATACCCGTTGGATTTGCAAGATGAAGTTATGTTCGGAAATCAAAAAACATACTAGAGTGGCCGGATGAGCGCAGTCGAGGCCGATGTCTTCGGCCGCCTCCGGCCACAACCTCTGGGCCTTGAAAAGCAGCTTCCAGATCTCTTTGTCTGTCGTGCCGAAGAATCGCTGCAAGGTCCGAGGGCCATCCGGATTGAATTCCCACATGTGGAGAGGCCGACGGTGGCAGGGAAGAATCCGACGAAAAAGCATCACCTGAATCACATTAGCAAGACTGATGTTCTTCTCCATCATATTATTGATGCGCTTCTGTAGCATCCTCACCTTGTCGAACGATGCCCAATCCAGGCCCATGTTAATCCATGACGTGAGCCGCATTGGGGGTCCAGACTTGAAATCAGGAGTGGCTGCCCATGTGGCGCCGCGAGGTTCGGTAATGTAGAACCACTCCTATTTCCATCCCTTCACAGTTTCCACAAAGGCCCCTTTGGGCTAGGTGACATTGGGGAGCTTGCTCACCATGCCTCCGCCGTAGTCTGCATGTTGCATGTCGACCACTTTTGGCTTCACATTGAAGTGGGGGGATGCAGAGGAGCACCTCGCACACGACGATGAACGCCAAAATGTGGAGGAAGGAATTTGGGGCTAGATCGTGGAAATCTAGCCCGTAATAGAACATGAGGCCACGGACGAAAGGGTGGAGGGGAAACCCTAGTCCGCGGAGGAAGTGGGGATGAATACCACCCTCTCATTGGGCTGCGGAGTAGGGATGATCTAGTTTTGGTGGGGAGCCGATGCGTGATGTTCGCGGCCAGGTACCCCGCTTCCCGGAGTTCCTTGATGTTCCTCTCCATGACGGAGGAAGCCATCCACTTGCCCTGCGAACCAGATCCGGCCATGGCTGTAAGGGTTGGGCAGTGGGAAAGGTTCAAACTTGGGCGCTAGAGCTCGAGGATGGGCAGGCTGAGGAATGAAGGAGGCGTGGGTTAAAAAGGGATCTTTATCCGCTTATATAGGCAGTGAATATCAAGCGCCCCCACTAGCCTTAAAACTCGCCTATTCCAAAGGGGTCGTGTGTATGGCACGATTGGATTACCCAAACCTATATTCATGAAAATCCCGCAATAAGGGGGGCACGATCTCTGCTTTGACAAGACGTGTCAATAGAGGCTGTGCCTCAAAACGTGAAGCGGGAGGCCAAAAAATGGTTCAAAATAATAGATAGGCTAGACGTGATGTTTCACAGAAAAAGTTATGCCTTATTATGTATTGTACCCTTATGGTTGAGGGTTGTAATTATGATACATAGCCGGATATAGTTCTCTTGTACATAATACTATTTTATATACAGAGAAGAACCCACCTTGCAATGTCGAAGACAATCTGAGTGCCGAACACATCGTCATTGAAGACTGGTTCAGGGGCAATTGAGGGAGTCCTGAACTAAGGGGTCCTCAGGTGTCCGGACAATTTGACATGGGTCGGATTGGTGGGCCGTGAAGATACAAGGCAGAAGACCCTTCCTCGTGTCCAGATGGGACTCTCCTTTGCGTGGATGGCAAGCCTAGGATTCGAATGTAATATTTCCTTTCTCTGTAAACCGACTCTGTAAAACCCTAGACCCCTCCGGTGTCTATATAAACCGGAGGGTTTAGTCTATGGAAGCTAAGACAAATCACATAGGCTAGACATATAGGGTTTAGCCATTTCGATCTCGAGTTAGATCAACTCTTGTAACCCCTATACTCATCAAATACAATCAAGCAGGACGTAGGTTTTACCTCCATTAAGAGGGCCCGAACCTGGGTAAACATCACGTCGCCCTTGTCTCCTATTTCCTTCGATCCTCAGACGCACAGTTCAGGACCCCCTACCGAGATTGGCCGGTTTTAACATCGATAGTGGACGAGACGGTCGTAGGAGCGGCGCCGGCAAGGTGGACGACGGTAGGGATGAAGCAAGAGGACGGGATGCAAGGATCCCGGTCCGAAGTCGTGGATGAGAGAGGTCGATCTCTTGTAATGGACAACGGCGTCGGGGTATCAGCTCCGGCATGGTGGATGAGGACGGCGGTGGATGGGGTGGCCGACGGAGGAGGCTGGGGTGGAGAGGGTTTTTTGGCGCCCATGGAGTACGAATGGGGAAATGAAGGGAGAGAGGAAGGGGGAAGCATGTCTTCAAGGCGCGCTTGTCTCAACTGCAAGGAAATTTACAAACTTAGCCCCTGTTTAAAATTTCCTACATCACAGCAATATTAGTCGGTTGGGGATAGGACGGTAATCTCGCATACACCGAATATTTGCCGACGAGAGTTTGTATTGGCGCCCACCATGTATGAATCAGGGAGGGAGTCGATTTCGGCCGAGGAGACATTGTGTTTTGGCACCCACCATGTATGAATCCAGGTGAGAGGCGGTTATGTCACATTGAGTGAAATTACAAACCTACCCCTATCGAAACCTATAGAAATCGAGCCGATAGGCTTTGCGTGTGAGGGATAGGCAGTAATTATCATCTCGCGGATTTTGGTTTCGGGCGGTTACTGCGACTTTCCCCGCTTCGTTCAAATTTTTGCAGAGCAAGAGTGCATGTTTACAGTCCCAACTAAATTCGAATCCAGTTTGTATTCTATTTTTGTTCGGGCACGATCCATTTTTGACTGGAATAAAACTCTATATACATCATTTATATATATATATATACTTTCAAAAGCACAACAAAGAATTCTGCTCCTTTACATATATAATATGATTTACAAATATAATGATCTCAAAATCATAAGGTTGAATTCAAAAAATTTAAACCAAATTATGTTCTACTAAAATGTATGGATCAGTAATATCCACATATTAAATAACATAGATGTGTGTGAATTCATATGAGTATTGAAAGTGCGTTAAGTCGACTAGAGGGGGTGAATAGGCGATTTTTATGAATTCTTCACTGAGGAATTTCAGGGTGAGGAAATTCCTAAGAGAAGAACTACTTGCAGCGGAATAAGTACTCAGAAATAAACATAACAGACCATGAGCGTGGTCTTCATGATGAAATGAAAACAAGCGTAGAGTACCGAAAAGCGTAAACACAAGATAAACAGAATGAAGACAAACAGACTGAAGAAATTCAGCTGAGGAAATAGAGAAAGTCTTCAGTCAAAGTCTTCAAACAGATATGAACAAGCACACAACACAGAAATGAGGAAATGGAAGGGTTGAGGAATGGAACCAGTTAGCTCGGTGAAGACAATGATTTGGTAGACCAGTTCCTACTGTTGTGACAGTTGTACGTCTGGTTAGGGTGGCTAGGTATTTAAACATGAGGACACACAGTCCCGGACACCCAGTCCTGAACACGCAGCTAAGGTCACACAGACC
This sequence comes from Triticum dicoccoides, assembly GCF_002162155.2. Taxonomy (NCBI): domain Eukaryota; kingdom Viridiplantae; phylum Streptophyta; class Magnoliopsida; order Poales; family Poaceae; genus Triticum; species Triticum dicoccoides. Next base: position 332,097,790 of record NC_041382.1, read on the forward strand.
TCGCCCAATCACTCATGGTAAGTCTTCAGGTGACTTCCAAACCTTCACAAACTCGGTCACTCGGCGATCCACAATTTCCTCTTGGATGCTCTAGACCATGACGCCTAACCGTCTAGAAGATGTACAGTCTTCAAAGGTAACAAGCGTCGGATCCATGCAGGATCAATCTCTTCAGTGATGCTCAATCACTTTGGGTTTGAAGATGTTTGGGTTTGGGTTTTCCTCACTTGATGATTTTCACTCCAAGTCCTTGGAGGATGGGATGCTCTCAAATGACAAGTGTCAGTTTCTCTCGGAGCAGCCAACCAGCTAGTGGTTGTAGGGGGCGGCTATTTATAGCCTAGGGAGCAGCCTAACATGATAAGACATAAATGTCCTTCAATGATATGACCGTTAGGTGGAAGGATACTTTGGGATAGCTGACGCGTAGCACAGCAATGGTCGGAAATTTGACTAACAAATTCCTCAGGGCTATCATGCTCCTCACTTGTAGGAAATTCACACTGGCGAATTCCTAACTCCTCAGTCGGAACAAATTCTTCAGAGACCAGAAGAGCTTCGTTCTGTCACTGAAGAAATTTGACTGAACTGTATGAGATTTCCAATGGCTTCACTCGAAGGGTTTGGTAGGTGTAGGATTTTGAGTTGAGCATCACTTGGAAATTTTTCCTTAGTATTTCCTCGACCCCCTTTAACAGTACAGTGTTTCCTATAACTCAAGAAAGAGAAAATGAAACTACGAAAACAAAAGTCTTCATGCTTCATGTTCCTTGAATGAATACCAAGTCTTCAGGATCACACCAATTTCTTCACTTTCAAAGTCTTCAGAAAGTCTTCAGTAATCCAAAGTCTTTAGTCCAAGAACTTCATTTTTAGTGGTTGACTTTCTCTGTAAATATCAAACTCCTCATAGACTTATAGACCTGTGTACACTCACAAATGCATCAGTCCCTTAACCTATAAGTCTTCAATACACCAAAATCACTAAGGGGCTCAAACTCCTCATAGACTTATAGACATGTGTACACTCACAAACGCATCAGTCCCTTAACCTATAAGTCTTCAATGCACCAAAATCACTAAGGGGCACTAGATGCACTTACAATCTCCCCCTTTTTAGTGATTGATGACAATATAGGTTAAGTTTTCAATGGGGATAAACGTACGAAGTGTAAATACTGATATTGAGGAATTTGATTGCAAGATATAGAAGAACTCCCCCTAAAGATGTGCATAGTGAGGAATTAGCTTTTGAAGAAATGCACACTTGAAGAGTAGAATCATGGAGATCTCCCCCTATATCTTGTAATCCAGACAGGCATTTAACAAATAATATGAATAATTTGAAATGCATGATGAAATATGGTGACTGATGTACTTCAACATGCGTGCATTAACATATATGAGGAATAAGCATGCAGAAGAACACAGCAAAAGTATCAGACCACCATCGGGTTTAAGTTTACAACTCAATCCAGCAAAGTCTTCAAAAGAACAAGAGTTGTAACCTAGAAAAAAACGCCCATATAAGTAGACCCGCTTGAAGACTAACTCAAATTTCTCCCCCTTTGTCATCGAATGACCAAAAGGGACGAAAAATGAGGACTAACGCCTCTAAAGAATATCACCACTGAGTCGATGAAGGAGCACCAGCATTGTTGGGGTCGGTTGTTGAAGTAGGGCATTCCGCAGTGTCGTCCAAGTCTTCACGTTCATCTGTCGCGCGTGATGAAGAATATGAGCTGGCTACCAAGGAAGGAACTTTAGTCTTCTTGAATTTCTTCGCCGGTGGCGGCTAAGACCATTCAAAGTCCTGCTTGAAACCCATTTGCTTCAGATCATCTTCACCATACAGATGTGACAAAACAGCCCAGGTGCGACCGAAGACTTCATGGAGGTTGTAATGGTTTTTCTTCACTGCATTGTGCGTGGCAGTCATGTTGTGAAGAATAGAACCAAACTGACGCTTAACCCATTTGTGGTTGCGATCGACCTTCTGGTGAAGACTGAGGAGAAGCTCACGATCAGTCATCACCCTTGGAGCTGTGCCTTGAGGATTTTGCTTTGAAGCATTTGTGGCAGAGTCATGAGTGGCAGAGTCATCATTGGTGGGGTAGGATGCAACTTTTCATAACAGATCATCCAATGGACGAATGCCTTCATCAATAATTGCAGTAGCCTTGCCCTTTTCATCAGATGAGTAAAATGTCCTCTTGAGGACTTCAATGGGGGCAAGTAACTGACATGATTCTGAAAATCAACCTTATAGTTGAGTGAAGACCTAGTTCTGAGGAATCTCATAATCCAAGGAGAATAAGGCTTCAACTCAAATGGAGAGAGGGCAACATTTGCCAGAGTCCTCATGAAGAAATCATGGTAGTTGATAGGAATGCCATGTATGATATTAAATAACAGATTCTTCATGATGCCAACAACTTCTTCATCATTTGAATCATGGCCTTTGATTGGACTCAATGTCTTCGTCCGAATGCGATATATAGTTCTAGGCACAAACAACAATTCCGTCACGAGGAATTTGGTCCTTGGAGCTTGGTCGGGCTTCAGCGGCTTCATCAACACTTCCATGTAGTGAGAAGTGACTTCAAGTTCATGATAGATGCAACGAGCGCCTTCAAGGGGAGGACTGACAGGCAGGGCATGAAGTAATTTAGAGGCTGGTGCTTTGAAATGTGTGTTCTATGTCATCCAGTCCAATACCCAAGTGTTCACATCTTCAGCTTCTCCTGTGATGTGCAGCATCACATAGAACTGAAATATTAGCTCTTCATTCCAATCAACAATATCCGTGCAAAAGTTGAGCAGCCCAGCATCATGAAGAACACTGAGGATTGGCGTGAAGCAGGGCAGTGATTCCATGTCCACGTGAGGAATATGCTCATGGTCAAAGACTTTGTCTTTGTTGAAAAGCAGCGAAGAATAGAAGTTTTCTTGGCTAGCAGTCCAGAAGCGCTTCCTTCTAAGGCGAGCAGAGCCATAGGGGTTGTAGTCTATGAAGAAAACATGCTCGTGGAAGAAGTCATAAGCCTTGAATTTTTGCTTCTTTAAGAAAGGATCCTTTGTCTTGGGGTGAGGAGTGTCAGTCAATTGCATCACAACCTCAGGAATCGTGATCTCAGGTTTTGTAGGCTGAGGAATTTCAGTTTCTTCTTCAGTGGCAGCCTAGGACTTCAATTCTTGAGCAGCAATGTCATTAGCGCTAGTGGCTGGAATCTCTTCAGGGATGGACGGAGTGGGGTGTGGTTCTTCAGAACCCATTTGAACTTCAGTAGTCACTGGGGACTGAGGAATTTGTTGCAGAGGAGTGAACAATAGAGAATTGGGGTGCTGACTTTCCCAAAAGTCATCATTTAGAACTGGCGTTGTGCACCCAATGTCCACATCCTCATCTTCTCCACTCATTTCTTCAACATCGGCCTCTTCAGCAGTAAACTAAGGCATGGGCGATGAAACAACTAGGGTTGAAGGGATTGCATCCACTTCAATTTCTTCATCCAACTACTCCGAGGAAGCAGCAGAAGGAATGTCTTAATCGGATCCACTTGGGAACACGTATTCTTCATCAAAAGGAACGATTTCCTTTGATGGCATGCTTGAGACTGGAACAGCATCAATAGGATTTTCAAACGAGCTGGTCAATTTCTTCATCTTCTTCGGAGCTAAAGAGTCTGATGAAGTTGATGCTTTCCTTTTCTTCATAGCTTTACGCTCCGCAGCCTTGGTCTTCTTAGCTTCTGATGCAGAAGGAAGAATTGGACTTGGTGCAGGTGCAGGAGGAGCAGAGGAAATTGGTTCCGTTTCTTCAGGCACAACTGATGCAGTTGCCCTGGTATAAGCAATTTCTTCAGGCACAGCGGTTGAAGCTTCAGCTGGCCTGGCAATTTCTTCAGGCGCAACACTAGTGGTTGCCCTGGCAGTTTCATCAATGGCTGGAATGCAGTCATCAGCCCTGGTACTAGCATTTTCTTCAGCAGCCTGAGTATCATCAGCGGTGCTAGCATTTTCTTCAGTAGGCTGAGCAGATGCTTCAGCCTGAGGAATTTCTTGTTGCATAGGGGCAGCAACATTGGTAGTAAACTTTTTAGTGATCTTTACAAATCTGACTTTGGCTCCAAGCCAGTCAGCATAGTAGCGATCAAATTCATCACTCAGTTTCTTGATCTCTGATTGCAGAGCAACAAGTTCTTCAGGTGAAAGCTTCAATAAGTTTTGCTTCAGAAAGCGCTCTTTCTTGTACTGCGCTTTCTTCACCTTCCTCCCCTGTTCATATTTCCATTTTTCTTCGTCAATGAAGTCAGTCGGCACATGACATTGACCAGGAGTGAGGTTTAGCTCAGGCAAAGGTGTGTTGGGGTCCTTGTGCCACAAGTCAATAAAGTCGAGGATCAACTTTGTGTCTAGCATCAATGGCACATTACTGCATTTGGCTCTAGTGGCCCTGTGCTGCCTATCTCTAATGATTTCAGCGAGTTCTTCATCATCAACTTCGTCATCATTGGACGGTACTTGGAAGTCGACCTGCTTCTTTTGAGGACTTTGTCTAGTGCCTCGTCCTACAGTGGCCTTGGTCTTCAGCAGAGTGGGGCCAGTTGAAGAGTGCAGTTGCAGTGGCTTCTGAGGCAATAGAGATGCATGTTGTCCTTTGGCACGAGGCGAGATGCGCAGGTGCTGAGGACTTGGAAGGAGGAGCTGAGGATTTTGAAGGAGCTGGTGCGGCTTGAGGAATTGGTCGTGAGGGCTTAGCTGATGTTGGCCGTGAGGGCATTGCAGAGGAGCTTGGCCGTGAGGGCATTGAAGAAGAAGGAGCACTGGGCTTATGTGCGGGCTTCTTAGGCATGTCCTTCTTCGGCTTGCTAGCAGAGGCCTCAGAAGTGGCAGCAGCAGCAGCAGAGTCTTCATTGAATTTCCTCACCGCTTCTTTTGCTACTCTGGCCAACTTAGCTTGACACTTGGCCCATTCATCAGGATAGTCCTCACCGCGCTTGAGGCTAGTGGGATCAGCTTCTTGGCCTAGTGCCAATGGAGGTCTTGGTCAAGGAGGGTGAAGAGCGAATTTCTTCATATATTTTGGAGTGACATATATGTATTCTCTCCATTCTCGTGCCCATCTCCTCTCTATCCTTTGTATGCGCACCTTGCGCTGATTTTTGTCCTCCTTTCCATGTGTGGCCTCATCAGGAGTGCAATAATCCTTGTAAATGTCATCAGGGATCTCAAAAGCTGTGTTGACTTCCAGTTTCTTTCCTCCCTTCTGAGGTTTCTTGCCATCTGCCATTTTCTTCAGCTGAGGGTTTTGAACAATTGAGCTCTTTGAAGAGGTATGCAACTTTTCTTTGAGGAACGCTGCAAATGAGTTAAGTTGATGAGAACCTAGAGATTCAGCAGCGGACATGAGTACCTGTGAACAGAGTATAGGTGCAACGAATTTCAAGAGGTCATATGCATTCTCAGAAGTTTTTGCAAAAGGAACAAGTTTGAGGAATTTGACCGGTTGAGTGTTGAGGAATTTCACTAAGTGTTCTTTGACTTAGGTTCTAGAGTTGTACAGATTTGAAAATCCACACAATTGAGGAATCTTGAAGAAAAATGTTGCTTAGAGAAACAGATCAAGAGCAGATGATATGTGAGGTGTTTAGTGTGTGAAGAGTTGAGGAATAAACACCTTTTCAAGATCTGAGGAAAACAACAAAATCAACAAGGGCAGTAAAAGTAACTTTTAATTACCCTTGACGAAGAACACGATGAACTGTGAAGTGTAGATTTGAAGCTCATCGATTCAGATCTTCCACGCCCTAACTTGGCTAAGGAAGACAGCTATGGCGGTGGTGGAGTGAAGAAATCTGCGGCTCACATGAGTACGGCGGCGACGAGGTCGAGGCAATGAAGCTCTTCCTCACCGGCGATGATGGAAGAAGCGGCGGCGCTAGGGTTTGAGAGCTCGAGCGAGGGAGTGAGGTCGAGCAGAGTAAAACCGAAGTGAGGAAGGGAGAGGCGTATTTATAGCCAAAGTGAAAAACTGGTCGCCCGAGGAAATTGGACGAACGTGCCCCTGACCCTTCTCATTCGCGTGACAAGTGTCACCCACGTACTGAGAGGTGACGATTGTGTGCAGTCATGGGTGAATAGGATAATATATCACGGAAGCGGAGCGGTTTGAACGGCAAAAGCCGAAAATTCAGATAAGATAAGTTTAAAGTTATGTTCGTAATTTCTTCAGCTGACAAGGACATAGTGAAGATTTTGAACGAGTTTCAAATAGAACGCACATGAAGAATTTGTGAATAGACTAGGTTGAGTTTAGCATAGAGGGGGAAAGGGTCTGATCACATTCACTTAGCAGAACAAGCAACTTGAAGAATTAGCAATAAGTGAATTCTGAAGAGGACATAAACTCATATATATATATATATATATAGCTAATGAAGAAAAATGACGGAAAGAGTGAAGACAATGCAAAGTTGAAGAACAACTAAGGAATTTCAAAGTGAGGAAAAACTCAAATTTAGGATTTTCAACTTTTGGTGGTGGCGTGCCCCACCGTATAAGAATGATGATTTCAGACACCGTGTACAATTGTCGTAGGGTTCTGAGAATCAAATTCTTCATTAATTTCTTCACACTTAGAGGATTAGTCTTCATTGAATGAATAAAAACTTTACTTTGTGTGTTGCACATCTAAGTCATCAATTTTGCATAAGTGTTAGGATGTGTGTCCTTTTCAAAGGACATTCGAAGATTCTAGGATATTTAGCTCACACCTCAACTTGCTAAATCTCTTCTCATCCAAGGGCTTAGTGAAGATATCGGCTAGTTGTTCTTCAGTCTTCACATGCTCAATAGAGATGTCGCCCTTCAACACATGATCATGAAGAAAATGATGACGAATCTGAATGTGCTTTGTCTTCGAGTGTTGAACTGAGTTATGAGCAATCTTGATGGCACTCTCATTGTCACAGTAGAGAGGTACATTCTTCATGTTGACGCCGTAGTCCTTGAGGGTTTGTTTCATCCATAGCCATTGAGCACAACAAGAATGAGCAGCAATGTACTCAGCTTCAACAGTACATAGTGATACGCAGTTCAGTTTCTTCGAAGACCAACCGACCAAGGATCGTCCGAGGAAATGGCATGTGCCAGATGTTGACTTGCGGTCCACACAATCACCAGCATAGTCAAAGTCTGAATATCCAATGAGATCAAAAGCCGAGCCCTTGGGATACCATAATCCAAGTGTTGGTATGTGAGCTAGATATCGAAGAATATGCTTCACAGCCTTATGGTGTGATTCCTTCGGTGTAGCTTGAAATCGGGCACACATGCAAACACTAAGCATAATATCTGGCCTAGATGCACATAAATACAATAAAGAACCAATCATGGAGTGGTATACCTTTTGATCGAAGTCAATACCATTTTCATCAGTGCATAGATGGCCATTTGTGGGCATAGGGATTTTGACTCCTTTGCAATCTTGCATGCCGAATTTTCTTAGTACATCCTTGAGGTATTTCTCCTGAGGTATGAATATGCCACTTTGTTGTTGACGAATCTGAAGACCTAAGAAGAATTTCAATTCTCTCATCATAGACATTTTATATTCTTCAATCATCATATAGGCAAATTCATCACTGTAACGTTGGTCAGTACAGCCGAAAATGATATCATCAACATATATTTGGCACACAAACAATTCACCATCATAAGATTTAGTGAAAAGAGTTGGGTCAAGTGAACCGGGTTTGAAGCCTTTCTTCATGAGGAATTCTTTCAAAGTATCATACCACGCCTAAGGGGCCTGCTTGAGGCCATAGAGGTCCTTATTGAGTCTGAAGACTTTGTCGGGATGCCTTGGATCTTCAAAACCTGGGGGTTGAGCAACATATAGTTCTTCCTCAAGCTTACCATTGAGGAATGCACTTTTCACATCCATTTGATATAAGATGATATCATGATGGTTAGCATAAGCAAGTAATATGCGAATAGCTTCAAGTCTAGCAACAGGTGCAAAAGTTTCATCAAAGTCAATTCCTTCAACCTATGTGTAGCCCTGCGCTACAAGTCGTGCCTTATTCCTCACGACAAGGCCATTTTCATCTTGCTTGTTGCGGTAGATCCACTTTGTGCCAATGATATTGTGCTTGCGAGGATCTGGACGTTTGACCAGTTCCCAGACGTTGTTGACCTCGAATTGATGTAATTCCTCTTGCATAGCTTGAATCCACTCAGGCTCCAGAAATGCTTCATCTACCTTAGTGGGCGCTGTGATAGAGACGAAGTCAAAGTGCCCACGAAAGTTAGAAAAATGTGAAGCTTGTGAGCGTGTGAGAGGACCTGGAATGTTGATGTTGCTGATGATTTTCACAATTTGCACTTCATTTTCAACGCGAGGATGAGCTGGTTGTCGTTGAGGAATTTGATCAGCATTTTCTTCAGCACCATTTTCCTCAGGTGCATCAGCATGACGTTCTTCATGTTTTGGAACGACTTCTTCAGCAGGTTCTTCGGTAGGAATGACATCCTCAGTAGCTTTGAACTTAATAGATTCCTCAGGAGGTATTTCATCTATCACAGGAGGTAGGTGCTCTCTTTGCGAGCCATTAGTTTCATCAAACCGCACATCTACAGTTTCAACAACCTTGTGGTGATGGGTGTTGAAGACTCTGTAGGTGTGCGAGTCCTTACCATAACCAAGCATAAAACCTTCATGTGCTTTCGGTGAAAATTTAGAATTGTGATGAGGATCTCTAATCCGGCATTTAGCACCGAAGACTTTGAAATAACTCACATTGGGTTTCTTGTCAGTGAGGAGTTCATATGCAGTCTTCTGGAAGAATTTGTGAAAATATACCCTATTGATGATGTGGCACACAGTATCAATTGCCTCAGGCCAGAAGCAAGGAGGCGTCTTGTACTCATCCAGCATAGTGCAGGCCATCTCAACAAGAGTCCTGTTCTTGTGCTCCAGGACGCCATTTTGCTGAGGAGTATAAGGAGCAGATAACTCATGAGTAATACCAAGTTCATCAAGATAGTCATCAAGACCAGTATTCTTGGACTCAGTTCCATTATCACTTCTGATGTGCTTGATCTTCACACCAAAGTTGGTTGAAGCCCTCGAGGAAAACCGTTTGAAGACTTCATGCACTTCAGTTTTGTAAGTGATGATATGCACTCATGTATATCGAGAATAATCATCAACAATGACAAAGCCATATAAAGATGCAGCATTAGTAAATGTGGCATAGTGAGTAGGGCCAAAGAGATCCATGTGAAGCAATTCAAATGGACGAGTGGTAGTCATGATGGTATTTGAGGGATGCTTGGCCTTGGTCATCTTTTCGGCTTCACAAGCTCCACACAAATGATCCTTGAGGAATTTGACACCCTCAATGCCAATGACATGCTTCTTCTTCGCGAGCGTATGTAAGTTCCTCATCCCAGCATGACCAAGTCGTCGATGCCATAGCCAGCCTTCTGAAGCTTTTGCAAGTAGACATGTAGAAGGTTGTGGTCCTGTAGAGAAATCAACAATATACAAATTTCCTCTCCTAAAGCCTTCGAAGACTTTGGAATTGTCAGCTTCCATGATCACAACACAACGATACTTGCCAAAGACAAAAACCATATCAAGATCACAAAGCATTGAGACAGACATGAGGTTGAACCCTAAGGACTCGACAAGCATGACTTTGTCCATGTGTCGATCCTTTGAGATTGCAACCTTACCTAGACCCAATACCTTGCTTTTGCCTTTGTCAGTGTAGGTGATATGCTTTAGATGTGATGGAGATAAAGCAGAGTCCATCAATATGCTCCTGTCACCAGTCATGTGATTTGTACATCCACTAACGAGGACCCACTCAATGGCTTTGGGTTGATCATCTTGCAGATGAATTAGTGCAACTTACGAACTCATATACTTCATCAGTGAAGAATATGATATCAATTTCATTAGATCAATTTCATCAAGCAATAGAACAGATAAAGCAGTATGAGGACGTGAGAAATGAAAATTCATTTCTTCATGATTAGCTTGCATCCTTTCAAGCATATTCAGGTGTCCAGCAAATTCTTCAGATGATTAAGTTCATTTGGAGACCTGACCTTGCATAAGAGATTAGTTCTTTTTCTTCACCACTCACATCTGAAGGGGTGGCAAAGAGTTCATCATTCTACGAGCTCCATAAGAGAAAGGTGGCATAGATGCCAATCCACTTCATTTCACATAAGAGGGATTAGGGTAAGCATAAGAGTAAGCAGAGAAATTCTTCGAGGATTTATGAACATAATGATTTGAAGAATAATTCACATATCCATAATACTTAGATTTCCCTGCAAAACAGACGGGTTAGCACGATGATGCTCATATGAGGACTTTGATCCTTTTGAGGAATTTGATCCTCGTGAGGAGTTTGGTCCATATGAGGACTTGGATCCATATGAAGAATTTGATCTGGGATTCCCATACTTCACAGGTGGGGTCATGATTACATTCACCTGAAGATTTTCAAGGCACCTTTTAGAAACCCAGATTTTCTTCATAGGAGGGTCGTTCCTGCAGTTAGTGCCAACATATCTAGCAAATACTTCGCCATTCTGATTTTTGAACAGTTTATAGTTGGACTCAAGTGACTCATCAGAAGAATATGAAGGTTCACATGTAAAGCCGGATAAAGTAGATGGATCCACTGAAGGTCCCTTTGCAGCAACCCATGAGGTTTTAGGATACTGCTCAGGTTTCTAGTAGGTCCCATCAGTATTGAGTTTCCTCTCAAAGGCAATACCCTCTTTCCTAGGGTTCCTGTTGAGGATTTGCTTTTTAAGCACATCACAAAGAGCCTGATGCCCTTTAAGGCTTTTGTACATGCCTGTCATATACAATTCCTTCATCCCTGCATCATCAGTGATACTAGCGATGTCCTCAGATGAGGAATTAGTAATAGCAGAGACAGTTGAAGAATTTGCAGCAATGGAAGCATTTGAGCATTCAGGTGAAGAATTAGGAGTTTCACATTCAATGCACTTCAAACATGGAGGAACAAATTGATCCTGAGTAGCACTGATTTGTTCAACAAGCAATGAATCACGCTTCTTCTGAAGATCTTCATAACTCACTCTTAACTCCTCAAGATCTTGCTTTTTTGAAGAAATTCATAAGAAAGCTTCTCATGATCAGATAAGAGAGTGTTATGATGACCTTGAAGATTGTCAAACTTGGACTGAAGTCTCTGAAGATTTTCAGTCAAAATATAAGTGCGATCCATTTCCTCGCCCAACATGTCATCGCTTTTATCTAGCATGTTTTGAACTTTTTCCAAAGCCTTTTGCAGTTTCACAGCAATCTTAGCAAGTTTAGAATAGCTGGGTTTGAGGTTTTCATCAGATTCATCCTCACTAGATTCAGAGGAGGGATATTTGATTACCTTTGAGCCTTTTGGCATGGAGCAATAGGTGGGAGCGTAGTCCTCATCACCATCATCAGTAGTGTTGGGGAGGTCCTTTTCCTCAGAGTTGAAGATGGACTTGCTGACGAACGTGGTAGCGAGGGCTAGGCTCGCCACACCAGAGTCTGACTCCTCAGATTCCTCCTCTTGCTCATTTTCCTCAGATTCAGCCTCAGAGTCCATTTCCTTGCTAATGAATGCCCGAGCCTTCTTGGAGCTGCTCTTCTTGTGAGATGAAGACCTTGAAGGTTTTGATGAAGAGGACTTTGAAGATTTCTTCTTCTTCTTTGAATACTTAGAACTGTAATCCTTGTACTTCTTCTTCTTTCATTCCTTTTCCCACTGAGGACAATCTTGAATGTAGTGTCCGGGTTTCTTGCATTTGTGACAGAGTCTCTTCTTGTAACCACTTCTTGAGGATCTTCCAAAATGACCATGTCTTGAGAACTTCTGGAATTTCCTCACGAGCATTGCTAGCTCCTAGCTCAGTTCTTCAGGGTCACCAAGGCTGCTACCAGAATCTTCACCTTCAGATTTAGACACCACCTTGGCCTTCAGAGCTCGTGATCTGCCATAACTTGGTCCATAGAGATGTCTCTTCTTAGCAAGCTGGAACTCATGAGTGTTTAGTCTCTCAAGGATATCAGCGGTATCAAGTGACTTATAGTCTCCTCGTTCTTGTATCATCAATGCCAAAGTATCAAATGAGGAATCAAGCGATCTCAGCAATTTCTTCGCCACCTCATGGTCGGTGATATCAGTGGCACCAAGTGCTTGAAGCTCATTTGAGATGTCAGTGAGGTGATCAAAGGTTTGCTGAACATTCTCATTGTCGAGTCTTTTGAAGCGGTTGAAGAGATTGCGAAGAACGTCAACTCGAGAGTCACGCTGTGTTGAGACTCCTTCATTGACCTTGGACAGCCTGTCCCAGATAAACTTTGTTGTCTCCAAAGCACTCACTCTGCCATACTGCCCTTTGCTCAGATGGCCACATATGCTGTTCTTCGCTTGAGAGTCGAGTTGCTTGAATCTCTTCACATCAGCAGCGTTGACGGTAGGAGTGACAAAGGGAACGCCATTTTCTACAACGTACCAGAGATCGTTGTCAATTGCCTCAAGATGCATGCGCATCTTATTCTTCCAGTAGGGGTAGTCCGTCCCATCGAAGGTAGGACACCCAGTAGAAACGTTGATCATACCTACGGTCGACATAACTAAAACCCCAGGCAGTTAAACCAAAATCACACAAAACAAGGGAGTACCTTGCTCTGATATCAATTGAAAGTGCGTTAAGTCGACTAGAGGGGGTGAATAGGCGATTTTTATGAATTCTTCACTGAGGAATTTCAGGGTGAGGAAATTCCTAAGAGAAGAACTACTTGCAGTGGAATAAGTACTCAGAAGTAAACATAACAGAGCATGAGCATGGTCTTCATGATGAAATGAAAACAAGCACAGAGTACCGAAAGCGTAAACACAGGATAAACAGAATGAAGACAAACAAACTGAAGAAATTGAGCTGAGGAAATAGAGAAAGTCTTGAGTCAAAGTCTTCAAAAAGATATGAACAAGCACACAACATAGAAATGAGGAAATGGAAGGGTTAAGGAAATGGAACCAGTTAGCTCGGTGAAGACAATGATTTGGTAGACCAGTTCCAACTGTTGTGACAGTTGTACGTCTGGTTAGGGCGGCTAGGTATTTAAACCTAAGGACACACAGTCCCGGACACCTAGTCCTGAACACGCAGCTCAGGACACTTAGTCCTCACCGTATTCCCCTTGAGCTAAGGTCACACAGACCTCGCCCAATCACTTGTGGTAAGTCTTCAGGTGACTTCCAAACCTTCACAAACTTGGTCACTCGGTGATCCACAATTTCCTCTTGGATGCTCTAGACCATGACACCTAACCGTCTGGAAGATGCACAGTCTTCAAAGGTAACAAGGGTTGGATCCACGCAGGATCAATCTCTTATGCTCAATCACTTTGGGTTTGAAGGTGTTTGGGTTTGGGTTTTCCTCACTTGATGATTTTCACTCAAAGTCCTCGAAGGATGGGACGCTCTCAAATGACAAGTGTCAGTTTCTCTCGGAGCAGCCAACCAGCTAGCGGTTGCAGGGGGCGGCTATTTATAGCCTAGGGAGTAGCCCGACATGATAAGACATAAATGCCCTTCAATGATATGACCGTTAGGTGGAAGTATACTTTGGGACAGCTGGCGCGTAGCACAGCAACGGTCGGTAATTTGACTAACAAATTCCTCAAGGCTATCATGCTCCTCACTTGTAGGCAATTCGCACTTGAGAATTCCTAACTCCTCAATCAGAACAAATTCCTCAGAGACCATAACAGCTTTTTCTCTGTAACTGAAGAAATTTGACTGAACTGTATGAGATGTCCAACGGCTTCACTCGAAAGGATTGGTAGGTGTAGGATTTTGAGTTGAGCATCACTTGGAAAATTTTCCTTAGTATTTCCTCGACCCCTTTAACAGTACGGTGTTTCCTATGACTCAAGAAAGAGAAAATGAAACTACGAAAACAAAAGTCTTCACGCTTCATGTTCCTCGAATGAATACCAAGTCTTCAGGATCACACCAATTTCTTCACTTTCAAAGTCTTCAGAAAGTCTTCACTAATCCAAAGTATTCAGTCGAAGAACTTCATTTTTAGGGGTCGACTTTCTCTGTAAATATCAAACTCCTCATAGACTTATAGACCTATGTACACTCACAAACGCATCAGTCCCTTAACCTATAAGTCTTCAATACACCAAAATCACTAAGGGGCACTAGATGCACTTACAAGTATGCATGTTTGATAGATCAATTTTGGTTTGAGTATGAATTACATGTATCATCATCTCGAATTCAAATATTTAAATCCCTTTTATGTTGACATTTTTCTATACAGGCAACTAAATATTTGAATCTCCTTTCACGCCCATTTCTCGCCCATGCTCCTTCATGTAGCTATCACTCTCTTTTCTCCATCTCACCCGCACGCTCACTTCATGTTTCTCCTATTTTCGCAAACATGGTCTCTCGACGTCTCCCTTGAGAAGTGTCACACTCTCCCTATCATTATACATTACAGTGTTTTCATTATCTCTCACGTCTCTACTGTTCTCTGGTATCACTTGGTACCTAAGCTTTCTTTTTCACTGCCACACACACTCTCTCACTCCTCTTTCACTTTTTCTTTCTCTCCATAGGGTTCTCTCACACACCCTATATCTCTCTAGATATGACTCATACCACGAAAATTACTCTCTCCCGTAGACACAACATTTGTTACGGTCTCCTTTCCGTCTCCATCCCAGTTATAAAACTGACATTATTTATCTGTTTACCGATCAGACAAACTCCCCCCCCCCCTGTCTCACAAACACACAACTCATGCTTCCACTCCCCTTC
>NC_041382.1:332112936-332123670 GCF_002162155.2 Triticum dicoccoides
TCCCGACTAACGTCTCTCTCACACAAACACAAAACTGCTTTCGCACCCCCGACTCATATTTCTCTCACAAACATTGATCGACTAGCCTCCAGATTGGTTTATAAACCGGCACACTCATGCTTCCACTATCGCGTACATGTCTCTCTCGCGCTCCTCGTATCTATGTAGATTTTTCATCCCTTCTTGAGACACGCCCTCTCGATCGTGCACACACACACTATCGCCTCATTTTAAGCTGATACCTCTCGCACACACACTCTTTGTGTCTTTGTCACACATGCACTCCATCCTCCTCCTCTCTCCCTCTCTCTCTCTCACACACACACACAACACACACACATGGGCTTTTTGCAACAACTAGCAAGATGCCCATGCATTGCATGGAACATCCAGATGCATTTGTATGAGTAGTTTATCTTGTGGGAGAAAAGGATGAACAAGGGATATATTGCAGTATGGCAGGAACACCATCATCACAAACTCTGTTTTTATAAGAGTAGAAATTAGAGATATACCACTTCTCAAATCTTGAAACAAACCATATTCCTCCCTTAACTCATCAAAAACGCCAAAGGAATATTTTTTGAGTGAAACATAACATATTTTTAGTGATATACGTATTTCAAAACTAGACGCTTTTTTCCTATCAAATCGGTGAATATGTATTAATCTACTTTGATCGTGTGGCAACGCATTGGCACATTGCTAGTTATTACTACTGTATAATTTTTTGGACACCAGACAAATGGTGGAGTACATATACGAAGACAAGAGGCGCACGCACGCAGTCGATCTCTCACTGTCTCGCACACATGAGAGTTACGTAAAGGCACCATGAACAAATAAACCCTAAAACCCTAGGTGCATGATTGATGCATGCGCGGGTACCGGGTACGTGGTGGAGCGCACCTTTGTAGGAATAGTCAGCTCACGTGATAACTTGATCCGTAGGAGTTGACGGTTGGGACCACAGGTGAATGACCTGGAGGCGGTGGCTCGTCAGTCGCCACTGATCGAGTAGCCATGTTTAAAATATCATTTTTTTAGCGGGGTAAGAGTTCCGACTTTCAATGGCGCGTTATACGTACTAAGTAGTTTTTAGAACGATTGGTATGGAGTGAAAATGGAATTCATAACTACTAGTATACCTCCGTCCTGGTTTACTAGTCCCATCGTATTTTGGGTCAAAGTTTGTCCATGAATTTTACTTGTAAAATGTGAATGGAAAACGAGATTTTGGTAGACCCAAACAAAAAAGGACTGGAGGGAGTGATTGCTCCGACATAGATGCTACCTCTCATAGCGCAGGCATTGAACCGGCGCGCCAGCCAAGAGGGCCCCACTCGCTACAGGCCAGGCTGAACACGCCTCCTCGCCGCATGCAACCGGCTTCAGACTGCCCTGCCTACGTCCATTGAATCTGCACGTGTGCCAGCAACACGTCCTTCCGCAAGACGGCCGCATTTTAGAACACAATGTTAGCTAGCTCCTCTCATCCACTCGCCATTTAAACGAGGCCAGACACCTGTCAAGAACCGCACCACACCGCTGCTCCCCATATCCTCCTTGCACCATTTTCTCCACACTCTCCATAGCATCCGATGAGCAGGAAGATAAGTTCTCTGGCATAAAAGCTGGTTGGGTGCCCCGACAAGCCAAGCAACTCGCTGCCCCACCTCCCTCCCCGCCCCAGGCCGTCAGTACCATGGGCGAGGCTATAGGCGGGCAAGCAAAGGAGCAAGCCGCCGCTCCAAGATGGCCCCTGGTGCATCAACTCGACACTCCAAGCCTGCTCACAGAGGAGTGGCCAGTTGCTGCGCGCCGGCACACGAGGGACCACGACGTCCAGTGCACCCTGGTTGGCCGCACTATCCTACACAAACGTTGGCAGAACCACGGCATGCTGGCGGAGGCGACCAACACGTTTGCGGCCACCGCCAACACTGAGGAATAGTAGACCACGAGAGCCGCTGCCGCTCTGAACCCACGAATGATATGACCACCATGTCACCGGCATAGACACCCGGTGTGTTGCCCGGTTTGGCTCAAAACATCATGGACCCCAGCTGCGGCCGGCATTAGAGAATATACCTGCTTCCAGAAGTTATTCGCGATTAGTCAAAAAATGACCAAAATATATTTAATTACACATGGTCTTGACTTGTTGTGCTCGCACTGATAGTATGAACTAGAGTTTTTTCTTTATTTATAACTCTCCTCGCATTTTTTTGGCTTTGAAGTGAATCATGGTTGTGGACATTATCTATGAGTGTGCAGATATCTGTAAACATGAGTTTGATGTGGAATTTGAACTTGGAATGTTGGGCTTGCGCGTGAACTATACCATGCCCAATGCTTCGTCTGTTATTGTTTGGAAAGTAATTGTTGTTATTACATGACCCGAAAAAATATTTTGTGCCACATCAATAGATGCACGGACATCACAACATGCATGCTGACTAGATAAACTTTTGAACCTAGCTATTATGAAGGAAAATTTGTATTGAAAACAGTGTTAGATAGCAGGAGACGCCTAGCCTGCTTTGCCTCTGCTAGCTTCTTTATGGCTTCTTCCATCTCTTCTTTGGCTTGGGTGAAGAGAGCATCTGATTGCTCTTTTTGCTTCTTCAGGAACTCAGCTACATTCTCAAAGGTTGTTGCATGCTTTCATTTAGCCTTTACTAGAGCCTTGAGGACACGAACAGTTGACGACTCCACCTGGCTTGTGTGTAATCCAGCATCATCTGGGAATTTGCACCTTGCGTCTAATCAAGCATCATTAGGGAACGGGCACCTTGTGTGTAATACAACCTCATTTTGGAAACATGATATCGAAGTTGACGACACTTCCCTCCTCGCAGGAACTGCATCCTGACATGAAGTTACTTCTGTTTTAGATCAATACTCAGAGCAACCCAGATCCATTTAGTAGAAGCCAGATAAAAAGGACTTGGAGAAGTGAATTCAAAAGGAAAAATATAAAAATAGACTCCAAGGTGAGAACACCCACTTTCTACATCAAGCTAAAAATCAAAGCATTAGGACGATTAAGACTCTTCTTATTACACATCGAAGAACATGGGGCTAAGAGAAACAGAAACTACAATATATACACATCGAAGAACATGACGCTAAACGAAAGTAATTGAAAGGGTGTTACTTACCAAAGCTCGTTTTACAGGTTCGGTGCAACTCCTCTTTAACTTGCCACGCTCCTTGAAGATGTCCCGAATATCTTGTGTTTGGTCTTCATTGCTCCTCTGCATGTTCGCACTTGTGGTTTTAAAATCTCAACATGGCAAGAAAAATATAATAATGCTCGCACATCTTGTGGGCAACAATAAAGCACTCATCTGCCATGTTAGAGCATCTCCAATAGAAGCGCAACGTGCAGCGTGTTAAAAGCGTTTATAGCGCCAGAATAGCCAGTTTTTGTGGGGCCAGAGTGCTCACTCCAGCGGCCGCTGCAAAAAATTGCGCGTGCACGCCGCTCCAGCAGATGTGCTATATTTTTTCTCCTTCCTACTCTGGCTTGATACACATTGGACTCCGAGTCGATACTGGCATAGATGGATACAAGCAAGATGACTGTGCGCTGCACGTAACATCAAGATGCCTTTGCATGAGTAGTTTATCTTGTGAGAGAAAAGGACGAACAAGGGAAGGCTTTATTTGCAAACGTGGAGAGGGGTGTGGGTATCTTTTTGCAAAATTGCCATAGTTTCCTTCCTATCCGTCAAATATAAATCAGACAACCTATATTGCAGGATACCAGGCACACCATCATCACCAACTCTTTCTTTTGGTAAGAGTAGAGATAGAGAGTAGAGATAGAGAGTAGAGATAGAGAAGTAGAGAGTAGAGACATAGATAGTTCTCAGCATAGATAGCATAGATAGATACAAATAGATAGTTCAACTACTCCTCGTCGTCCGATTCCTCCTTAATGATGTCCTCCTCCGACGTATCAATGTAGGCGGCAAGATACCGATCGTCATGCGACGCTACTCCTAGCTTCATGTTGAATTGAGTGGACGCTTTCTGCATACGCTTATCTTTGTGATAGGTGGCTCGCTTCGCCGTCCTCTTCTCCCTCCTTTGCGCATAGACCTTGCGTCTGTTGCTGATGTCCTATGGGAAGCATTGGCCCCACGGCGCCATGGCTTCCTCGTCCTTCTCGGCGATGCTGTGATGGTGCTCCGACCTTCGGTTATCGCGACGATCCTCGTCGGTGATAAGCCGCGGCGGAGGCGCGAGCTCCTACGCCTGCTCCTGCGTCGGCACATTGGGGAAGTTCAATGTTCTATGAGGCCACCGGAGGCGCCATGCCGCTGCGTCGTACACGTGTGCGGCCTTGTGGGCGGTGTTAAAAGTGCCGAGGCTGAGGCGCATCCCATGGAACCAGATCTCGGCGGAGAAGCTGCCGGAGGGGGGCGCGCAGACGCCGCGGTATCCCCAAGTTTCCCGGCGATGCGACAGCATGGTGGCGCGGCGGCGGCGAGGCGAGAAAGAGCGGGGAGAGAGAAGTGGCGAGGCACGGAGCGAGGAGATATTGGTGGCAAGGCATAGAGCGGTGGGAGGGCGTTGGATTTTATAAAGTGCGTCAGACGTCGCGCGCCAAAACTAGCGCACGCCCGGTCGCTTTTTCCCACGCACGCGCGATCCTTTCCCGACATCCCTGCTATCTCTACTCTCTTCTCTACTCTTATAATTATTTTATATTTATATTTATCTCTACTCTCTACTCTCTATCTCTACTCTCATAAAAAACAGAGTTGGTGATGATGGTGTCCCTGCCATCTTGCAATATAGGTCGTCCGATTTATATCCGACGCATAGGATGGAAACTATGGCAGTTTTGCAAAATGATGCCCACACCCCTCTCCACATTTGCAAATAAGGCCTTCCTTCATTCATCCTTTTCTCCCACAAGATAAATTACTCATACAAATGCATCTTGATGTTTCGTGCAACACATGCGCATCTTGCTAGTTCTAAAAAGCTTTCCATCATTTGCCACACTAGTGGTTGCAGATGAAGAACCTACCCAAGCACAATGCGATACAGGAGCGACACACAATTACAAGGTGATATTCTGTTAGACAATGGAGGCTATAACCAATTACTTTTACAAGAACAATAGCAACCAGGAAATTTGAAGGGTAGGTATGAACAAAATTGGAACTTCACATGTACTGCTAAGAGATTCAATACACACAATACCAATCGAGGAGTAGTAAGATGGTCACGGCAGCCTCTGTGCATCATGGTCGGCAACGGGAGTCAGTTCATTGTCCACGATGGTGGTGCTTCTGCGCTTGGCATCGGCTTCTAGGAAGGAGATCCGAGACTGTGGAAGACGGTGTCGAGGAAGAAGCTCCGTGTACGACGACAACGGTGGACCGGCTAAAGTTGGGCATCGACGTCGTCTATGAGGCAGATGCACTGCGGTGGACGAGTGCGCCGATGTAGAAGGGGAGGATCACGAAGGTTGTGGTTCCATGGATAAGTCTATTTTGTGGTGGGGATAGAAAATGGGGAGTATTCAGGTGTACTACTCTGGGTGTCGGGTGGGTTGGATGGGTTGGGTGAACCTGAAGTTACCAAAATAGCCCCCTACCAAGCGTCATCCATAGGCCTGTTCCGAAGGATATGATGGTAACTTCGCACTGCTCGAATCAGGGTCACGAGAGATTTTCCCGCCGACCTCAAAATTTTGTGACACCGAACTCCCTATGTGGCATGTTGGGTGATTGGGCTAAGCAACTAGCGAGTACTACCGGTAGTTACTAGTACACCCCCCGTTTTTATTAACTCTGCATATTAGGTTTGTCTGAAGTCAAACTGACTAAAGTTTGACCAAGTTTATAGAAAAATATAAACATATGCCATAACAAATATGTATGATGTGAAAGTACATTCAATAATGAATCTAATGGTATTTATTTGTTATTGTATATGTTAATATATTTTGTTATAAACTCTGTGAGAGTTTACGAAACTTGACTTTGACCAATGCTAATATGCTAACTTGAATAAAAACGAAGGGAGTACACATCTGTTTTCTTAGTTTGTAGTGAATTAATCAGTTTTGTAATCGTGAAATAAATATATTAGACTACTGACTTCGAATGTAATGGTCTATACAATTCAATAGTTAGAATCATTGTTGACATCCAAGATGTATACGAGGTCTATAGTACTTCATAAGATGCTCAAACTCACATAATCCGAGTCAAATGAAAATCTAAATGCATTTCATAGTTATTACTTTGTAGGATGCAACAAAACCAACCATAACTCTACATCATATATTATAAAAACAACATTTTGAACACATCCCAATGTGTGAATGAAACGTGTAGAGGGAGCTTGCAAAGATGGAGCAGATAGGGCGGGAAAGATTGTATGTATGTGGGCAAGAGAGTACGAGACATACCTAATGAGAGAGAGAGAGAGAAAGAGAGAGGAAGAAGTTAGATCTATGAGAAAGATGGAGACATGTAATATACGTGAGATGCGTGTGCATCCAGATTTTGTACACGTGGAAGGAGAAGAGACAATAGGTTTGATGAGAGAGCTGGAAAAACATGGACGAGAGGGGAAGGATCTCGTGGGTTGAGGGATTGATAATTTTGTGCGGGAGAGAGAGGGATTGGTAATTTTGTGCGAGAGAGAGGGGGGAGGAGTAATTCAACCATCGTCACATCATCATGCTTCCAAATGGCCCCGCATTCTCTAGTGCAGTGTGGTCGCCGTCTTCAATCTCCTCGATGCCCTCTTTCAAGATTGAGGTGGTGTGCATGCTGGCGTGCAGAGAAGCACAAGCGAGAGTGGTCGTCATATAACCTTGAATGGGTATGAATTGTGTTCTTGGGGGAGGGGGAGTGTGTGTACAGTGTGTGTGTGTGTCTCAGATACTGAGAGAAATCAAACTTATGGAGAGAATGTGTGTGCATGTGACATAAAGCGACATGCTAAATAGGGTTTTGACGAAGAGATTGTGTGTGCGAGATAGAGAGCGATGTGCTGGCCTTGAGGTGGGCAGGGGTCGGGTGAGGGTATCAAAATGTGTGCGTTGATGCATGTGTTACATGCGATCATGCGAGGGAAGGACGAATTGTGAGAGATGGTTGTTGCGTTACGGATGCTCCTCTCTCTCTCTCTCTCACACACACACACACACAAGTACAAATAGAAGACTGTTCTTTCATGTATAAACAACGTATCGGCATCTCTCTATGTCTCACTCATGCATGATCATTTGCACATTCACACCTCTCTATGTCTCTCTCACACACACACCGTCTCCACATTGCCCTTCTGCCACAACACACATATGGACACATACACACGTTCTTTCTCAGTCACACACACAAAATCAGTATTAAAAAAAGGGATCCCTAAAACGAACTAGGGCACACCTAAAACGTCCAAATCCAAATAAACATGAACTGAAGCTAAATTCAAATATATATAGAAATATTGTAGCGTGAAGAACTTTTCCAGGAAAAAAACTTGAGTAATATTCGGGGATTGTTTTCACACACACATAAAAAGGTTCGATGGATGTCCTTCAAGCGTGACACGGTGACGCACCGTTCAATCGACCGGACTGCTGCGGTGCACACGCTTGCACGGGTACTAGTATAAGGGCGGCCTCAGTCTAATGTTTACATGTACTAGTACGTGTTCTTTTAAGTTTGACCAACCCTATATAAAACTAAACTAAGCTCCCATACGCGCACTCATTAATATGCCGCCGCCATTGCACATGCCGGTGCCCGCCTGCTCCGGCCAACCATTTCTCACCCATCACCGCCGTGTCACCGCCATCCCTGTGCCATGAAACCGAAGGCTCGCGCGCTCACGTCGTCTGCAGTCCCTCCTCACGATGCCGCCGTGCTGCCAAGCACATGAGCAGCTGGTGGAGCCGCATCTATGCATGCAGCGTACGAAGAGGAAGACGAGTGCGTGCTCCAGCATGCCGGCGAGGTGAAGCTAGCGTGTCATTGTCGTCTCCGCCCGCACGGAGGAGGCGCGCATGGTGGCTGTCGCGGCGGAAGCTGGTCGCGCCAGCGCCGAGCCCGCAAACCGGACGCGGAATCTACCTTCGAGACCTTGAATGCCACATGCATCCTACAATCTAAAGGAGCAATTTTGGTCAGTCGACTCTTGTGAGCCATTGGATGCAACATGGATGGCCAGAAGGGCTTCTTCAACCTCTGAAATTGATGCACTATTCATCTTCTCTCTCAAGCATCGAGCCGCCAGCCCGCCACACGCCTTATCGCCTGCCACTGCCACCCCGCCCTCCCCTGAACCACCTGCCACCGCCAAGCTCCCCCACCCCTACCACCCGTTTAACAACGGGCACAATCCATTTTTTCCGGCAAACTGCATTCCACACCCAACACTCATAAGATAGATGATGGGCACCCTGCCACCCTAATATAAATACTGGGGTAGCTTCTCTGTCGTCTTCTTCCTTCGCTCCGTCAAACTTATTTCACAAATCGATTGGCCCAAATTATACTACTAGTACGTACTATCAAGTACAGTAGGAACATGAAGATACGAGCAGTAGTACCAACTACAAGAAGAATAGTAGTACGACATACTAGTACTATTGTGCGACTAAAGAGTTCAAATAACGATAAAGAACGTAAACGTAGTTCTGCTGGGGGCTCAGCACAACACACCCCTGAAATAAAACTAAGCAACTAGTCCGATTGACACTGCAGTAGAACCAGCATGAGCGACGGCACTGCCACCTTACTCGGAGTCCGAGTCCACGTCCTCGACTTCGTCCTCGTCCCTCTTCCTCTTCCTCTTCGCCGACGCTTCTTTGCTTGAACCGGATACTGAGCTCTGCTTCTTCATCCAACGCCTGTAGATATTTAAACAAAGGTACGCATCCATTGCTGCGTACAGGATGTGATCTTCATCTATTGTCTTCGACTCCCATGCATTATGAAACTCGTGGTGAGGTTCCTTCAGTTGAGCGTACGAAGGATCCATCATGGCTGCTGCCAAGGTCAGCATTGAAGGCTCGGAGGAGGGCACCAGGCTTGCGTTCTGGAGATCGAAGGGCTGGCCTACAACGAGGCCTATTCGACCCACGATACTCATGTCGTTCCTACAGTCTACAGTAATGAATTTCACTCTTTTGTCCTTGAGGAAATTCTTAAAATCCTGGCACTCAGCGTCGGCATGGCATATGTGGTAGACCAAGCACACGTTATGTACGCAAACCTGGGTCACAGCGGGCTTCTTCTTCTCTCCCTCCTTTAGAATCTTCTCGCTTTCCAGGACTGTGGTGTACTCAACATCTAGCCCAACGACCCACTCATCCTTTGAACTTTTGGTAGGAAGCGAGCAAGGCATGCTTCAACCGTCGTAGATCTACGGGTGTAGATGATGATGAGCTCATCGCCGGTGATGGCTATAACCTGGTACTCAGTGGCGATCATGGAGATTTGGGAGGCCATGGATTTTGGAGGTGGGTTAGGAGAAGTTGAACTGGTGTAATGTGAAAGGACAGGATGACTAGAAGTGAACTATTGTAAGGTAGAAGAAGGGGACGAGTAGGGCGTGCGAATGGCATGGGGTTGTTGGCTTGCCCGATGGACAAATGGCTGCATGCCCCCAAAGAGTTCTTGAGTACTATGCGGGACCCACTAAATGTCATGTCTACTAGACCCATATCATAGGCCTGGCGGTATAGCTTCTACATGTTCGCACGCCATGCCGGCGGATGGATGTAACTTCACTTAATTCTGTCAAACATCGCGCCTCCCATGACCTTCGCCTCCCTCACGCGGTCGCGCAGTTTGATACTTCGCACGGCTATAAATGAGCAATTTTTTGCCTACTCCGCAAGCATGGTACTCCCTCTAGTCCTTTTTACTCCGCGAGATTTGTGTCAAGTCAAAGTTTGCAAAGTTTTTGACCAAATTTATACTAAAAATATCAATATCTACAATACTAAATATATATTTTATGAAACTATGTTTTATAATGAGTATAAAAATATTGCTTTGACATTGTGAATGTTGATACATTTTTCTATAAGTTTGGTCAAAGTAGAGGTACATTGACTTCAGACAAAACCTATATGCACAATGCAGACTAGTTCCTCCGTCCAGGTGCGTGACATGTCCTATAGTCAACACAACAAGGTTAGCTATTAGAGTACTACTACCTCCCATCTAGTTTAAAGGGCTCGATTCAAAATTTTCACCAAGACAGAGGCGGTGGAATAGTTTTTGTAGTCTGCAAAAGTACTCAATTAATGCTCTCGCTCTTCACAAAAAAAATGTTTACCAATGCATTATCGCATTGCATGCATGCATGAACACTATTAAATGACAAAGATTTTTACATGCACTAGCAAGATGCCCGTGCGTTACACGGAACATCAAGATCATGTGGGAGAAAAGGATGAACGAGGGAAGGCCTTATCTGCAACTGTGGAGAAGAGTGTGGGTAAATTGTCATAGTTTCCTTCCTATCCATTAGATATAGATCGGACGGCCTATATTGCAGGATGGCAGGCACACCATCATCACCAACTCTACTTTTTATAAGAGTAGAGAGTAGAGATTAGTTAATATTCTCTTTAGGCTACTCATAGTAGAAAGTATCATATACTAGTATCATGTGCACGATACTAGTGTACGTACTGACACAAAGTAGCATAGTATTTAACATGATACGGTATCTACCTATGTT
>NC_041382.1:332123991-332124771 GCF_002162155.2 Triticum dicoccoides
TAATTATTTGCCACATCAACATGTTTGCTATTCCCATGTGCATGATACCAGCTAGTACCACATTACCACCAATATGGCCAGCCTTAATCATCACTTGCAATAATTTAGTGCACCTTCAAATCTGAATGCCTACTTGACTCTCCTTCTCCCTCCGCCGGTCCCACCACTCCACCCCGTGTGGAAAAAATCTGCATGCATGACTCTCCTCCCCCCGCGCTCGTCCAATCCATTGTGACCAGCAATATTTCCACCCCTTCCCTCCCCCGTAATTTACTCCAAGAAATATGCCCACATATCTGTTACAGTAATCACGCAACATATCTTACGGGACGCTGCTTCAGTTACATAACTGCAGGTGCATTGGGTCACTGACATGTGGGCCCAATAGGCATCTGGCCCACATGTCAGGGACGCAACTGCACATGCAGTTAAGTCACTAAATCTCAGTCCATATCTTACGTAGGTGTGCCATTGCTCGCTATAAATATTGCACCTCCCATGGCATTCGGAAGAACACTCATGTTCATCGCTATCTCCTCCCCCTCCCTCTCACGCCGACCACCATGGCATCGCCCCTCCCAAGCCCTAGGCACCCCTCGCTACACCACCGGACAGTCACGCATCGTCGTTCCATTCCTCGCCGCCACTAGTCGAGGAGGACGCGTCGGTGTTCCGCTCCTCGCCGCGACACCTCGAGGTGGACGCGTCGGCGTTCCCAATCTCGCCAGCACGCACGTCGGAGGACGTGTCGGCTCCCCTCTATGAGGAGAATGTCGCGCC
>NC_041382.1:332124995-332171793 GCF_002162155.2 Triticum dicoccoides
TGAAAAGAAATGGATGTCGCCTTGTGGGAGGCTTTGCCTCCGGTAGAGCGTGCCAAAATAGAGGCGGAGAAGAAGGCCGAGGAAGAGAAGCGCACCGTGAGGCATGCTGCCTGGCAGGCCTATGTTGCATCCGAGAGAGACAGGAAATTGGCTCTTTGGCAGAAGGCTCGTGCGAGGGCCGTGAGGGTGGCGGAGGACGCTCGTGCCAAAGTCCTGAGTGCAGTCGGGCCCAAGCGCCTCATCTACGCTTGGCGGTACGTGGATCGGGTGCAACTTCCAGCGAGGAGGGGTACCTGTTGGCGCAGGATCACCACACCGGTGAGAACGTGCTTGCTCGCTGGCAAGCCGCAAATCAGCACCTCGCGAGTTGCGAGGCTGAGGAAGAGGCATTGTGTCGGCGCGCTGGGAAACAGCCACGCACCAGGGCACTCGTGGTGCGCCGCAAGCGCTCCTGCGAGTGACGTGGCTTTTATTAGAAGTATAATTTAGTTTCATAAGGCGGTCTCATTAGTTCTGGGACGCAAATGATAAATCCTGAATGTTCGAGAATTATTAGCATCCTTAATTAAGTATGTAAAAGGAAAAGTTCGGAAACCTTGTGTATCCGTACGCATTTTGCAAGTACGTGCATATAGCACAAACTTAACTATATACTGTTGCACTATACCTCTCTCTCCCTATATGCTTGCAGACTGTGCTACTACTATTACATATGTACGTGCAAATTCACGTTTTAGCATTACGATGCAGTTTTTGTAAAAGTAGAAAAACAGCACTAGTCAAGCTTGTGAAACGATTCAATGCAAAACAAATGCACAAATGCTCGTTTCATTGTTTACTTTTAGCTTCCTTCTCTGTTGTTATTTCTCTATCGTACTTTGTATGGAGTATCTCACTGGTCAGGAAGGCATGCAAATTCCCAAACCGCTTCCTACACCTTGTATCGAATTTTTTGCCTAACAAGTTGTGTCATGCAATTGGAATTCCAACTTGAGTACTATACTACTACTAGGAGTACCAGGGGCCAGTTCTTTTAGGCTTCTACTCCCTCCTTTCCGGTTTATAGGGCTCAATTCAAAAATCTCACCAACCAAGGTAGATGGTGAGTGGTGGAATACTTTTTGTAATTTGCAAAAGCACCCAATTAATGCTCTTTTTTCCTCAAAAATGTATGTTTAGCAATGTATTAATTGCAATGCATGCATGCATAATGTACATGCATTGGTCAATTTTCTCTTAATGCTTGCATGCAATTATTTAATTCACCTTGGAATCTGAAGTTGTGATGGTGAACAACCAAATCGGGCCTTATAAAATGGAAAAACTAAGATTTTGAGATAAGCCCTATAAACTGGAAAGAAGGGAGTAGATTAGTAATCCCATAACTACTACCTCCGTCCTGGTTTATTGGTCCCCATTGTAATATGTGTCAAATTTTGACCATAAATTTAACTAATGAAATGTTTATGCATGTCACATGCACTAACATTTTATCAGTTAAATATTTGGTCAAAATTTAGCACAAATTACAATGGTGATGAATAAACTAGGACGGAGGTACTAGTAGTTTAGAAGCCCAAATAAATGAGTGAGGCGCCTTATGTTACTCTCCACTGTGACTAGTCTTATGGGAAAAGCTGGGGAAGAGACGGCTTATTTTTTAAGCCGCCAAAAGAAATGGCCCTAGGAGTAGTAGCTAGGGATACTAGGAGTAGTATCTAGGGATCGAGTGTGCGAGATGAACTGGAGAAAGTAAATGCAGAGAGATGAAATGCAAAAAATACAGAGGGATGTGATGGTTGCTTGTCCGTTTTTTAGGGTTAAATGATAGTGGGAGAGGCTCCCATTGACTTTTCTATTAGATCAAGTCACCAGCTTACATACTTACAAGGGTGGGGTTAAGGCCCCCAAGCCATATCTAGGACTAACCTAGGAAGTTTACAACCAAGAGTGAGAGTGGCACAGAGAGAGGGTACAAACAGGGAACACACAGAGGATTACAAGTTTTGGAGGAGAGTGGATACGAAGGGGTGCAGCTCCTATCACAATTATGCACAAGCAGTCCAATGAGACTCTTGAAGCGTGTCAGCCAAGAGTCCAGAGAGTGTGGCACCCCTCTAAAGTGTTCATTCTTGCGCTCCTTCCAGATACTCCATGAAGCCAGCATGAAGATGTCCATAAAGATTGGTTGATCCCATTGATGTTTCCCTGCATGAATCAACCTTAGACGATTGTCAAGATTAGGCCAATGGATCCCCAGTTTACTCCAGCACTGCATGCTGAAGGGGCAATGAAAGAAAAGATGTTCCACAGTCTCCTCAGGCGAATGATTGCATAGCAAACAGGCATAGTTGTTATTTGCAATGTTATAGTGACGTTGCTTTAGCATGTTTCTAGTATTCAACCAATCAACCATCAACAACCAGCAAAACACCTTGAACTTGATAGGGCTTCTTGCTTTCCATAGCCATTCAAACGACTCGTCAACGACCACCTCCCTGAAGCATTGCTCATAATATACCTTGGGAGAGAACATGTTGGCAATGGAGCAAGTCCAAACATCAACATCCACCTTGTCAAGTAGAACATGGGCTGACTGGGATTGCAAGTCTCTGAACTTCTGCCTGGCTTGTGCCTGGAGTGGGAGGTGGAAAATCTCACTAGGGTCATTAGCGAGCAAGATAGTTCTCACTCAAGCTTCCTCCATCGTGCTGAAGGAGAAAGCCCTGGGAAAAGAGAGCATCAAAGGGTGATCAACACCACCAAGCCATAGGTCTTTCCAGAAAAGGGTCGAGGAGCCATCCCCAACCTCCACCGATGTGATCCCCCTTAAGATGTCACTGTGCATCATAACATCACGCCACCAGAATGAGCCAACTGCACTACATGTGTGAGCTACTTTGTCTTGGTAGTAGGCTGTCCAGATCAAGGAAACCCAAGGCACATCCTCCTTGTTATAGAATTTGAAGAGGTGTTTGAGAAGGAGAGCCACATTTTGGGTTTTGATGTCAATTATGCCCAGTCCACCCTTCGACTTTGGCCGACAAACCAGGTCCCAAGCAGCTAAGGAGTTCGACTTGACTCCATCATTGGAGTTTTTTTTGCCCACAGGCAGTATCTACGAAGCTTGTCCAAATGCTCTATCACCCGTGGAGGGATTTTGATGGTGCACATGGCATAAATGTGCATAGAGGTGATTGCCAAATTAACCAGCGTGATTTTAGATCCAGTGGACATCAGAGATAGTGTCGTGGACATTTTCCTCTCAACACCGTGCAGCAGCGGCATAAGATCGAGCACAGATGGTCTAGTTGTTCCCATGGGCAACCCAAGATAAGTGAAGGGCATGGTGCCAATCTTACAACCAAAGGTTTGAGCAATCTCATCTGATAGCTCTGGAGGTATATTAATGGGGACGAGAGTAGACTTGTCAAAGTTGATTTTGAGCCCAACCGAATCTGCATAGTCCGCAAGGATAGATTTCATCACTGTTGCTTGTGAAGGGCAGGCTGGTAAGAGAAGGATCGTGTCGTCAGCATATTGAACCACTGGATAATCAGTCACATTGGGCGACGGGAAAGGCAAATGGATCAGCTGACACGAGAAACCATCATTGATTGCTGCCTGTAATAAGTCTGCCGCCAACACAAATATCAAGGGAGATAACAGGTCACCCTGGCGCACCCCACACTTACATTTGAACTTCCTGCCAGGGCATCCATTTAAAAGCACAGACGAAACACCTGAACCAAAGATTGAGTTCATCCAACACAGCCACTTCTCATCAAACCCCATGTGTTTCATAATGTTCATCATTGGTTCATGCTCAATAGTGTCGAACGCTTTGGCAAAATCCAATTTTAAGAGGGCTACCTCCCGCATGGATGTTTGGCATTGGTGGATAAACTCGAATGTCCAGGCCAGACAGTCTTGTATCGTTCTTCCTTTAAGAAAGCCATATTGGTTTCTATGCACAATCTTCAAGATTATTTTCTGTAAACAGTTAGCAAGTAACTTCGTGATAATTTGGAGGCAACAATTAAGCAGTGTGATCGGTCTGAAGTCATTAGCAGTCTCAGGTGAAGCAATATTCAGGATCAAAGTGATGTATCCCTCATTGATGCTAGCAACATCCAACTTTCCATCATAAAACTCATCACATAGTTTATAAAACTCCTCCTTAATGATCGGCCAGCAGCATTTCAAGAACCATCCATTGAAACCATCAGGGCCAGGAACACGATGAGGTGGCATGGCCCGAACCACAACATCAATCTCAGCATGTGTGGAAGGGACTGAAAGCTCTTCCAAACCCTCCACTTTGCGTATGATTCTGGCAAGATCAAATTTGATGGCAGTAGGTTTAGAGGTGTCCAGTCTCTCCTTGTAAACAGACTGGAGGATTCCTTCCTTACCTGCATGGTCAAGCACAATCGGATCTCCATGTCGCAAGGACGCAGTGGAGTTGTGCCTGAATCTTTCAGTAGCTAAGGCATGAAAAAGCTTGGTGTTTTCATCCGCAAACTTGAAATATCTAATTGTGCAATGTTTCTTCCAGTACTCATTCTGGTTAGGAAGAAGCTCATTTAAGTGTTTTTTAAGAACACATCTAAAGTTTGCTTCAAGAAGAAAGAGGCCCCTTTGATCTTCAAGATTATCTAGGAAAAGCAAGGACTCATTGTAGTTGTGGATCATAATTTTGAGTCTAGAGATCTTTTTGCTCCACTGTTTGAGATCATATTGAAGAGTTTTTAATTTCATACAAATGAGAGAGGCCGAATTAGGCGCAAAGCAGGCTTTCGCCCAAGAAAGTTGCACCACTTCCAAGAAGCCAGGCTGCTTGGTCCAAAAATTATCGAATCTGAATAGTTGAGACTTAGGGATCTTGGACTCAATAGTGACAACACATGGTATATGATCAGAAACAGGTTTGCCCATGGGCATAACTAGGGTGTTGGGGTAAGTACTAGTCCAATTGCAGGAGGCGAAAAACCAATCGAGCTGCTCCAGAAGAGGGTCCTCTTGCATATTACTCCAAGTAAAGGATCTCCCCTTAACAGGTAATTCCATCAACGATTGAGCCTGAATGATTTCATTAAACAGCAACATGTCATTTGCATTTCCCCTGGCTTATTTCTGTTAGTGGTTGATCTGATGAAATTAAAGTCCCCTAGGATTAACCAGTTTTCATCATCCGGAACATTAAGGTCAAACAACCACGAGGTAAAATCATCTCTTTCTTGCCCAGAACAAGGACCATAAACATTAACAAGATTCCAAGCATCAGCAGACTGGGTAGAAACGAAAGAAATACCCACAGCAAAATTACTAACATGCCAAGGAGAGCCAGTGAAAACAGAGCTATTCCAGATAGTAATAATGCCTCCAGAGGCACCCACCGAGGGGGCAAACACAAATTTATAAAATCGCTTAGGACAGAAAGTTTTAACGAAAGCTAAATCAAAAGAAGCAAGCTTAGTTCCCTGGATACATATAACCGCACATCCACTGGAATCAATTGCATTTCTTAGGGCCAAAAGTTTCTTATCAGCGTTTAACCCTCTGATATTCCAGGAAAGCACATTCCAGGATTTATTCATCTCCTAGAGCAAAAGGAAGAGGCATGGCAGCAAACTGCTGCCCAACCAGCAGCTTGTCTTTAGAGATCTCTTCAGGTGGAATACCACAGCACGAGCCCATGCATTGGATCTCATCGAGAGATATAGGTGGTGGAGGTGTCACATTGTCAGAAGCTAGGGCCGTAGCCATAGAAGAAACCTTAACAGATGGTGTAGCATGAGGCTTCACCTTAGATTTTGCCTGCCTGGCATCAGTGATCTGGTTCACCTTGAAACCATCGTACTTATTGGTGTGAGAACTGCGTCTGGCAGTGGTGAAGTCCAGTGGAGCTTTGTACTTGCCGGAGGAGGCAGGAGATTCATTGGAAGAGGAAGCAATGACCTGCAGAGCCCTTCCTTGGGACTGAAACTGCTGGTGATCCTCCTCCCCTGAGTTGAAAGTAGCAGACATAATCACACAGCCACAGAGGTGAAACTGAGCAGCAAAATTTCAGTGAACATATCAGGCTCTGGACTAAGACACTCCATCATGTATTGGCCCATCCTTTGCAAATGAGCCTTGATGAGCATGGAAGGATTCAGGGGAAAAATAGCACCACTAGTGCAGGGGGAGTCAAGCAGTGCAGGAGTATATATTCTCTTAAACATCTGCCCCATCCAAGCAAGGAGGTCAGCATCAGACACAGCAAAGACAGTAGCAGGGGCTCCACCAGCTCTGAAGAACAATATGCGAGCAGCAGGGTTACCATTAACAAAAGCATCATCCATAGCTTCCACAGATTCAATCTCAGAAGTAGACGACCAGACATCAGACAGGTTGTCAGTAACATTGTGTTCAGGATCCACTCCATCCATCAAAGACGGACCATCATACTGAAAAAAGTTCCTGAAACTGAAACCAGTATATGGTGGAGGGATGACATGCCAACTCCTCCAGCCATTCTCCTGCAGGTCCTCTTGGACAGGTTCCTGGGCATTCCAAGCCGCATTATTAATAGCATTTTGGAACTCCATCTCATCCATCCCTGCTTGCTGCATCAGAGTGTAATATGGCAATTGATAGGGATGAGGGGAAGCATTAAGCTGCGGAGGGGCTTCCTCAGTACCCACCAGACTCGGTATTGTATTTCTTCCATTAAGCAGATATACTGGAACAGACCAAGAATGGCCCAGACCTTGAAGCAATCCAACCCTAGTGACCAACAAACTGTATGGAACTTCCGCAATGTCCTTAATGTGGCACTTGACCAGCACCGCGCGCCTTGTTCTGCCCAGGGTTTGGCCCAATCAGCAGCTTCCTGAAGTGGGAGACAGCTTTATGAACATAGTGCTCGGTCTGGTAGTCCATAGGAAATGCCAAGAACATAACCCAAACTTCGTATTCAAAAGCCGGCATGCACATGTTAATCCCTTCATCATACGGCAGTAAAGAGAAGTGGGAATCATCAGTGAGAGCATGAGGCCCTTCTCTAATCGCAGCATCCCTACTCTCCATATCAGAAAACACTACACAACCAATCCAAAGAGGGTAAACAAAGTCATCCTCAAGCTCATACTCAAGATCGTCGATGATGATGCGGCACACCTCGGCTAACCATAGTTCCTTCTGATGAGCGGGGACAGGACGGTGCACAGTGACAATGTCGTACCTATTGTGATTGAGCGGAGGATCGTCAACCACCATGACCTGCCTCTGAACCCGATGATCTGGCCCGCGCTCGAATGTTGATCCTATCGGCGCAAACGCGAAAGGATCAACTAGGAAGTTCGCCATGGCAGTAGTCGGTGGCGATGCGTGTGCGGATGGAGAACCAGATCGGAGCAGAGGAGGGGGCAGGCTTGTGGTGGAAGGCAAAGGTGGAGAGCTCGAGGTGGAAGGAGCAATGCTGGATTGGGGGTTTTGGCAGGCGGAAAAGACTGCCCACTGACTAGGGAGTTGAATCAGCAAGCAATCAGAAAGAGCCACGTCCGGGTGCTGCGGGATTTTCTGCTTCTGTTTCTCCTTGTACCCTTGTTGCGTGGAGATATTGCTGCATCCATGGTTATTGCCAGCATTTATGGGATCTACAGCTACCGGTCCCACATTAGAGATCACCCTCAATGAACTCATTGTGGCTTTGGGGACCAAGGAAAAATGTGTCCCAAAATTAGCACACCTCGCAGGTTGAGACACAATGTGACCCAAACGATGACAAAACTTGCACCTACAAGAGCCAGGGCAGGCCGAGGCCCAGTGTCCCTTATTGGAGCAGACCTGGCAAGTGGCAACCTCATTGGTTGGGCCCAACATGCATGGCCCATTAAACCTTTCAAGGAATTGCTGCGAACACGTACAATTACCCAAGGTATCCACACACTGCTGACAGAAAATACTGGTGCAGTCCTGATTAAGATGACCAAGTCTATCACAGAAAGTGCAATGCTTGAGCCGAGTATAAATGTAATCTTTGGGAGGAACATCCAAAACATGAGCCATCAGCTTAACATCAATATTTGAATAACCCACTTGCCAACAATCCAGAATGGTGAGAAACTTATCCTCAGAAATAGCATCCCAAATACCCTTTTTATTTGTCCGTTTATTTTACCAGGACACTTATTACTGGGAGTGGTGGGGTTTACTGCCGCGCCATGGGCGGGGTGAGACTCCCGTGCAGCGCCGCCCTTTACACTAGTACTACCTCGATCATGGTTTATTAGTCCCCCATTGAATTTGACTGAAGATTTAACTGACAAAATGTTAGTGCATGTCAACAAAAACTATATCATTGGATTTGTATTTGAACATAGTTTTCAATGATATAATTTTTGGTGACATGCATGAGCATTTATCGTACTATATATAATGTTAGTTAAATTTATGGTCATACTAATCTACAGTAAGGTGCCCGTGCGTTGTGCGGAACAGTGAAGTGCATTGATCGGGGAGTTGTTTATTTTGACAAAGGATGTGGGTCATCTCATGTGTAACGGGTATCGATAGGTTTCTTCGGATATTATTTCATCTCTAGAGCTCACAAACATCCGGGTGAAATAGATAAAAAAGTATCTTTTGCAAACAAAAGTGTTCAACTATTCAAGCTGCATCCAAAACTTGTGAAGAAATAACACTTATTGTGCTTTGCAAGAAATGATCTTTAAGAATTAGTTTTTGAGTATCAATTGTTATACATGTTGGCTACAGATGACATGGCACTTTCTTATAGTCAATAGTTGGCTATACTATTAAGTATTAACGATGCTCTTATACACCTAGACGGAGGGATTAAATGAGGATGACTTGGAAGGGGCGGAGGAGATGTAAGAACTGGTTCATCGTAAGTCTTTCACCAGTACTGTAGTAAAAATTCTTAGTTAATCTCATAAATGGCAAGCGAGAACTCTAATGGAGCAAAAGCATACATGGAAGATTCTAGACTAATAAACCATAAATGGATACACTGTTATTCAAGCGCGATACTCTAATAGAGCAAGATCATGCATGGAAGGTTCTATACTATATAAATAAGAAGTCTCCACATGCTTAGACATCAGATTACATTGAGCGAAGACTAATGATCAACATTTAACTTGGTAATCCATATGTCCAGGTGAACCTCCTTGGAGTCCCCGTGCACCATCTTGGGAGGGGGGGCATACCATGCGTCTTCCATGTCCACATTGGCGGGAAGGTCGCAGCTCGGCAGAGTCTGAGTCAGCGTGATGGAGTTGGTGTGGGCGCCCACGTACCTCTGAGGGGCAGTAACAGTGAGCACACACCCGTACATCAGCCTCGTGTTAGTGTCAGCGTCAGCGGCGTTGCCCCAGACACACACTACAGAGACGAGGCGGCGGCCTACACGGGCCTCGCTGGTGCCCACGATCAAGACGAAGACGTTGCCATCCTCCTCCGAGACTAGCAGGCGGTGGTGATCCTCCAGCGACTCTGGCATGGTGAACGGGTAGCATGTCTCGTACTTGATGTTCACCGCCGCGGGCCGGTAATGATCGACGGACGCATGCATGATGTGATCCACGAGGCTCACTAGCAAGCCCCAAAACAGCGAAGGGCACTCATAGTTGTAGACGCAGGGCTCCTTGGAGGCATCGACCAGGCCATCCATGAAATGGGAGTGGTTGTAGGGGACATTGCGCCAATTGAATATATAAGCAAGTTACTACGAGATTTTATCCGAATAAGCACATAATAAATCATGATGGCTATAACAGAGACTAAACTAATCATGTGGACTAGCATAGTAGATGAACAGATCGAATCTAGGACACAGACTAGAAACATGAATTCTACCATGATTTCGAACAGGAAGGACAGAAACACATACGGTGCAACGGGAGCAGCACTGTTAGCATTGAGATTGTCGCCCATGTCGTTGAGGAAGAGGTTGCCGAGGATGAGGAAGAAGTTGTCGTCGGTGAAGTCATCGCTGCCAGTAGTCGCGCAAGTGCGCTCCCCAAATTTCAACAGCGCCCACCGAATGGAGCGCGGGATGGACTGGTTGTAGGGGACGTTGCGGCTGCCGAATGGACCGCAGGGGTAGCACATGAAGCAATAGATGGTTCTCCCTCCCTAGTCTCTATCTCCACTCTTATTTCTATCTCTACTACTCTTCTTATCTTCTTCTTCTTATAATAATATTAATATATTAATATCTACTCTACTCTTATAAAAAATAGAGTTGGTCATGATGGTGTGCCTGCCATCCTGCAATACAGGCCGTCCAATTTATATCTGACGGATAGGAAGGTAACTATGGCAATTTTGCAAAAAGGTACCCACACCCCTCTCCACATTTGCAAATAAGGTATTCCCTCTTTCATCCTTTTCTTTCACAAGATAAACTACTCGTACAAATGCATCTTGGTGTTACGTGCAATGCACGGGCATCTTGCTAGTAAATAATAAAAAACCGAGTTGGTGATCATGGTGTACCTTCCATCTTGTAATATAGACCGTCCGATCTATATCTAACGGATAGAAAGCAAACTATGACAATTTTACAAACGATACCCGCACCTCTCTCCACATTTATAGATAAGGCTTTGCCTCGTTCATCCTTATCTCCCACAACCTCATTGCTGAGCAATTAAAAAAGGAAGTCTCTGGAACAATCTGGCATGGTGGCCACTTCCGGCACCGTCCATCCCCATGCCTCCGCCTAGTCCGACCACCATTCACCACCACGCCCCACTCCTCCTCACCTTATCTTTCATCTTTCTCGAGATATCATTTTGTCGATGAAATTCTCGAGATACCATTTTTTGATAAAATTCTCCAGCTGTCATTAGTTTTTACACATGGGATTACTCCTGAACAGGTGTTCTGTAAAAAAAATGCATCTTGATGTTCCATGCAATGCACGGGCATATTGCTAGTTTTTTTGCGTATAATTCCAAACACCACGTAGACACGGTCTTTGACCATTTTACAATTATGTTGGTATCATTGTTAGTGGTCAGCCGGTGCAAGTTATAGCCCCGGGTGTTTTAACCTTTTTTATAATGATATTTGGCAATTGTTCACCACGATCTCAATCCTAGCGAATCCCACGTAACCATCAAATTTCCATCCGATGGTGGCCAGTTTTTAAGCAATAGTATTTGACAAAACCGCCACCCTTACACATGTATTGTAACTGCGTCGCGGGCTTTTGCAACTGCCATGTCTCCCAGCGATCATTTGCTGGGGATTGGAGTTAGCATCGATGGCAGTTCATAGTCATTCCATGCTCGGGTATGAAGTTTGTAACTATTTTAGATTAGAATATACTACTCCTCCAGTCCTACTCTACTACTCTATATGCAAACTAGGGCATAGTAGTAGGTAATGTAGGGAGTACTAGTACTGTGATCACTCAAGCAAGTTGTCTGGCATCGATATCACCCTACACTGCTGGTATGTGTCTCGTAAGTCAAGCGGCATGTTGTAGTCATCATCACCTGTCCACTTCCCGCAGCACATATTCGCTTCTCCATCTTTGTCCGCACATAATCGTCTAATCTTCCATCCTCGTTAAGGCACCTCCCCCCTCTTCCGAAACCCAAGCACTAACAATGGTAGAACCGAGCAGCGTTCGCTGAAGGAGTGGCTGGAATTCGCTCCCCACAGAGGAAATCAAGCTCATTGTTTCGCGTGTGGACAATCTCAGTACTATGCCTCTCGCCGCATGCTCGTCGGGGTTGTACCATTTACTCAAAGCCCTCAGGCCGGAGCTTTTAAGCCAGCTCCTTGTTTGCTGATGCCGCCTGATCTTCAGAAATGGCGTGTCACACAACATAACGATCGTAGGGTGGCAAGCATTAACCCCCTTTACTACGATCCGATCCCCGTCACCCTCAACTACATTAACGGTATGTACTGGGTCGGCATGAATATGTCTTGGATGGTGCTCGTCGATGGTCACGGCAGCTGGATGCTTGCGGAGGTCTACACCCGGTGATTGACCCCCCTTCCTTTGATTAACACTGCACTGCTTTGGCATCGTGGCCCAGAATACTCAGAATCTTACAGTAGCCAACCTGATACCAAGTTTGATTTGCTCAAGGTTGTAATCTGCCAAGTGTCCACAAGATCTGCGAATTATAAAGACTTCAGGCTAATTGCGTTCTTCAACCGCAGTCTCGCCTATCTGACAGGTCACTGTAGTAAGTGGATAAATCTGCACGTCCATCGCAGGATCATACATCCTCCATGGTTCTCTGATGCCATTGAACACAAGGGCTTCATTTACGTTGTCGACTCCTTCTATGGCTGGACGTATTGCTGGCCTACTCCAGTCATTGCTACAAAATGTTGTTACAGCAGTATGTTACTTTCCTATGATATCATGATGGCTTGCTTATATTACTGTCAACGTTTACTTAAAAAATATTCATGCTTATAACATGTTGTTCTTAAGATTGACTACATTAAGAGCCCTTTTTTATTTGACTCCAACTTGATATGATGTTGTAGGCCGCTTGGTGTGCCTACCCTTCCTAATCTCATAACCTTACAAAGAAAAGCGGCATGGCAGTTGTAGGTAGTTCCTGGATCAATCAGATGATGGTGAACGGTTGATGATCGTTCGCACATATCGGACGTACTGTTTCATGGAATACAATCACAGTCACTGCAAGGTCTTGGAACAGGATCCCAACTTCTCTGGGCCTTTAGGAATTTTTTACAGGAGGCTAGTAAGTAGCCTTGGTACACGCTCTCTGTTTCTCGTACTGAATTATCCGATTAACTAGGAGGTAATAGACGCAAGGATCATGATGGCAGCGCGGTTTCATTCATCAGGCAAAACTGCGTGTACACAGTGTACCATGCATCTCTGTATGCACCATACCTTGATATGTGCCGCCATGCTCTGCATCCCAAAGTAGGAGAGAGGGTCGCAAGTATCATACTTTGACCTGCTGGCCGGAGTTTCCCCTGTCAGGCACCCATCTGGTTCAAGCCGTCAGCCAATCTCCACAGCTTAATAAATAGTAACGTCTAACTAAGCCAGTTAGTTATATGCATACACTTGGTGTAGTAGGATCTTTATTTAGTTTGATGCATACACTTGTTCTTTTTTGGTAGCCCTTTTGTAATGATGGCTAATGTTCGGTTTGGAAGAGAGAGCTGTGTCTTTACTCTTCTGGCCTGCTTACTGCTTCTGTTGCACCCCCAGCCCTGGTTGTTGTTGTTGTTGTTTTCAATGTACAATCAGTAGTATATTTTGTCTGTTGGTTGAGTCAATGTGTTTTTTAACCTTGAAGACTGCGGGGCTTACACCCCACGGCATTTTATTAAATAAAAAAGCAGGAACAAAACAAAGCTTCCTCAAGATGAGGAAAGAAAAATAGGAACCTAAAGAAGGCTATACAAGGGAGACAAGTACTCTACCTACTAATTACAATGTTACATAACCAACTCTCCTCAAGGAGGTAGGAAATCAATCCACTTAAGTAAGGCCTCCCTATACTTCCTTTTGATTCTGTGAGAGAGCAGTGTGAGGTCATGAATGAAGCCATTTCTCCATGCCCTGAAGGAGGGTTTGATGTTCCTGAAAGCTCTGTCATTCCTGACCTTCCAAATATTCCACCAGGCAGTGAATACCACCTCCCCAAAGAAAGGTTTGTTGAAATCCTTTCTAGCATGGCATGCAATCTCCACCATGTCATCACTGTCTTTCCATATAATTTGCAGATAAATCCACACCCGAACACTGAAATTGCACTGGAAAAAGAGGTGGTTTCTGTCCTCCAGTGTCCCAGTTGGACAAAGTACACATTCAGGCCCATCATTAATCTTCCAGTGTCTCCTCTGGATCATGTCCTTAGTGTTAACCATGTCCATTATAACAAGCCAAGCAAACATCTTGATTGACATAGTACATCAACTTTTCCAGATCCACCCCAGGATGGGGTTTGCTACCATTGGCTGATAGCACTACAAAAAAAGACACATCCTTGACATTTTGGGCCGAACGAAAAAAAATTCTGTCATACATATGACACTTCTATGACGATAATTGTGACAAAACCCGGTATCATCATAGATGTGGTGGGCTCCTACTTCTGTGACAAAAAATCATAATAGAAAATGGGCTTTTCGTCCTGGGCGGGCCGGAGACGCAGCTGCATGACATTCTTTGGGCCGTCCATGACGGAAAAAACCATGGTAGAAGCGAGGGCGAGGAAAATTTCGGGGAGTTCCCGGTTACGGTGGGAGATCGGGGGCCGAGCGATGCGCGTTTCTCTCGTACACGTACGTGCGTGTGTGCGAGGCGTTGGCTCTAACTGAACCCGAGAAAGGCGTTGGGCTCTAACTGAACCCGAGCGATTGCACTGCAGGCTACGCGTTACTGAACCCGAGCGATCGATCGTTGGCTGTTAACTGAACCCGATCGAGCGATTCCTTCGCTACTGCTGCTAACTGAAGCCGGTCGATGATGCCTCTGGATGAACAGTGAGTGTTGCGGGGGGTTTGGATGAACAGTTCCCGGTGGGGGTGGATGAACAGGACCCTGTGGTGTTGCCTCTAGATGAACAGGACCCCGATCGATCGAGTCGGTTGGGGCTGGATGAACAGGACCCCGTGGAGGGCTGGATGAACAGGACCACCCTGTGGAGGGCAGGATGAACAGTAGACGGTGGAGGGCAGGATGAACAGTAGCCTGCGGAGGGGTGGTTGAACAGGAGCCCGTGGAGAAGGCTGGTTGAACAGTAGCCGGTGGAGTAGCACGCGGTGGAGGCTGGATGAACAGGAGCCCGTGGATGAACAGTCGCAGGTGGAGGCTGGAGGAGGTCGATGGTGGATGAACAGTAACTCGTGGAGGCTAGAGGGGGTCGACGGTGGAGATGAACAGTATCCCGTGGAGTCCCGTTTTGCGGTACGCCACACCCCTCCCGATGAACAGGACCCCCGTTTCGACCGTAGCACTCCAACACAAGTCCGTTTCATCCGTTTTGCGGTACACCACACCCCTCCCGATGAACAGGACCCCCGTTTCGACCGTAGGAGGTCCGTTTCCTCCGTTTTGTGGTACGCCAGACCCCTCCCGATCAATAGGACCCCGTTCCGAACGTAGGAGGTCTGTTTCCTCAGTTGTGCAGTACGCCAGGTCTCGTTTCCATCGCATGTTCCGTCCAAGCCCTCCCGATGAACACGACCACGCATTCTGTTCCGACCCAGCCGGTTGGCTCCCACGTGTTCCATTGCCTCCCCATGAACACGACGCATTCCGTTGCCTCCCCATGAACACGACGACGACGTTGTTTCTCCATTCCGACCCATCCATGTACACGAGCCCTAGCCGTACATATGCGCGAGTAGGCGTTCGAGACCCCGCCCGTATGTACACATACGTGGCCGTATTTTCTTTCTTGCACCCTGACCGCTGTACGTATGTGTACATGCTACGTGCGTGCCTCTACTACGACACGTGCGCGCCTCTACATCGACCAGTATGTACGTACACGTTCGCGACCAGAATGACAATGCTACATACGCTTCGACCAGGTGGGTCCCGACTGTCAGGCACTTCCTTGCCTGCGAAGATGTAGCTGGTGGGTCCCAGCTGTCAGGGGGCGAATCGTTTTTTTGCCCGGACGCACTTCCTTGCGTACGAAGATGTAGCTGGTGGGTCCCAGCAGTCAGGGGGAAATATTTTTTCCGTGAAATACAGTGGCCCGTCCGGTGGGTCCCAGCTGTCAGGTGGAGGAATCATTATTTTCCGCGTAATAAGGAGGCACTTCCTTGCTGCGGCCGTGGCTGTCAGCCTCTCCATGTACAGTCCACGTCCGATGGAAGTCGTTCCTTGACCACGTTGACCACGCTGCGCCGAGAGCACTAGGGCGGTGGACGACGGCGAGGCCTAGGAGGGGGGTGGCACGGAGGCAGGGAAGACTCGGTAGTTGTTCCCCACGCGGAGGGGAGTACGACTATACGAGGGTTTACTGGTTCGTCTGCCATCGCCGGAGGATAATAGCAGGTGTGGGTGAGTAGAGGGATGGCTAGGCCAATGATGGGAGTATGGTCGGGCGGTGAGGCCTGCATGGCAGCACAGCCGGCCGCGAGGAGGAGGGAGCAGGCAGTCCCATCGGCGCTTGTTTGAGCGGCTGGAGCAGGAAGAGCAAAGATTAAAGAAGCACGACGGCCGTTGGATGGACATCCAACAGTCAGTGCTTGTGCGTCAACCTTTTTTAGAAAAGCCTCAAATCTGTGGAAAATAGCGTACAGCCCATCGCCATTATTTCTAATAATTTACAGCCCATTTGCTAATTCTTAAGGTTTTTTTGGAGCCCATATTCTTTTTGTTAGCATTACAGCCCATATTGTGGCAACGGTTAAAAAATTATACGAAATTTTGCGTATTTCGATGCGGTCCGAACTGTTTTTAATCCCGAAATTTCGACTCAGATTCAAACTGATTTTAAAAATAAATGTATATCAATATAAAATCCAACAAATTCTCCACGCATAAAAATTAATGTAATTTAAAATCTTGAAATGAAAAAAAGATATTTGAAACTAATTGTCGGTTTCATGTGTTTTAAAAATGTACAACCCATTTCTCATTACTAATGGGCCATTTTCTTGGCCAGCCGAATGAACTATCCTCGTCTTGAAAGATTTGCAGCCCAACAGGCCTGACAAAGTGACTTACTTGGCAAATCACAAAAAAACTAGGCTGTGGCCGTGGACCCAGCTGTCAGCCTCTCCACGTACAGTACTCTTCCGGTGGAAGTCGTTCCTTGACCACGTTGACCACGCCGCGCGGAGAGCACCACGGCAGTGGACGACGGCAAGGCCTAGGAAGGGGACGATGCGGCAACGGAAGCCCGCGCGGAGAGGACTACGAGGGTTCACTGGTTCGGCTGCGGTGTGAGGCTGCCGTCGCTGCAGGGTCTGGCCAGCGGTGGGAATAGTAGGGGGCGGTGAGGCCTCTACGGCAGCATAGCCGGCCACGGGAGGCAGGAGCATGCGGCACAACCGGCGCTGCTTTGGGCGGCTGGAGCAAGAGGACCAGAGGTTGAAGAAGCACTACGGTCGTTGGATGGACATCTACGGTCACTGGAGCTAGAATCGTTCATATTGACTAAGTTGACAAAGCCGTTCGTCCCCGTCAACTTAGTAGGCCCACAAGTCAGCCTCCCAGCAAGGTGGGTCCCATCTAGCTGGGGGAGTATTCATTTTCTGTGCGTAATAAGGAGGCACTTCCGGTGGGTCCGAGCTGACAGCGGGCGGAACGTTTTTTTCGCCAAATACGGTGGCCCGTCCTGTGGGTCCCAGCAGTCAGAGGGAAATGATTTTTTTCGCAAAATACTGGTGGCCCGTCCGATGGGTCCCCGCTATCAGGTGCAGGAATAATTATTTTCCGCGTAATAAGGAGGCACTTCCTTGCGGCTGCCGTGGACCCAGCTGTCAGCCTCTCCACGTACAGTACTCTTCCGATGGAAGTCGGTC
This sequence comes from Triticum dicoccoides, assembly GCF_002162155.2. Taxonomy (NCBI): domain Eukaryota; kingdom Viridiplantae; phylum Streptophyta; class Magnoliopsida; order Poales; family Poaceae; genus Triticum; species Triticum dicoccoides. The sequence continues at coordinate 332,142,510 of NC_041382.1, forward strand.
ATTGACCACATTGACCATGCCGCGCCGAGAGCACCACGGTGGTGGACGGCGGCGAGGCCTAGGAAGGGGACGACGCAGAGCCGTGCAAGACGCGGCAGTGGATGCCCACGCAGAGAGGAGTACGAGCGTTCACTGGTTCGGCTGCGGTGTGAGGTTGTCGTCATCGCAGAATAACAGGGGGTGTGGGTGAGTGGAGGGATGGCCTGGCCTGTGGTGGGAGTAGTATGGGGGCGGTGAGGCCTCCGCGGTAACACAGCCGGCCACGGGAGGCAGGAGCAGGCGGTACGATCGGCACTGCTTTGGGCAGCTAGAGCAAGAAGACCAGAGGTTGAAGAAGCACTATGGCCGTTGGATGGACATCATACGGTCACTGGAGTATTGACTAAGTTGAGAAAGCTCTCCGTCCCTGTCAACTTAGTAGGCCCACAAGTCAGCCCAACAATATGGTGGGTCCCAGCTAGCATGGGGTATTCATTTTTTGGGCGTAATAAGGAGGCACTTCCTTCTGTCCGAAGATATAGCTGGTGGGTCCGACCTGTCAGCAGGGGGAACGTTTTTTCGTGAAATACAGAGGCCCTTCATGTGGGTCCTAGCTGTCAGGTGGAGGAATCATTATTTTGCGTGTAATAAGGAGGCATTTCCTTGTGTGTGGCCGTGGACCCAGCTGTCAGCCTCTCCACGTACAGTCCACTTCCGATGGATTTCGTTCATTGACCACGTTGACCAGGCCGCGCAGATAGCACCAGGGTGGTGGACGACGGCGAGGCCTAGGAAGGGAACGACGCAGAGCCAGGGAATACTCGACAGTTGTTTCCCACACGGAGGAGTACGAGGGTTTACTAGTTCGTCTGCCATCGCCGGAGAATAACAGCATGTGTGGGTGAGTAGAGGGATGGCTAGGACAACGATGGGAGTATGGTGGGGCTGTGAGGCCTACGCGGCAGCATAGCCAGCCGCGGGAGGAGGGAGCAGGCAGTCCCGCCGGTGCTTGTTTGAGCGGCTTGAGCATGAAGAGCAGAGATTGAAGAAGCACGACAGCCGTTGGATGGACATCAAACAGTCACTGCTCTCGTGTGTTGACTAAGTTGACAGGGCGTTGCGTGTGCGTCAACCTTTTTTTATGAAAGCATACGCGTCAACTTGTAGTAGGCGCACAAGTCAGCCTCAAATCTGTGGAAAACAGCATACAACCCATCTACCATTATTTCTAATTATATACAGCCCATTTTCTAATTCTTAAGAATTTTTTTGGAGCCCATCTTCTTTTTGTTAGCATCACACCCCATATTGTGGCCACGGTTAAAAAGTATACGAAATTTTGCATATTTCGATGCGGTCAACTGTTTTTAATCCAAAAATATCGATTCACATTCAAACTATTTTGAAAAATAATTTATATAAATATAAAATCCAAATAATTGTCCACGCATAAAAATCAATGGAATTTAAGATCTTGTAATGAAAAAAAAATGAAACTAATTCCCGGTTTGATGTGTTTTAAAAATTTATAGCCCATTTCTGGGCAAACCGAATGAAAATCTCCTTGTCTTGAAAGATTTGCAGCCCAGCAGGGCCGATAAAGCAAGTAGGCCTTCTTCGGGTATTTCTTTAAAAAAATAGAACTGGGCTAGCCATTTTTAGCAAGAAAAAAACACAACTGGGCTCATGATGTGGTAAACATAAATAAAACCCTGGCTAGACGGGCCATAGCCCCTGCACATCCCGTTGTTACCCTTATCCGTCGCTAACACTAGTATAAATAACAACTGCTTGTTCCTCAAAAAAAACTGCGCGACTTGCTGGGTCCCTGGTGTCAGCCGCTCGTAGTTTAATTCTCTCGTTTATTGACTATGTTGACAATGGCGTGAGCCCCAGATGTCCAACCATTAGGAGGAACCATATTTTTGGGCTTGTACTATAGAGGCACTTGCTTGCGTACTGGCATGACACTGGTGGGTCCCTACTGTCATCCTCTCCACGTATAGTCATCTCCTTGTTCCTCTCGGTTGTTCACGACGTTGACAACGCAAGAGGGCGGCGCACCACGCACGGCGAGCGAACCAAGGCCGCAAGGCGGAGGACGGCGGCGAGGCCTCGGGCGGAACGAACAGGAGCCGTTGAAAATGCACCGGTCCAGTCGCAGGCGGAGGGGAGTACGAGGGTTGACTGGTTCGGGCGCGGGTGCGTGTTGGGGATGACGTCGCCGGAGAATAACAGGACGTGTAGGGGAATAGAGGGAGGGAATGGCCAACGTTGGAGGGTACGTATGGTAGGGCGGCGGAGGCGCAGCCAGCCATGGGAGGCAGGAGCAGGCGGAGCCGACGGGGTGGTTTGGTTTGGGCGATTGGAGGAAGAAGAAGACAAGAGATAGAAGATACACGACAGATGTTGGATGTCAATCCAACGGCTGGTAGGCAGAATCGTTTGTTGACTGGCTAGTAAGTTGACACCACCTTGGATAGGCTATTTCCTCACGGGTCCCAAATGTCAGAATCCAAATCTGTCACGGTCATACAGCCTTTCCTATGAAAATTTACAGCCCATTTGATGTGCTAGTTCGAAATAGGTTTGTGGGTGCTGGTGGGGGCTAATCACTTGGCTTCTATAATGCACAGTGAGCTCAAGCAGCCGGCGAGAGTGATGTTATTTCCCTTGGTTTGGATTTGTTACAATATTTCACTCTAAATTAAATGAATGGCAAGCCATTTGCCTTGTTTCAAAGAAAATATGACAGTCACAGCCGAGTTGAAAAGGGCAGGAACATCTAACTCCAGCTTACAAACTGTACAAAAGCACGAGGGTTAATTGTTCATCGGGTTTACAAAAAAACCAGCTTGAAAAGGGCAACAACATCTAACTCTAGCACTGTTTTCGGCAATCACAGTCAAATGGATCGGCCAGGTCCATAGAATGAACATCCTGGGTCGTAAAATTTACTGGATTATGACCACAATATGTTGTAAATAGAAGCCCAGCATGTTCAGAAGCTCTTTTGCCCACCTGAAACTCCTTTTTTTGCTCTTCGACATACCCATCTGTCAAAACCATGCTGATGATAAACTTAAGCCTGATGGACAATAGTAACCTCGCATTCAACAGGAAGAATGTGACAAATCTTGTGTTTGCACGGTTGGCTACATATCGTTCTAGCGTTATTGTCTTCAATCGAATCTCATGAGAAGTGAGAAAATCCCGATGCTTACGAATCCACCGATTGGTTATAACTTTCTTACCCCGTCATGTTGCCTAAATAGACATGAAGATTGAAAACAGTTAAGGTCTAAAAGAAGAGTGTCGAAAGAGTAACAGCTGAACGGTTAATTCTAGTACACTATATGCGGGCTTCCAATGTGCGTGAAATTATCACCTTTATATACAACTTCTCCAGACATGGAAAGCATTGCAGCAAGCCAATAATCTTGTTCAGATCAAAACTATTCATTTGGATATATATAAGATCTTGACAGAATCCAGCACCATTGATAGGCCATCCATGGAGAAACTCTTCATTGAGCATAGAACATAATATTAGTACAAAATGTGTACTCCAAGATGATATATAAATTATGCGCAGAAATTTAAAATGCAGCTTATGGTTACAAGTGTAGATGATAATATAAAGTACCTGAAGAACTGTGGAGCCAAACACCATATTGAAATGAGCACAGAGATCATGTATTACACCCAAGGTCTCTAGTTTAGGCGCAGAGAGGACGCTTATTTGCAATGGTGAATAACTAGAATCAAGGATCAACCTTTGAAGTGAAGGGGCATCTTGGATGATGAGCTGCCTTCCATCAAAAGAAATTCCAATTCTTACAAGGTTAGGCGACTTTATTTGGAGACAACCGATTCTAACTATGAAAACAAGCACCAAGCACTCCAGCGCAGGGCAACTGGAGTGGATGATGCTGTGCAATGAGGCCTCCGATATACGAACCCGCACAAGTGAAAGTTTCTTGAGAAATGGGAGTCGAAGGTTTAGTACCAGATTGTCAGGTAGGTAGCACTGCGCAAAGGTGGCGGTGTGGAGAGAGGACGAAAACCCCGAGATGGACATCGGTGCTGAGGGCACAAGTTCATGGCGTTCGGTATGTGGTATGTGATTTCCAGGGGAATAGTAGAACTCAAGCAGCTGTAGTTCTGTGAATTCAGGGTATTCCAGCCAGGCGTCCACCGTGCAGGGCATGGTATGCTTGCTCAGGTAGCATGACGAGATGCAGAGGCTTTGAACGGAGCCCTGGTGGGAGGAGATGATGGCTCTGGGGATTTCAAAATCATTGAAGAGATATAGCTGATGACAGTCGAGATTAAGGGGAATGGTGCGCCATAGAGGGCGCCACCAAATTTAGAGGACTTGGGTGCGGTAGCAATCCTTAGTGGGGAGAAGCGAGATGATCTCCCCAAGGATGGCGTCCGGGAGATCGCTGATGCGGTCCACCCAAGATTCTACGGGTTCCTGGGATCCGGTGGGGGCGGGGTCGCCGCTTCTCCCCGTGCTACCGGGTGCAGGATCTACAACAGGCGTCGCCGCTGGCGGGAGCCTCATCTTCTTGGCGCTGGGGTCAACCGACTCCATTTTCCTCGAGGGTGTCGCGTCGCGCTCACAAATTTGAGCAGAGTAACGAATAACGAGCCTAGTTGTAGTGCGATCCAAGAAGAAGGGGAGCTAGGGGTTTTTTGTAGGAGTGAGGAAGAAGGGGAGCTGGGGTTTTCTGTAGGAGTGAGGTGAGGAATTTGGGGGTACGAGTGGAGCGAGCTGACGTGAGGTGGGTGGGAGCGAGGAGGAAGAAGAGCACCCAGGTTTTTTTGGGGGGGCAGTGTGCTGGATGTGGGTAGCGCCTCTCATTCAGTAAATATATGGGCTTTTGAATTGATTTTACTATTTACTAGTGTGGATGGGCTGTTTTGTCTTGGGACCCGAGAAACAATTACTAGTAGTAAAGTGGAGACACTGTACAGCTACCCAGAAAAACAATTACTACTAGTACAATGGAGACACTCTACCGCTTCTGGCTCCTCCTAGGTCATTGAAACGTCTCCCTCTACTGAATGTCGTTATACTTTTGTTCACCGACATGTGGGCCATGCAGCGCGCGGGCCCAAATGCCATCCACCAAATTAGAAGGAAGTATGAAGGTGGAGAGTCACCCCGGTCTTAGCGCGGCAGTAACGAGCCGTCGTATCACAAAACCCCACCTCCCCGCAGTCTAAGTTTGACGGACGAAGCAACCATCATTTCACTCTTCGTTGAATCCCCTTCTCCCTCACCATCTTCAAGAAAGGCAACACTTGCATCTGCCACTGTTCTTCTCTCCGAACGAAGGGAAGGTAAGCGGATCCGTGATGTTGGTATATTTTCGTTCAGAGGAAAAAAAAAGAACTTTTGCAAAGTAGTAACCGATCCTCACTCTCTTTTTTGTTTCATTGTCATTGCGATTGTGTTTTCCTTTCAGTGGTCTCCTAGTATTCGTTAGTTTCATGATGGACCTAGGAGAACCAGGCAAAGATTTGCCGATATTGGAGCAGACGCGGGAGATTGATCCTCACGAGATAGAGAGCTCCAAGAAGATGGAGGCAACTACCGAGGCGACCCCAGATACTGAGATGGTCAATGCCCCGTTTGAGGTTACAGCCCCCGTGGCACTGCAGGAGCAGTTTTCCCCCTTCGAGGATGTGTCCCCCCCCCCCTGCTGAGCTGTCCAAGGTGATTTCCTTCTTTGCCAGTCTTGATTGTGGTTTTTCATCTAAGTATGTGGTGATTTTTTTTAGAAAAGGAAGTATGTGGTGATTAATAATGCAAAATTTTATTAGCTTCGATGCCATGGTATCCGTAGTGGTTTAAATAACTTATGTTTCTTATACTGAAAAGTAATTCAAAATTTGTTTCTGTTTCAATTAGAGCCCTTATGCAGACAAGGATTGTGTGGTTGTACATGTCACTCGCTATGAGGCGGACGACCTGAATATACGCACTGGGAAAACAGAGTTCTTAGGCTGTTGGATCCTGGAAGCCATTTGCGGTTATACCAATGAAGAGTTGTATTCCAGCCTCACTGTTGTCAGGCATGTTGTCCAGGGTGTACTGAAGCACAACAAGTTCAAAGCTACTCCTTTGTTTGTGAGGAATACTATTCTTGTCAAGCTTACGCAGGAAGATGACGTGGCATGCCTCCACAAACAAGTTTATCAGTGGCAAGGCCACAAGGTTGTCTTCGTGAAGGTTCACAGGATTGAGATGTTGTGGGACGTCCTCGATGATTTTCATGGCAAGGTCCGTCTTGTGTCCAGCCCAAATTAGATCGAGGCATGAAATAGTTGCCCCAGCTAGTGTTTAATAGTAGTTTGGATTGTGTCTAATTATCTGAACCTTGCATGTTATCGACCCCTCTGGGGCTAGTACTCTGTTTGAATCCGTCTATGGGAACTGCTGCTACTTTTGTGTGCCCGTGAATCATGTGAGAACCATCGTAATTGTTGCTGAAACAGATGCGTCCTCACTAGTTTTTTCATGAATATGGCATGGTAAGACATAAGTTGTCATGGTTTATCATACGAGCAGTGTGTGTTTTGATGAAATAGAGCACTCGTTCGAGAACTGTGCGCCGACGTATACATAAGTACTTGTAAACACTGTTGGTGCTACCCCACTTGTAAGCAGTTGTGCAAAACACGACACATTGGCTCAGCTCGCTTCAACACTAGGCTATCGACCAGCTAACAATCAACAATCTCATGTCTGACATATAAGCAACTATGTATCTTGTTACAGTGGTTCATGCAGTTAATTGAGGCCACAACGTAATAAATTCCAAACGTTCACACGCTAGTCCAACGCTCATGTGGAACACTCACATTAAACTCGTCTTCATAAAAAACTTGAAAAGCATAAGTTAAGCAATTTTATACATCTCAATGATTCATAGAACATAACAAACATATACTAGTTCACAGCAAAAGACAAAGTTGTGAGAAGGTTTACAAATCAGGAAAAAACAAGCAAGGCTTCTCTCTGAGCAAAGGGCCTCCTGGCAGGCTTAAATTTCCTGGAGTTCACTCTGGTTTTTTCTTGTTGCCACCATTCAGGGTTAGGTTCTCTCATTCCAACCAATTATAATTGTGGTCTCAGCTGGAATGCAGAATTGAACCATGCAGTGTACTGACCAGCTGAAATGCTTGTGCATTCCACTAAATTTAAGCACCGCTATTTGGAGAAATAAGCAGACCACAATGCCTCTTGTCCGCGCACCTATCCAAAAAACCGCCGTGCAGCCGTGCCAGCTAGTCCTTGGTCCATGGATGAACTGGTAGAAAGTGCATTCCGGACTAGGATGCAGTTGTTTTTGGTCGTCCCTCCACTGCAATCAGGAAGTAAAACGTACGAATCAGCTTATTTTAGATTGTGTTGGTCATTCTACCTTAGTTACTACCAATGTAGGGATACCTTGAAGACGGGAGGTTAGACGACGGCATCGAGGGATAGCCATCTCATTTTGCGCAGTTGTACTAAAACTGAGGTGTGTGCTTTTGATTGCGCGGATAGAAATGATACGGAGACAGACATCCCGAAACGATATGGAGACAGACATCCCTGTTTGCGCAAATAAGAAATACGGTTATTTAAATAGTGATAGATATTACTACTTTCCCCCGTTTCCTCTTAGAACCAAGTCCTAGATTCATGATGTAGCTTTCCCACTTTCTTCCCTGTTTGAACCAACGCTTTGAGTTGACTGTATGAAATAGCTTTACTTCTAATAATAGTAGAAGTCTAGGTGGCTTTGGAACAGCGGACGGAAGTAGAAAAGGATCCAGACAAAGGGAGCTGGGGCAGTAGAGCAAGGCAGGTTTCGAAGGAATATATACCTGAGGGTCGTCGGCATGTCGCAAAGACGGCGTCGGGAGGCCGCATCTTGGCCACAATACTGCAGGGAGGAAGAAGGGGTTGGAGGCCCTCCCGAGCCGGTGCTCTCTCGGAGAGAATGGCACGGCCGCCAATCGAGACGCGCGGGTAGCTGTTGGTCTCCTCCCTCGCCGCCGACGACAGCATGAACGATGCACCTACACCCCTGCCCCGGTCAAGGTTGTCCGGCCTGATTTGTGACCAGCCGTGAGCTGAGAGAGAGTGTGGCCACCTATGTGTTGCTTAGATCTGGAGAGCATGAGATAGTGAACGAGAGGAACCCTAGTAAAGCAAGCGCTAAGGCTCCTGCTTTTATATATAGTGGAGTGATTTTGTTGTACCAGCTTCAAAAAAATATGCTCCTACGTGTACCCGCGAGTGGGTGTGAGAGAACTAGTGCGTGCGTGCACCGCTTCTCTTCCTGGGAGTACAATATACTATGCCCAAAGAACGTTCGCCGCAAGAGTAATAGTACAAGTGTGTGACGTGTGAGCTAAAATAAAATGTGCGCGCCGTCTTTTGTTTTTTAGAAGTTCTGAGGGTAGGGTGTGAAGAGCACATATGTGCGTGACGTCTACCTGTAGATAGAGGGTGGGTGCAACGTGCGAGTCTGCGAGAGGACTCGGGAGAGTCGTGACTCGTGAGAGTGCATGTGCGTGAGAGAGGGGGGGCACGTATCAATGCAATGCATGTGTCCGTAAATCATTATCCGACAAATGTTCGCCACAAGCCTTTTCCTGACGAACGCCGTAAGGACCGTTAGATCGGCATCCGACAGTGTCAGTTTTGCCATGTCATTTAACAGAACAGCCACTCCTCCTACACACAAATCTTCCACGTGAGTGTTAGCAACTGCCGTATGCTCCCTCCGTTCCGAAATGCAGTGCATATAGCTTTATTGAAAATTCGAACCTCGCAAACTTTTACCGAGTTTTCGTGTACCAAATTGCACATGTATAATACCATGTATATATCATTTCATTCATCTTCGAGAGGTAACTATAAAGTTGTGTGAGGAGTCTACAAAGAAAGACCATCATATCACCCGCAACAATTTCAAGCATCCTTTAGTGTCGAGGAATATCATAGGAACTCTATATGATATGATTTTTATAGGATTTTTTCCTTTAGAGCCAATTGGTTCATAGGAATAGATTCATATACTCCACATTTCAAAGGAAATAAACATGATATCATTTCTATAGCTTTAGAGCCACTTGGTTCATATGAATGGATTCCTATACTCCCTTAATTTCAAAGGAAAATAAACATTAGCGTATATTCAATAGAAAAGCTCCTATGATATGAACCAAATTACATCTCTTTTCTAATCCCTCCTCATAGGAATTGAGAAACATGTCATCTCTAGATTCAATAGAAAAGTTCCTATGATGTGAACCAAATGACATCTCTTTTCCAATCCCTACTCATAGGAATTGAGATGCTCCATGTCATCTCTTTCCCTACAACTTCCATGTATACATCATCTATTCCTAAATAGATAGTACAACCCACTAGTAGCTTTTTTCCAAAACATGCAACTATGTCACAAGAACTATATAGTGTGCCAATAACTTTGAAAGATGGTCGCTGGATGAAGCTAACCCGACAGTGCAGAGATAGGCAAATCCGAGCACTACTGGTCGTTGGATGTCATCAACATTCCACCAGATCTGCCACATGTACAATTGAGAAGACTCCATGGTTGAACTTAAGCATAATGCACAAACCTCAAAACACAAGCACTTCTCCTTTGTTCTAGAATCTTCCATATCATAATTGATTATTATTTTTTCTAAATGAATTGCCATTATTTGTTTTTTACTTTATGATTTACTCCCTCCGTTCCAAAATAGATGACCCAACTTTGCACTAACTTTGTACAAAGTTAGTGCAAAGTTGGGTCATCTATTTTGGAACGGAGGGAGTACAATGCACAACCCCATGAATCTTAACATTTTTATAAAACTTGTTGATTTTGAATGAGATGAACTATAAGAACTAAATGAACATCTACATCATGCATATATGACTCAAAGCTTTACATGCTATAGTGTGTATTTATTCATAATTTGGTTTCGAAATCTCATGCGTTCAATACATGTGTACCTTACTAATTTTGAGTAGAGTAGCAAATTTCACGCGGCCCCGGGTATATCAAAATGCAGGGCCCATGCATCATTGCCTTTCGGCCGAACCTACGTCCACAATTTTTTGTACGTACTATATCTCCGCCGGTCCCCGAACCCAAAATGCTGCCTCGTTCCCGTAAAACCAAGCGGCCCACACATATTTAAGGCGTCGGCTCGAACCTGTTTACTACGACGTGGCCCCGCACGACGTAGTACTCCTACAAACTGTCAGGACCCCGATTCCAAGTCACATCGATCTAGTCGGTAACACCTCATATCACTTTGCGGACTCACGCACGGTATTCCCACGGGTGTCGCCTTAGCATGGCCCGGGACCATTTGCGCCTTTTGGCTCACGTATATGATAGTGTCGCTAGCATCCATATGACAGAGAACCCGGGCCGACATGGCTAGTCGTGAACCCAAAGCGGCACCAACCTATGGGGACAGGCATACATGAATCACATCGAGCATGTCGGTCAGCAGCGTGTGAATCCGGGCTATAGCACTGGGCTAACAGGACTCCGGAAAACCGGGCTGTAGCAGGCTAGGCAGGACTCTGAATGTCACCGCGTGACATTTCCCCGAAGGGACAGACACAGGAACGAAGTGGAACACATGCCGGCCAGTCAAGTGTCCTGAGCAGTAGTGTCGGGCTAGCAGGACTCCGGTGAACCGGGCTGTAGCGGACTACTATGGCTCATGGAAGCACTAGACTACATTTCCCCATAAGAGAGGCTGCCAAGGATAAACAACTAGATTGTCGGATCCCACACATACCAAGCATTTCAATCATACACACAATATGCTCGATATGTGTAAATACAACATGGCATCACAACATAACTCTACGACTCAAGTATTTATTCATTAGGCTCCGAGGAGCGAGATATTACAAACATGGGTCTCATGACCCAACAATCATAGCATACAAATCAAAGAACATGCGGAAGCTTAACATGTCTGAGTACAGACATCTACAAATGAAAAAGGCTAAGAAGCCTGACTATCTACCAGATCCTGCCGAGGGCACAAGATCGTAGCTGAGGTATCAAGCTAAACGTCGAAGTCCACACGGAACTACTAGCGAGACTGACGTCTCTCTGCAAAACATAAATTAAGCACACGTGAGTACAAATGTACCCACCAAGACTTACATCAGAACTAACTACATATGCATCTGTATCAACAAAGGGGGTGGAGTTTAACTGCAGCAAACCAGCTTTGACTAGGTGGCTAACCTGAACTATGACTGCAAGCAACTCTTTTGAGGTGGTGCACACGAGTCCACATATTCACCATATCAATACACCACTATGGATCCGCTCCCGTCTTCCCACGAGAACGCCATCCATAGCACTCACGCTTATCTTGCGCATTTTAGAGTATCCACTTTCACTTGTCTACGAACTGTATAGGCAACCAAGTAGTCCTTTACCGCGGACGCGGCTATTCGAATAGATGATGTTAACCCTGCAGGGGTGTACTTCTTCATACACGCCCTCACCACTTACCGTCGTTTACAAGACATGTACTCGTCAACCTTCTAGCGGAAGCCCAACGAGGGTGTCGGCCACGGCCTACCTAAACACTCAATTCTCTAGTCCAGGTTTATCGCCTATCCAGGTTCCATCCGCAGGGAGTCCGGCCAAGGTTTCCATACACGGCCTCGAACGATGTGTACAGGGTTCCGAGACACCAAACGGGCGCCCTACATGCCCGGCCACGGTGTATCTACCGCATCATAGCCCACCCCTGGGGTCAGCGCTACGCACGGCCGCCAACACATATCCTACAAACACCAGAAACTAGTTGCAACTCCTGGACAGAGGACTAGGGTGGTTAAGAAGCCGAGAGGGTCAATTAAGGATCCCAATGCATGGTAGTAACTGGTTCTTAAATCACACATACAGATCTTGGTGCTTAAGGACGGTTCCAATGAAACAACCCACCATGTACTCCTACATGGCCTCTCATCGATACCTTTACCAAATCGTGTTCAACACACTTAGCTCACACACAGTAGGACATGTTCACAACTTTCCAATTCATCCCCGATGAATTAGACCTGACACAACTCTAAGCAATAGTAGGCATGACAAACAAGCATGAATGAGTAGGCACATTAGGACTCAAACAACTCCTACTCATGCTAGTGGGTTTCATCTATTTACTATGGCATTGACAGGTTATGCAGAGGATAAGGGGTTCAACTACCGCAGCAAGTAACAGATGAATCGTTGTTGTTCTAATGCAGTAAAAGAGATCAGGAGCGAGAGAGTGGGATTGTATCAGAATGAACAAGGGGGGTTTTGCTTGCCTGGCACTTCTGAAGATAGTATAGCTCTTCATCGGTGTCATTGATCACGTCGTCGGAACACGTCTATCGAGAGGGGACAATCACCGGCAACTGAGAAAGAACACAATCAATGCAATGCCACAATATGATGCATGATCATGACATGGCAATATGCTGTGATTTGAGCTAATGCATCTAGCTATGATTTAAATGAAGTTGGTTTGAATACATGATTCAAATTCCAACTCCATATATGATTACTTAATGCCCTTTATTTGTTTTGTCCAAACCAGAGGACAACCATTGTTCAAACATGTATGAAAATGTTACAGATGGATAGATTGCATTTTTCTGATAATTTTTCATATATAAATTATTTGATTTGGAGCTACGGTTGAATTACTATTTTAGCTATTTTATGGAATTTCCTATATAAGACTAAATCCAGAAAAGGATTTACTGTGTCAGCCTGGCGTCCGTGTGACGTCAGCAGTCAACTGAGACGGTCCGGGTCAACCCTGATCTGTGGGTCCCGTCTGTCAGTGTCAATTAAACTAACTAAGTTTAGTTAGTGTTAAACTAATACTAACCTAGTTTAGTTAGTGGCCTGGGGCCCACACGTCAGTGAGTCAGGGGGGAAGTCAAACCTAGTCAACCGGGGTCAAACTCGCCGGAGTTGACCCGCGACTCGTCGCCGGCGAGGCCAGAGACGGTGGAGGGGCTCAGGATTTCACCTCCGGCGACCAAATCGACGGCTGATCCCATCTACGAGGAGCTAGAGCTTGCGCGCATCGACTAGTAGGGTTAGCTTGGGCCGGGGTGGTCTAAGACGACGGCGGTGGCAACGGTAGCGGCGGCCGAAGTTCAGCCGAGCTCGGGGACGAGGCTATGGTGGCCGTGGGGTTGCATGCTTGGCTCCCACGGCACCTACACGGCACGGCGAGCACGTGGGTGAGCTCGGTTGGAGGCTACGGTGACCGTGGCCACGGCGGTGAGGAACTCAGGCGGCGGCGCGATTCGGTCATCGTCGAAACGACGGCTGCGGCAAGAAGCTGAGCACGGGAGCAAGGGGAGGAGGTGGAGAAGCTCACAGCGAGGTCGAAGGAGGTCTCGGCGGCTCGGGGAAAGTCCGGTGCAGGCGGAACGGCGGAGACAATCTCCAGCGATCCGAGGAGGAAGACGATGGCGGGACGGCAATGTAGAGCTCCCGGTGAGGCGTAGCTCGACGAGGAGGAAGAGGGCGTCGTGGCGGAGCTTCTTGGCGCGTCGACGGGGCATGGGGTGGCCGGTGGCCGTGGTGGCAGTGACGGGTGCACTCGGGTGTGGCGTGGGAGAGAGCAGAGGAGGGGGAGAAACACGGGAGAGTGTGAGGGAGGTCCAGGGGTTCGTGGCGTCGCGAGGAAGGTCCAGGGCGACGAGGGAGCACGCAGGCAGGGTGGAGGTGGCCGGCGTGTGGCTGCGTGCACCGGGCACACGCCCCTGCCTACTAGCGCGAGGAGGGAGGCGACAGGAGGCGCCAGGTGGGCTGGGCCAGCTACAGGTAGGTGGGCCAGGTTATTCTTCTCTCTCTCTCTCTCTTATTTCTTGTTTTCTATTATTCTGTAGACTTTAGGGCTTTATTAAAAATGCCAGGGCATTTCCAAAAATCATGAAACTAATCATGGATACTGTTTAGAATATATCCCACAGTAAACATTTTAGTTTATGATTATTTGAGGATTTAAAATATTTTGTAGTATTTAAATGCCCAAATGCAAATAGAGTAAGATTTAATTCAGAGCCCAAATATGTCATGGAAAAATGTGCATCACCTCTGGTTACTGTTTACAGCATTTTCCATAAATGATGAGCATTTTTTAAAGCCATTTGGATTTACTGAAAATATTTTAGGTGAACCTAGTGCATTCCTTTGATGCTAGGGGTTTGGTCAGTCCCCGTTTCAAGTTTCTGAGAAATTTAAACATGATGCAAGATGATGAAGTAATGACAAGCATGGCCAAAGCTAGGGCTGTGACAACTCACCCCCACTAAACAAGAATCTCGTCCCGAGATTCAAGACATGAGGTAAGAAGATAAAGGGGGCACAAAGCTAACACGATCTTCTCGATCCAACTGCCCTTCTCGGAGATGTTGATCCGCTACATCATATTGATTATGACATTCTTTCCTTCGAGAACTTCATCCAACATAGCGACAAGAGAGCAAGACAACCTCACTTGAATGGATCATCGATCTTAAAGAACACAAGATCAACTCACGAAATGAGACGTAGAAACATTTCTTGAGCTGAGACACAAGTCACACATCGAAAGGGAGGGAGGAAACAGATGACGGAGGTTCAATTTGGTAGGCAACAATTCCACGCTGGAGTAGGATGGTGCATGGTTTCAAAGTAGCGAGGAGATTGATTGCCATGATTCCACAACGGGGCACCTTGGGGGAGGTGACTCATAAAATTATTACCTTAAGTGGCAAAAAGAATTACTTTTGATCCATAGATCATTGAAATTCTTCATACCAACCTAAGGAAATCACAACCGATCATTCGAAGGAGTTCAAAAGAATGACATACTCGTACTAGAATGGATGATGTGGACTACCTTGTTGAAAAAAACATGATGGATGATTTGCCTATCATCGGAAATGGATGGAACCCGTGGTAGGACCACTTTGAAGATGATCCTGATCAGTAATTACTGAGAAGGGTAGTCCGTAGTAGGATGACACAATGGCGGTGCAAGCTGGGGACAAAAAGCAAATGCTGGGAATGATTCTAGTAACTGGGGAGAAACCCAACAGTAGAGAGAGATTCCACTGTTTGAAAGGTTATGGCATAACCGAAGAAACTGAGAACGGATCCCAATTAATGCTGATGATAAATCCTAGTGCTTGCGCGTGCTCTCAAGAACTTCAGCATTTCCGTATTCATCAAAGTTTTACCAATATCCGTGTCAAGGATCCTGGCAACACAACATGCTACCATGATGAATAATGGTGGAAGATGCAGATGCAAAGAAAGATGGCACTTTCTCAGATTTCACCTTTGTGAGGCCAAGGGATCAAAATCTGGATGATCGACCAAGAGACATTTAGCACTCCGCTTCTAATGTTCTCCTTGATGTGCTATCCTAACCCATTGACTGAAATGGTTTGGTATCTAGAACATCAAGTAGCAGGTCGGACTCCTGGAGCTCAGGAATCCATAAGGAATAACTGCTAGAGTAAATCCTATGAAATCCTTATGGGGATGTGGCCAACTTACTCAATCAAGATACTGCAATAATAGGTCTTCCGGCTGGGTGTGTTGGCCACGACATCCACTTTACCGGGTTATAGAGAGACCAATATTATAGCTCTTGGGAAAACGCCCCAACCATCACATCTGCCTGAGATTCAGATTTAGTTGGTGTCAGGATATTCCAGACTCATCGAGTCTAGAAAGAAAATGAAAGTTTGCAACACAAATCGACGAGATGACATTGCGAGATTCTCAGGAAATGGACTATGGTAGTAAGCTCCAAAACATGAGTTGGTTCTACTAAACACATGTGAACACGCTGTCCTAGACAAGCATGACCACATGGTGGTCTTACAATGAAACACTACCGAGTCCTGGTTGGGAACCATCATCAAGGATATCGAAGTCCTTGCATAAGTCATATGATTAGCTCTTTTGGAGAACTTCTTCTCCCTGAACAAGTCAATCAGTGGCTTGGGGTGCTAGGGATACGTATGGAATGAAGATGATCAGTCTATCAGACCATAGAATACTTCGCACGTGCATGACTAACTTGGGATGATTCCAGAGGAGGTAAAACAAACTTTCTCCAATTCACGGCGGCAACTTGCATCAAATGCACATGAATTAGAGGAAGTCACTCCTTTCATCCGAACATATGCTTCATGAGCGGAACACGAAGATAATGCTTAGAAAGTTTCCAACACTAGTGTAATGTTCAACCAAATCATGGAGGAGACAAAGATGTTGTTGATGGGCTCAACAAAAATTCATCCATGTTTCCATATAAATGGAATTCCACAATCATCTGAACAAGGTGTTAGCATTAGTCAGACCCAAAAGATATAATGGTGTATGCTGGAGGAACAACCACGAGTAAGACAACATTACGAATATCATTGGTTCTGATTTAATTTGACGCTAGCCCATACTCAAATCAAAGATTGGTTAAGACAATAGCACCGACAGTTGATCACGAGGATCAATCGATGAAAATGTCATCTTTCTTCAACACACACACACACACACACACAAAAGATATCCCTTAACATGAACTAAGTCAGACAAGCTTTTATCTTCCAGCTGTCCAAGTTATTGTTTAGCTTAACCAACTAGCTCAGGGGTATCCAACATAGATTTTTGGAGAATGGGTGGTTTGGAGGAAAACCAGCATGATCACGAACTCAACATAGTGGTCAGGTGACAACCTGGTAATACTTCCAAGAAGATATTCGGAACATCACGAACCATCAATATGTTACTATGCTCGAGAACAATCTTGCTTTTCAGAGCAAGATGATATGAATAAATAAGCAAGGGATTGAATAATCATAACTCATTGATCGAAGAGTGCACCAGAAATAAGGACTAGGTAGCACGATCAATCTTAGGATGATGATTTAATAATCAACACTCTAAGAATGGGAATATTGTCCATTTACTACAAAGAAACGAGTTGCTCGGAGTATTGATTTCGCACATCATGGTTCACTTGTCGGTATTCCGGTTGCAACAACACGGAACCGAGGAATGAAAAATTATGGCAAGAAGTATCACTGCATCAAGAATTCATGAGAGATGGTGCAATTCTCATGACAATCCTGACATAAAGAGGGCAATACTTCAGGGTAGAATAGAATCAAAAGCTGGATTGGCATTTTGATCTGCGGAATACAACTGCTTGACCCAATTCTAGATGTGGATGAGGTACTAGAGTTTGTTTCTCCTAGTCATTCTGAAATAGAATGGCTTGACGAACCACAAGAGTAATAGGCATCGATAACACGAGTGCACGACTACTCCTGACTACAAATTGATAGACGGGGACCAGGATACAACTAAAGAGGGACAACCCAAAGGAACATATGTTTCTCTAAGTTGTGGATGCAAAGATTAGTATGTCGAGCGAAGCTCAACATTTCTTCCGGATAACCCATGCGGAAAGGGGTAGAACTGGCAGATTCACAATATGGAATGGAGAACTCAGCAAAGTACTCTGGTCGTGACCTTTGGTTTAAAAGAACTTCTGCCAAGAATGGTTCATGGTAATTGGAAGAAGGATGTACCACGAACCTCGAGGACTATCGCAAAGGTTACTAATATCCTAAAGGAACTAGCAACACTATCAACATGAGGTAAGTAGGGTGAATCTCGGGTTCAAGAACCCATGAATAGAATACCTACTACTACATGGCATCACGGGATGCTTTCGAGAATAATGGCCAGAATCACACACTAGGGATACAAAACATGGCTAGATCACTAGGTGACTCCCTGAAACACCTAGGGTCATCATAATAGCTCCAACATATAAACCGAGGCAATAGAGTACCTCAATGCACCAGTTAGTGTGCTTATTCTGACCAAAGGAACATCTAAAACGGGAAGAAGGAATTTACAATTGCATCAGATTGTTTAGAAACCTGGGATGACTCGGACAGCATAACGGTTGTAAATGCTCAAAAATATTTGAGACATCCTGCAAAATTGTGGCATAACCACTCAACAACATCATATCAGGGTTCTGAGGCCATTTAACAACACACTGGAGTAGTAGAAACTGAACTGAGGCTTGAGGCCAACAATCCTATGAATCTACGGATTAGTAACACGTCATACTGGGAGATAGAAGAGAAGCCTACTTCTTAACCCCGTAGAAAAGATAAGATGACTCAGATCACAAGGTCATGAGGATAAGGAGTAAAAAGAGCCTTACATTCCCATCCACAATCAATTCCCTTATATAACTAAAGCAGTTCTAGACACGACTTTGACCAGCTTGGCTTGGTAATCCTACAGGCAGTCAGGCTCTGATACCAAAGCTATCAGGACCCCGATTCCAAGTCACATCGATCTAGCCGGTAACACCTCATATCACTTTGCGGCCTCACGCACGGTATTCCCACGGGTGTCGCCTTACCATGGCCCGGGACCGTTTGCGCCTTTTGGCTCACGTATATGATAGTGTCACTAGCATCCATATGACAGAGAACCCGGGCCGACATGGCTAGTCGTGAACCCAAAGAGGCACAAGCCTATGGGGACAGGCATACATGAATCACATCGAGCATGTCGGTCAGCAGCGTGTGAATCCAGGCTGTATCACTGGGCTAACAGGACCCCGGGAACCCGGGCTGTAGCAGGCTAGGCAGAACTCCGGATGTCACCGCGTGACATTTCCCCGAAGGGACAGACACAGGAACGAAGTGAAACACATGCCGGCCAGTCAAGTGTCCTGAGAAGTAGTGCTGGGCTAGCAGGACTCCGGTGAACCGGGCTGTAGCGGACTACTATGGCTCGTGGAAGCACTAGACTACATTTCCCCATAAGAGAGGCTGCCAAGGATAAACAATTAGATTGTCGGATCCCACACATACCAAGCATTTCAATCATACACACAATATGCTCGATATGTGTAAATACAACATGGCATCACAACATAACTCTATGACTCAAGTATTTATTCATTAGGCTCCGAGGAGCGAGATATTACAAACATGGGTCTCATGACCCAACAATCATAGCATACAAATCAAAGCACATGCAGAAGCTTAACATGTCTGAGTATAGACATCTACAAATGAAAAAGGCTAAGAAGCCTGACTATCTACCATATCCTGCCGAGGGCACAAGATTGTAGCTGAGGTACCAAGCTAAACTTCGAAGTCCACACGGAACTACTAGCGAGACTGACGTCTCTCTACAAAACATAAATTAAGCAAACGTGAGTACAAATGTACCCAGCAAGACTTACATCAGAACTAACTACATATGCATGGGTATCAACAAAGGTGGGTGGAGTTTAAGTGCAGCAAGCCAGCTTTGACTCAGTGGCTAACCTGAACTACAACTGCAAGCAACTCTTTTGAGGTGGCGCACACGAGTCCACATATTCACCATATCAATACACCATTATGGATCTGCTCCCGTCTTCCCACGAGAACGCCATCCATAGCACTCACGCTTATCTTGCGCATTTTAGAGTATCCACTTTCACTTGTCTATGAACTGTATAGGCAACCAAGTAGTCCTTTACCGCGGACGCGGCTATTCGAATAGATGATGTTAACCCTGCAGGGGTGTACTTCTTCATACACACTCTCACCACTTACCGTCGTTTACACGACATGTACTCGGCAACCTTCAAGCGGAAGCCCAACGAGGGTGTCGGCCACGGCCTACCTAAACACTCAAGTCTCTGGTCCAGGTTTATCGCCTATCCAGGTTCCATCCACAGGGAGTCCGGCCAAGGTTTCCACATACGGTCCCGAACGATGTGTACAGGGTTCCGAGACACCAAACGGGCGCCCGGCATGCCCGGCCACGGTGTATCTACCGCATCATAGGCCACCCCTGGGGTCAGCACTACGCACGGCCGCCAACACATATCCTATAAACACCAGAAACTAGTTGCAACTCCTGGACAGAGGACTAGGGTGGTTAAGAAGCCGAGAGGGTCAATTAAGGATCCCAATGCATGGTAGTAACTGGTTCTTAAATCACACATACAGATCTTGGTGCTTAAGGACGGTTCCAATGAAACAATCCATCATGTACTCCTACATGGCCTCTCATTGATACCTTTACCAAATCATGTTCAACACACTTAGCTCACACACAATAGGACATGTTCACAACTTTCCAATTCATCCCCGATGAATCAGACCTGACACAACTCTAAGCAATAGCAGGCATGACAAACAAGCATGAATGAGTAGGCACATCAGGGCTCAAACAACTCCTACTCATGCTAGTGGGTTTCATCTATTTACTATTGCATTGACAGGTCATGCAGAGGATAAGGGGTTCAACTATCGCAGCAAGTAACAGATGAATCGTTGTTGTTCTAATGCAGTAAAAGAGAGCAGGAGCGAGAGAGTGGGATTGTATCGAAATGAACAAGGGGGGTTTTTCTTGCCTGGCACTTCTGAAGATAGTATAGCTCTTCATCGGTGTCATTGATCACGTCGTCGGAACACGTCTATCAAGAGGGGACAATCACCGGCAACTGAGAAAGAACACAATCAATGCAATGCCACAATATGATGCATGATCATGACATGGCAATATGCTGTGATTTGAGCTAATGCATCTAGCTATGATTTAAATGAAGTTGGTTTGAATACATGATTCAAATTCCAACTCCATATATGATTACTTAATGCCCTTTATTTGTTTTGTCCAAAACAGAGGACAACCATTGTTCAAACATGCATGAAAATGGTACAGATGAATAGATTGCATTTTTTGATAATTTTTCATATATA
Organism: Triticum dicoccoides; assembly: GCF_002162155.2. NCBI lineage: Eukaryota > Viridiplantae > Streptophyta > Magnoliopsida > Poales > Poaceae > Triticum > Triticum dicoccoides. Next base: position 332,163,349 of record NC_041382.1, read on the forward strand.
AATTATTTGATTTGGAGCTACGGTTGAATTACTATGATTTTTAGAAGTTTTAGCTATTTTATGGAATTTCCTATATAAGACTAAATCCATAAAAGGATTTACTGCGTCAGCCTGGCGTCAGTGTGATGTCAGCGGTCAACTGAGACGGTCGGGGTAACCCTAACCTGTAGGTCCCGTCTGTCAGCGTCAATTAAACTAACTAAATTTAGTTAGCGTTAAACTAATACTAACCTAGTTTATTTAGTGGCCTGGGGCCCACACGTCAGTGAGTCAGGGGGGAAGTCAAACCTAGTCAACCGGGGTCAAACTCGCCGGAGTTGACCCGCGGCTCGTCGCCGGCGAGGCCAGAGACGATGGAGGGGCTCGGGATTTGACCCCCGGCGACCAAATCGACGGTTGAGCCCATCTATGAGGAGCTGGAGCTCGCACGCATCGACTGGTAGGGTTAGCTTGGGTCGGGGTGGTCTAAGACGACGGCGATGGCAATGGCAGTGGCGGTCGGAGTTCAGCCGAGCTCGGGGACGAGGCTATGGTGGCCGTGGGGTTGCGTGCTTGGCTCCCACGACACCTACATGGCACGGCTTGCACGTGGGTGAGCTCGGTTGGAGGCTACGGTGACCGTGGCCACGGCGGTGAGGAGCTCAGGCGGCGGCGCAATTCGGTCATCGTCGAAACGACGGCTGCGGCGAGAAGCTGAGCACGGGAGCAAGGGGAGGAGGTGGAGAAGCTCACAGCGAGGCCGGAGGAGGTCTCAGCGGCTCAGGGAAAGTCCGGTGCAGGGGGAATGGCCGAGACAATCTCTGGTGATCCGAGGAGGAATACGATGGCGGGACGGTGATGCAGAGCTCCCGGTGAGGCATAGCTCGACGAGGAGGAAGAGGGCGTCATGGCGGAGCTTCATGGCGCGTCGGCGGGGCCTGGGGTGGCCGGTGGCCGTGGTGGCAGCGAACGGCGGCGACGGGCGCGCTCGGGTGTGGCGCGGGAGAGAGCAGAGAAGGGGGGAGAAACACGGGAGAGAGTGAGGGAGGTCTAGGTGGTGCGTGGCGTCGCGAGGGAGGTATAGGGCGACGAGGGAGCACGCAGGCAGGGTGGAGGTGGCCGGCGTGTGGCTGCGCGTGCCGGGCACGCGCCCCTGCCTACTGGCGCGAGGAGGGAAGCGACAGGATGCGCCAGGTGGGCTGGCCAGTGAGCTGGGCCGGCTACAGGTAGGTGGTTCAGGTTATTCTTCTCTCTCTCTTATTTCTTGTTTTCTATTATTCTGTAGACTTTAGGGCTTTATTAAAAATGCCAGGGCATTTCCAAAAATCATGAAACTAATCATGGCTACTGTTTAGAATATATCCCACAGTAAACATTTTAGTTTATGATTATTTGAGCATTTAAAATATTTTTTAGTATTTAAATGCCCAAATGCAAATAGAGTAAGATTTAATTCAGAGCCCAAATATGTCATGGAAACATGTGCATCACCTCTGGTTACTGTTTACAGCATTTTCCATAAATGATGAACATTTTTGAAAGCCATTTGGATTTAATGAAAATATTTTAGGTGAACCTAGTGCATTCCTTTGATGCTAGGGGTTTGGTCAGTCCCCATTTCAAGTTTCTGAGAAATTTAAACATGATGCAAGATGATGAAGTAATGACAAGCAAGGCCAAAGCTAGGGCTGTGACAACAACCCTACCGTCGCACTCATCATCAGTTTTCTTCAAGAGGATGAGGGAGAAGCCGATTTGTAGTGGAGGCACTTTCAAAAAAAAGGATCTATAGTGGAGACCCCTACCCTAGGGTGCCATAGGTAGCTGCCGCACGCATCATTGTTTTCTCTTTTCTTTATTCTCTTGCACCCTAGAGTGAAATGATGGTTGCTTCGTCCATCCAGCTTAATGCGGGAAAGGTGGGGCTTTGTGATTTGACCCCTCGTCGCTCATTTTCTACTACTGCGGCGCTACAACCGGGGTGCCTGCAATTCCAACCGCTGCTCTGAACTGTAATTTGGTGCATCGCACGTGGAACAAGACAGTGGATGAGCCACATGTCGGCCAAAGGGGTCCTGTTAAGTGTGTCGCCATTTCGTGTGCGGACTGACCCTGCTTGAGTTGGTACGCCAACACGACAGGAGTATCCTACCACTTGGTTTTGCTCCTTGGTGAATCCCGACTATATTGATCTAAAAAGATACATGTTGAATTACCCTCTCTGTCTCAATTTTTTTATTTTTAAGCGTCTCGGTTTATAGGGCCTGCACGTAGTTCTAGTTCATCCATTTGACTAACTAAATATGAGTTACTATGTCACAAAAAGTATATCATTGGATTCTTAAGCGGATGTAGTTGTATTTAAAAGTCGAGGGCGGGCCTTTTCCTGCGTGGTAGGCGGCGGGGCAGTTCCGCCTAGTCGGTTCGACAGAGACGCGAGAAGACAAGGGAGAAGGCTGCTGCAAACGTAGGGCTGTGTGATTTGACAGCGAGTTACTGTTGGACAGGTGGGGCCCCATGATTTGACTTACCATTATCATTTTAACTGTGGCGCTACGACCGGCGTGAGTCTCCCAGATTCCTGACCACCTCCATACAGGTGCCTCTCCCAATGCTCCACCGTGTAGTAGAGGCTGGCTCTTGCATGAGAGCCCACTTCTCCACTTTTTCCTTGCCTCTCTTTCCTCCACATATGCAAAAATGCCATGTAAGGTGCACTGTTGTACTTACTTTTACTTGCTCCTACAGGTGCTTAAGCTTGCCACATAGGCATAAAGTCTGATGTGGCAAGTTAATCAAGAAGAGAGAGACTAGTTTGGTGACCCAAGGAAGAAACGGTGCTAAGCGCATGTACCTAGGTGAAAAGAAAATTTTGAGTCTACAGCTAATTAAATGAAGCAAACTTAGCAACACCATTTCATTGGAAGAGGTCACTCCTTGGCAAATGCAATAAATGCACGCGCTTAGCACCGTTTCTTCCTTGAGTACGAAGAAAGAGATAGAGAGGAGTAAAAAATACACTTATAGCTAACCTTGTTGTAGTATGAGTGACTAAGTGATGACTATGTATGACATGCCAACATCAGATAGCCTAACGCACCGTGTTAAATCTCCAAGGGCACGAGCGACGCGACGGTCATGGTAGGCGCGACCATGATACGGGCTGCTAGCAGCCCTTGGATCTGAGATCAAACGGTCACATGCTAAGTTGCTGAAAATTTGCATAATAACCCTCCAGGATAGGATATTCACCCATAGGTCTAGAATCACGCCATGCAACCATTCGATCTCAGATCCAAGGGCTCTCGGAAGCCCGTATCATGGGAGAATGGAAAGCCACTACCCTGCCGTTCGCACGCTGGCAGTTCACTCCTACTCGTCCCCGCACGTCCTTCAATACTACGGCGATTCGCTCCTAGTCGTCCCGTCCATTCACATTACGGCAGTTCCACTAATCCTAACCCTCCTCCCAAATCCATGGCGTCCCAAATCTCCACAATCGGCGGTGAGTATAAGGTTAGAACCATCACCGGCGATGAGTTCGACGTCATCTACACCCGTTCTTCCGCGATGGTGAAAGGATGCCTTTCTCGCTTCAGATGCATGTTCGAAAACTCAGATGATGAGTGGGTCGCTGGGCTAGATGTTGAGTACACCACAGTCCTGGGACGAGAGAAGGATCTAAAGGACGAAGAGAGGAAGAAGCCCGCCATGATCTAGGTTTGCGTACATAACGCTTGCTTGGTCTACCACATATGCCATGCCGACGTTGAGTGCCAGGATTTTAAGAACTTACTCAAGGACAAAATAGTGAAAATTGTTACTGTAGACTTTACGAACGACGAAGAAGTCCTGGGTCGGATAGGCCTCGTTGTAGGCAACCCCTTCGACCTCCAGAAGAATCGGCTGGTGCCCTCTCGTCAGCCTTCAATGCTGACCCTAGAAGGAGCCATGGTTCATCCTTCGTACGGTAAACTGGAGAAACCTCCATACACGTTTCATCGTCATGCATGGCAGCGAAATGTACTAGATATAGACCACATCCACTACGCTGCAATGGATGGCTACCTTTGTTTCAATATCTACAAGGGTTGGATGAAAAGCAACAGCCAAGTGTGCGGTTCAAGCAAAGAAGTATCGGCCAAGAGGAATAGGGACAAGGATGAAGTCGAGGATGTGGACGAGGACTCCGAGTAAGGTGGCAGTGTCGTTGCTCATGGTGGTTCTAAACTTCTAATGTAGTGTCTACCGGATTAGTTGCATAGTTTAATTTCAGGTGTGCTTAGTTTAATTTGAGGGGTGTGTTGTGCTGAGCCCCCAGCAGAACTATGTTATGTTTCTTCTCGTTACTTTAACTCTTCAGTATGTACATACTACTAGTATTACTTTAATAGAATTTAGCACCCCAATTAAGCACGCACTAGCTTTTTTAATAGTACTATGTGCATAATTTGGCGACGAGCGCTCTCTATATGTAGCACCTTTTTATTATTTTCAATTTTTTCTCCATGGCGCAATCCATCGATAGTACTACTGTACAAAAGTATACATTTTTTTAAAAGGCTAGAGTACTGTTCATCACATATATAGCCAGTTAAATTCTCAACCTAGAATGACGTGCATACCATGTAGTAAACCAATATGGAGGAAGTATAGTAAAAATGAGGTGATTTTACCGAGCGATCGGCGGGGGAGCATGGCCTGTCATGCGGTCCCACGTGTCATGATGTACCAAGGCGATGCGCGTGTCCCTCTTGAGGCAGAAGCAATACTAGTACGTGGTTTGAGATGATGGCGAACCGAAGTGTGAAATAATGGTTGCTTCGTCCGTCTGGGAAAGTGCGGCATTGTGATTTGACGTCTCATTGCTCATTACTACTACTGGGCCGGTACTAGTGGGGTGCGTCCCCCCTACTGTTCTGCACTATTATTTGGTGCTTAACACGTCGACCCTGTTGCTATATGTCCCACATGTCGGCGACAGGAAGTACAGAATTCATGAAAGGGAGCATCGACGGAGGAGTATACTACAGAAATCATGAAAGGGAGCAACTTAGTTTTGGAAAAATCTGTTTTTACGGAGTACATACCCACTAGGGTTTATAGGGATCATCTAAAAAACATTCGTTTTTCCGTTTGATAAGTCTCAATTCTACTATACTCGTAGTAGTACCATTACATGTTGGATTTCGAGGTGCGTTAGATCACCCGACGCAGGCAGTGTCAAGAGGAAACTAACCAATGCATGTACAGGTTCATGGAAATCTAGTGGTCATTCATGCATTCGTTCTAATTAATGCCTCGGTAAACATAACTTCTTGAGAAAAACGAGCATACTAATTACTTGTGCAAACTACGAAATTAATCGACCACTCACCGTCTACCTTGGTTGGAGAGATTATGAAATTGAGCCATAAACTGGAAAGGAGGGAGTAGTAACTTTTGTCTCGATTACTATTTGTGGCCTTGTATAGATGCAAAATGTATTTTTTATAGTGGCCCTGTATAAGTAAATGGAGGGAGTACTAACCAAAGTACGTAGTAGGGACGAGGAGTAAACGGAGGGAGTAGTAAAATTTTCTCCTTGTGTTGCGAGCCACGGCGCGCGTGGGCGAGGGAGCGGGCGTAAGGCGTAGTAAGCAAGCTTCACCTCATCTTGTGAGCCACCGCGCCCGTGGGTGGGGGAGACGGCGTACTAAGCAAGCTTCTCCTCGTTCTGCGAGTTGACGGGACACATCAAAAGTACTCCGGTGTATAGAGCCTTGCCTCTAAGGTAGGCCCCACATGGTTTGCCTCTTTTTTTAATTTAACATAACGTGTCAAGTCGCAATTTTTTTGTTCACCCGTGGTAGACGATCCTCCCTCCACCAAGTGGACAACCAGTACACATGCCAAATTACCACGTGGGCTGCCTTTTTCGTACAGAAATGAGCTCCACCGTGTACCCGCGTGGGTGTGGTTGGGAAAGAGACGGGAGTACGTGCGCCGTGCGTGCACCTCTTCTCTTCGTGCATGTCCCACACCTACGTGGGTGTGTGTGAGAGAGATGCAAACCTAGACATAATGCATCGTCCATTCCCATGCCTCCGCCCAGTCCGACCACCAGTCACCACCACGCCCCACTCCTCCTCACCTTATCTCTCATCTTTCTCCCTCCATTTTTATATACAAGGGGCCACTATCAAAATTACAATTTGCAGATATACAAGGCCACTAACACTAATCGATGCAATATTAATGGTGTTTGCCTCGTGGTACTAGCAAAGGAGGACATTAATTATCCCTTGCATGCATGCGGGAGTTTGTAAAAAAGCATCTTGATGTTCCGTGCAATGCACGGGCATCTTGCTAGTCCATGAAAACAACACATGGAAAAATTCCATGGCGAACAAGGGATTTGAATCTATTGGGAGGGGCTGTTTGGATCTTGCTCGGGGTAGCCAAAATATTGGCGGCCCTTTTGTCCACCGGTGCCTTTGCCACCGATGAACGAGGAATGGCTCGGGTGCTCATGTTGTCATGCATCCTCCAACGCGCACGTTGGAGACTAGCTCGCACAAGCTGTGTTTTTTTGTCCCACAACACCGCCTGAGCCGCCCGCAGACCGACTGGCGACCCGCAAATTACGCCATCCAACCGTAGCCACACACATTATGACAGCAACTCAACCAACCGGACGAAATTCACGCAAACACGTAGACAAACTGATATTTCATATAAACAACGACGGAAATCATATAAAATACCGGATTTTCATACAAACATGATGGATTTCATTACATTCAAATGAACTACGCGGTGCTAGTTCTGGACAGCACAGGTATATAATACCTGGCCTAAATGGTCGCCCGCCGATCGATTTGTGTTCCTCATGTCCGGCAGCACGATCATCGGACTACCGGGAGCCCCAGAGGTATATGCTTCAGCGCAAAGGACGGCTCGCTTCCCCACTGCCCAACTGATATCATTGGCTGGTGCCAAAGATGATGGTGGTCGGCACCGGTTCGAGTTCATCACCGGCCACTACTTCGCCATGGCCGGCACCGGCTCGAGTTCATCCTAATATTCCCCTCTTCCGTGGAGCTCATGCGGGGTCGATGAAGGTCCTCGCAAAAAAAGGATCCGGCAAGACACCTGCTGTGTACGCTGGCGTCGCCTCCGCGGTGGCCTTCATGGGACCCAAGCGGCGGCGGCCTCCTGTGTTCTACTTCTCCTCGATGATGGCGGCGGACGCGGAGGCGCTGGCCACCGACTCGTCGCTCTCCGCACACCCGGCTTCTGTCACTGCTTGCATGGTGCGGCCGCCGGCATGGGAGTCTCGGCCACAGAAACGGGAGACACGGTATGAGGCGGCGGCGTGGACGGCAGCAACGACGCCCGTGCGCCGCTCCTCGTCGAGCTGGCCTGGAACGGCGAGTTGCTGAACCGTGCGCCGGCTTGGGGCGGCAACTGGCTCCGTCGGGCGAGGGGAGGGAGGTGGATCAGCGAGCTGCATAGCTCCTATCCGGCGGGCTACCCAGCCGGCTTGGATGCGGAATAACTACTCTTCGTAAGCCATTGTAAGAGTGGACAAAATGGTAGAGGAGGTAGGGGAGCGGTGGAGGTGTGCGATTCTTGGCCGGCGTTTGGCCTCGTTTAAATAGGAGATTAAATAGATGGCGGACGGGAGGAGCTCGGCCGGCGTTGTGTTTAACGCCGGCCCGGTCATGAACGGACGTGTGTCCAGAGTGGGTTTCTTGGCTTCCATACGGGTGGGTTTCATGGACGCGTTTGAATGCGGCACGGAGGCGTGTTCAGTCGGGCATGCCGTGAGTGGCACCCTCGACTCTGACCTAGGACACCGCACCGTTCTTCCACTGACATGTGGGCTCTTTGGGTGCATGGCATACATGTCAGTGACCCAACGCAGGCAGCGCACAGCAGAGGAACCTTTGGTGGGCCATGGGGGTCAGGAGCGGGCATTTCATAAACCGATGATTGTTCATTGAGTGTGACGTCATCTTTTTCATGTAGATAAGCCTACTATGTTGATAGCCCATATGATACATTGTGATTCATAAAGACCGCTGCAAACATCAATGTTCTGCTTATCACCGATAAGATTGATTAATACCCGTAACAATCCATGTCCTTAACAAAGGGTGCATGCACGTATAGGTTGAACGTGTGTCTTGCATCGTGTGTTGTGTGCATGTAGGCATGCGAGTGTTGTGTGCGTGCAAGGGTACGTTTCAGTGTTGCATGCATGGGTGCGTACGTGCGTGTGTGCGTGAGTGCATGTGTACGTGTCAGTCTTGCACGCCACCATGCGTGCGTGTGTATGTGTCAGTGTTGCACGCCTACATGTGTGCGTGTCTTGCGTGCGTGTCTTGCGTGCGTGCATGTGTACGTGCGGGGTGAGGCTACACGTCGGCCGACTGACTTTTTCATCTCTGGTCATTAGATTTTCCAGCCGTTGGATACGAA
>NC_041382.1:332172153-332247041 GCF_002162155.2 Triticum dicoccoides
TGACTGCCAACCAGAGGTCTCACGACTTCGAATACCCACCGACCACTAATTTATTACCATTTCTGTCCTTCATATACGCGCTGACGGATGGGCCCTATGGTAATGTGTGCTGCTGAATGTGGACTGTTTGACTGGTCAATTGATCATGTTATCAACAAATTATGGAGCTGTATGGTGAGCCGGTGACCGTATGATCACCCTAAAATGTACTCCTATTTTATTAACACAGTACAGACTCAAACTACCATTTCTTTCTTTCATATACGGGCTGACAGGTGGGCCCCACGGTTACGTGCCCCGATGATGCAACACTAGTTCCGCTGCGTGGAACGTTTGACTGGTCAATTGATTGTGTCATCAACAAAATACGGAGTTGTACAGGTGAGTCAGTGACCGTATAATCATGATATGTATTTGTTTAACACGGTACAGACGCAAGGGCTCATATATATGCGCAAGCACTCACCGCTATAAGCGCACACACGCGAAACCTACCCCTATGAGCACCTTCGAGAGAGTGGGCTAGCATATATGATCTTGAGATTTTACGAAGTCACCATAGGTGCCTCGTAGTCGAGTGGAACATCTCCTCCCACTGAACGTACATCGCCGGAAAATACTGAAGTTAACACAAGATAAATGCGAGCACCGGGACTTTAACCTTGGTGGGCTCGAGAAACCACTGTCCTCTAACCATCCAACCACATGTTGGTTAGCACGACAAAATGTATGTGGTGACCGTGATGAGCTTATTCTGAAGTCCACTGACCATATCGTGCTTTCGCTTCAAATACAATGACCGTAAGTGTCGTCAACAAAATACGGAGCACGCATCAAATGCAAAGTCCGTCAGTGTCATCAACAAAATATGGAGACGCATCATGAGCTAGATACCGTTGTACTATTGTATATGCTTATTTTCTTAGTGGCCAATTGCGTGTGTGGTGTGGTGGGCACATCAGTTCTAGTTTTGGTGGGTCAACATGAAGACTCATGGGTCGGTTCCATCCTGCGCCACATATATGTTGGACCAAGACGTGTTATACGAAGACCCATGTGGAGGACTCGACGTACAACACGAAGCTACCAGAGTCGCAGAGGACTCTATCCCCACTGGTGATAAGCCAACTATATATGATCTATAACCCTAGGCCCTTAGTATGTTATACAAGCTTGGGGGCTAGTTCATCGATAGTATACACACACGCACAATGCCTGGTATTCACGTGTACTTTGTACACACCCCTATCACTAACATACAGTACCAGGAGTAGGCTCTTTCTTCAACTGCAATTGAATTCTAGCATGTGCATGTGTTTATTTCATATTATCGATCCATAGAGTGAGAACGGTTTGAAATACAGGCAATGGATGCTTTTGCAATTCATATATAAACATTAATTAGTGCACTCCATGTTGTTAGTGTGAAGCACTTTATACATTTGTCACTTGCATGGATACATTCCAAATTGCTAGCTACGAAATAGAATACAAGTCGAATTCAACATAAAGGGGGTTTCGAAGATTCGAATTCATAGGAAGTGCATTCATCTATTTGAACCCGAGAAAATGGCATTTGTAAATCACATGTAAAAGGGGGCATCAATCTTTGTTGTGAGTTTGAACATGCTATATATATTCATACGCATATCTAACTTTTTTTTGCAACCAAGGATATTATATCTCGAACCATGCATGAACTGAGGTAAGTTGCATATTTTTTAATACATACTCGTGTACAATGTATATTCAAATGTACCCCCTCCATTCCAAAATAATTGTAGCTTTAGGATTTTCAAGAGTAAAGATTTGTAAAGATTGACAAATCCTGAAAGTTCAATTCAAGAGAACCGAAAACGTTAATGCTTCTGCCCAAATATTGAACGAAGCGCCAAATAGGCCTCTGGTCACCCGAAACCGTGCGAGACTAATGTTTTGGTGGTAGGAAATTACTATCCTGACTCTGGCCCGTGTAGCCAATCGGCCCGATGTCCAAAGGTCTAAACCGGGGTAGGTTTGTAACTTCACCAAGACGCCAGAGAAGCATTCATACGCTGTGGGCGCCTACCCATGCGCTCGGCCGAAATCTATCCCACCCACATTTGGGACACCTGACATGACTGTCCTATCCCCAACCCGCAATATGTCCGAAATTTTAGATGGGGTTTGTAACTTTCCCCAAATTTCAGACAAGCGCGTCTCAAACCGAAACATTGTTCACCCTTAGTTCCCCGCCTCCCTCCGTTTCCCCATTCATACTCCGTGGGTGCAAAAACACCCTCTCCACCAGCCGCGAAACCCCAGCCTCCTCCGTCCTCCACCCCATAGCGGCCAATCCACCGCCGCCCTCCTCCATCACGCCGGAGCCGGTACCCCGACGTTGTCGTCCAACGCAACCGCAACCGCGACCGCAACGCCCTCAAGGACTTAGCAGCTGAAGCCGAGGCAGAGCTGCCTCCACGACGCCGACGCCGACGTGCGCCATACCAGAACCACTCCGACCATGTCGTCCTGTGCCTCATTGTTGCGGCTCCACTGTCGCAACCGTCCACCGCACCGGAGCTGTTCCCGCTACGCCGTCGTTCGCCGCCTCGGATCTGCTTCCCCGCCGCCAACAGACGGCCACCGCACCACATTCAACAACTTGGCCATGGGTTCGTCCAAGGGTGCACCGTCCTCCACAACTTCTGGTTTTCGGCGAACAACAAGAAGATCGTCGGAAAAACAGAAGGAGGACACAGCACTGCCAGCACAAAGAGGTACTCCTCTTCCCTTATTCGTGCAAACCTTACGTCTCCGCTCACACCGTATTCATCCCACGAAAGAAACTAGTTGAGCACTTCTTACTGCATCTTCTTCGTGATACCAAATGCACAAGGTTTCCTCCCTTTTACTATTTCACCTTTGTTAGAGGTCAGTAGCCCGCCTAGATTTCAATTCAGGGTCAGTCGAACCGCAATTAAAAGAAGCAGCACCCGCTTAGGCGCGCGGAGCACCTAGTCCGCCTGTTCCCCGGGGAAGCGGCGCATCGGTGTCTATCATACAGGTGTGGGGCACATGAGCTGCTTGCGCCCGATCTGGAGGTCGGCGGGGCTTGAATGGATGGCCAGGGGGCGGTGCCAAGCATGGCGGTGCGGTGAGGTCGAGGGGAGGGCGCAGGCAGGGGAGGAATACTGGGCCGGTGGTCGCTGCCGTTTCGAGGAAGATAGTCAACACTGACTCGCTGGAGGTAGATGAAGGCAATTTGCCCATTCTTTGTACATCGGACGGTGCAGAAAAAATGGACTGACCTATTTGCTTTCAGTCGACTATTATTTTCATATAATCATGTAGTAATTTAGTGTGCCATGCATGTTGTAGAGCTATCATATGTCTCCCGTCATTTATTTCTCACCGACCTGCTATCTGCTACCTTTACACTGTACTAATTGTGCACACACTTCACCCATACTCACACTATTGTTTTTTATGCATGGGTATTTCAGACTCTGACGCAGTGTTGATGAATGCAGAAAAGAAAAGACAGAAGTCGCTCCAGTGTAATTCGAAGATAAGCACTAAGCATTCCAGTGCTCTAACGGGTGCAGTGTCAGCAGTTGGAGACAGTAAACGTAGCTCTGCAGTTGATGATCTCAATTGCCACACACAACCATCCTAGGTGCTTGCTTTAACTTCGCGCTGTCAAATGTGGTTGCATGTTGCATATGGTGTCTAGCTTGTATTGCTTCCAATTTGGTTAAATTGCATCTGCTTACTTTACACATAATACCTTTGATAATTACATGCCTTCCTGTTTTTGATACATACTACATATGTCTATTAACCATGTTCGTACATCAAACTAATGCTCTTTTGTATCCCTCGTCAATCACTTATGATGAGACAGTCACCCGGGTGGGTTTCTGTGAGATGCCATACTCGTTTAAAGAGTGCAGTGTCATCCTCCCCACATGATTCTCAAGAAACAGCAAGGCTAAATGAAGATAGTCAGCGTAGCTCTCTAGTTGATCACCGCAATTCCCCCACACCACCATCGCGGGTGCTTGCTCTTACTTGGCAGTGTGATATGTAGTGTTCGTCTTACATGAAAGTAGTGTTCGTCAGTATCATGCATCAATGAGTTCTGAAGAGCAAATTTTATTCCTTTTTCTTGTGGGTTTGACTTGACAAGGCAAAATCAAGAAAGAGGAAGGAAAAGAGTAAGGAAGGCGATGATGGTGGTCCTCTGCAGCAACGTAAATGGAGCATCTGTACCAATTCTCCTTGTACTGATAGTGCATTACAAGGTCCAAGTCTCCGCTCCCCTACTCCACCATCCAAGGTGCTTGCTCTAACTTGGCAGTGTGATATCTTGTTGCATGTTGCATATGGTGTCTAACTCGTATTGCTCCTAATTAGTGTAAACTACATCTGCTTAGCTTACACATGATACATGTGAATATGACACGCTTTCCTATTTTTGGTACATACTATATCTTATGATAAGGCACCTTTAAGTCGCCACTGTGATATTGGTTGTGTCTTGCATATGATTTCTAGCATGTACTGCTTCTAATTTGTTGAAACACCATATAGTTTGAACTTGGCAGAGTGATATTGGTTGCATCTTTCATATGGTGTCTAGCTTGCAGTGCTTCTAATTTGTTGAAATGCCTTCTGCTTAGTTACCACATCATAGGTGTGAATATGTCACACCATCCTGTTTTTCATACATATTCCATCCTCACATCATGTGTTTGCCTTTCATCTGAGTAGTGTTCGTCAGTATCATGCATGAATGAGTTCTGAAGAGCGAACTTTATTCCTTTTTCTTATCGGTTTGACTTCACAATGCAAAATCATTACAGCTGAAGGAAATTAGTCCGGCAGTGGATGATGGTGGTCCTTCGGAGCAACTCAAACAGGGGGTCTCTACAGATTCTACTCTGCCATCCTCCCAACAAGATTCGCAAGACAACACAATGCTGGACAGTCAACGTAGTTGTGTAGATGATGAGCACATCTCCCCTACTCCGCCATCACAGGTGCTTGCTCTAACTTGACACTATTATATGTGGTTGCATGTTGCGTATGATGTCTAGCTTGTATTTCTTCTAACTTGAATTGCATCTGCTTACTTCACACATAATGCCTGTGAATATGACACGTGTTCATGTTTCTAGAACATACGTGTACATGATGAGCACATCTCCCCTACTCCACCATCACAGGTGCTTGCTCTTACTTGGAACTGTTATACGTGGTTGTGTTTTCCGTATGATGTCTAGTTTGTATTGCTTCTGATTATGTTGAATTGCATCTGCGTAGCTTACAACTTATACCTGCAACGATCACTTACCCATAAGACACATTTAACTTGGGACTGTGATGTAGGTTGCATCTTGCATTGTCTTCTAGCTTGTACTACTTCTAATTTCTTGAAATGGCACTTACGATGAGACACTTTTTACCTGATAGAGTGATATTGGTTGCATGTTCATATGGTGCCTAGCTTTCATTTCTTCTAATTTTGTTGAAATGCCTTCTGCTTACTGTTTTTCCGTACATATTCCATCCTCATATCGTACATGTGAATATGAAACGCTGTCTTTTTTTGTATATATTCCATCCTCCTATCCTGCGCTTGCCTTACATCAAAGTAGTGTTCGTCTGTCTCATGCATCAACCAGTTATGCAAAGCTAATTTTATTCATCTTCTTGTGGTTTTGACTTCATAAGGCAATATCAGAAAATAGGAAGGAAAAGAGTAAGTTAGGGGATGTTGGTGGTCCTCCGCACCGATGCAAACAGAGACTCTCTAGATTTGCCACTGCTACTGCTAATGAAGTTGAAGTCCCAAGTCTACATGATGAGTTCATCTCCCGTACTCCACCATCGCAGGTGCTTGCTCTAAGTTGACAGTGTGATAATTGGTTTCATGTTGCATATGTTGTCTAGCCTGTATTTCTTCTATTTTGATTAAATTGCACCTGCTGAGTTTATACGTTATACATGTGCATATGACATGGCTTTCTGTGTCTAGAATACACTGCATCTATCTACCATACCATGTTCTTACATCAAAGTACTGCTGTTGTGTATCCCGCATCAGTCACTCATGATTGGACGCCTTTAACATGGCAGTTTGATAGTGGTTGCATCTTGCATTGATTTCTACGTTGTATTGCTTCTGCTTCTAATTTTTCGAATTGCCACTTATGACAAGACACTTTTAACTTAGCAGAGTAATATTGGTTGCATCTTTCATATGGTGTCTAGCTTGCATTACTTCTATTTTCTTGAAAATCCTTCTGCTTAGTTTGCATATCGTAGCTGTGAATATGTCATGTCGTCCTGTTTTTCTTACATATTCCATCCTCATACGGTTGTCTTACATCAAAGTATTGCTTGTCTGTATCATGCATCAATGAGTTCTGAAGAGTGATTTTATTCTTTTGTGTTGTGGGTACAGCTTGACATGGCAAAGTCAAAAAAGAGCAAGGAAAATAATATAGTAGGGAGTGTTGTTACTCGTCGGGTGAAATGGAAAAGGTTCTGCCGTCGAGATTCTGCTGGTACTTATAGTGCAGTAGAAGGTCCAAGTCCATCGGCTAAATCTACAAACACAGTATCACCTGCTCCACCAGCTGCAGCATCCGCTTCACCTGTACCAGCATCTCAACCAGTTACTCGTTCGTTTGCTTCGGAACTGGCCAGTTCCCAAGCTGCCTTCACACCTAACACTACTTCCGAAGCACTGCTGACACAACAGGACTTGGCAAGATCAGATGAACCTCATGAGCATCAACACCAAGATGGTACCTGACCGAGTCAAGTTGCAGTTGCATGCTCCTTTATATGTACTCTCACAGTTTGATGTACACTAACACTTTCCATATTCGTTGTTGAACTAGCTCCACGACGCAAGCGGAAACAGACATCAGGGATAATGCTTGACAGATTAACAAAATCTAAAGGAGGAAGAATGGAGGTCCATTTTGAGGCAGGTTTAAAAAGGCCACGTGATGCTACAGAGTCAGCCAAGTTAGTATCAGAGGCAGCTGTTGCCGTTAGGTGTCATGCACGTATCCTCCCAACGTGGATCCAGTACAGGAATGAGAAAGACAATACCCAGTTTAACACCTTCGTTGACCATTTATCCGTAAGTAATGTTATTCATCGCAATTCGTAATATTGTCTTGCTCTGTCCCATACTTTCTAGCTTCCTCCTAATAAGACTCACATTCTTTTTTCAACAGATGAGGTTCAAGTTGGATCCGAAAGATGATGCAACTAGACAAGAATGCACTCATGTTTTTCAGTCTGCTCTGCGACGGTATCGGTACCACCTTAGAAAATCTCACTTTGAAGGCAAGGCTAACAATGAAATCGCCCAAACATCTCCAGTGGAATATATTACAGATGAAGACTGGACAGCCCTCGTTAAACACTGGTCTGCTCCAAAGTATCAGGTAGGCTATATGTATTTGATCAGACCACATATTTAACTTGTATTTATGTATGTGCCTTACAAGTGTATCTTCTTCTAGGCTAACTGTTTGAAGAACAAAACCAACCATTCTAAAGTGAAATTCCAACAGACCTCAGGATCTCGTAGCTATATTGCACACTGCGAGGCTCTTGTAAATAGCTACTACTTCCTTCTTTTTTGTGCCATATTATCGTATCTATATTGACTTGTTCCAAATACAGAGGAAATCCCGTGCGGACCAAAAAGAACCTAAACCGAATGCAGTGCAAATCTTCAAGGATTGCCACACTAGCAAGATGAAGGGCATGAGCACACCAGTTCAAGCCGCTGTTGTAAGTCCTTACTCCTCCTGCCTTGAACTGATTGGTACTGTGATATGTTCATTTAACTACTTGGTTTGCAGCCAATGTCAGTTACTCTGTTCACTTTTATTCACAGTTGTCTTAACGTATCATTTCACCTTACATGGTTTAAAAGAGATGAAGGATATTCTTTTGGTCTTGATCTGTAATCTAGTTTTTATGTTCACGTGTGCACACAATTGTAAAATAGCCTGTTTGTTTTATATCTGTTTGACCATGATATGAATGATGTCATAATATGTTCATCCTACTTTAAACCATGTCTCTTTATCCTTAGATGTCAACGAATGTGAGGAAATAGACAATACAGTAGGCATGCTACATGGACATATGTTCCGAAAGTGATTTTATTATGTAGTTGGCACTACAATACATGCTAATGTGTTACAGTAGTTCACCAAAATAAATTATGTATAAACGTTTAACCTACTTTGTTTGTTTTTGTCTCATTAGTAACTTATCTGGTACACTAATCTACAAGTTCAAACTTTCAGGAAGCTATGGAACAAATGATTGAACAGCCACAACCACCTGAAGGGGACGAGGCTACTACAGGCACAATGTCACCTCTTGCTGCAGTGCGTCAGTATCTCTCCACTAACAGTGCAAAAAGCACCTTCCTGCATAATTCTGGGTTGGTTGTCAAGGTAACCTCGTCCAAATCGCCTACTGAACAAAATCTTCCTGCTAGACAGAGTGATATATCTGTGCTCCAGACACAAGTCCAATCCCTAATGGACATTGTTTCGGAAACAACAATAGTGGTTGAGAAATGTCGTCAAGATATGAATGGTTTTGAAACCAGACTATCAGACATTCGCTTCGTTGTTCAAGAGCAATGGCGGAAAAAAGGTGGAGATCGTGCTGCTCCATCAGATTCTACAGCCTGAAACATTAGCACTCAGGTCAAATGATTTGTGCTTCTATGCATCTGATGGTGCTTTTATCTGGAAGGACTGTAAACTTTATGCCAACATGCCTTTTGTTGTATGGTTGGAATTTATTTTGTTGTGATACAACATTTACGATGCTGCCTCAGGCTGCAGTAATTACGATGCTATTTTTGTATAGTGTAGGTTTATCTTAGTAATGTATTCGGCCGAAAGCTTCGTAGGAGCCCAACATGCCAACATTCGTCGGGCCCATTCCAATTGGGCTAAAAACGATTACGGGCCAAAATTGGCATGTAGCCCACTAAAAATATCTGGGCCTAAATCAGCATAAGCTTTCATATTTTTCTGGTAGGCCTGTGCCCATAGTGGGCCTTTAACAGGCCTAAACATAATTTGGGCCCTCAGTAAAAATAGGCCGTTTACAGGTGTAAATATCTCGAGCCCATAAAATACATGGGCCTTTAATAGACCGAAAGTGAAATTGGGCCCTGATTGTGCCAAATAACCCACTGGACTTTAACAGGCCGAAATTCAGACGGGCTATAAATGCGCCGACCTAATACACGGGCCTTTAACAGGCCGGAACTTCGGTCGAGCTAGATTACCGTCATTTTTATATGGGCCGTTAATGGGCCCCATATGACGTTGGGCCACATATGGCCCGTGGTTTATGTCCAGCGTTAATAGGCGGAAAGTGGCCCAAAGCTATAGTGGGCCTCTAACAGGCTGAATGTCAGACATGGTCGAATATGACCCAAATCCTTCACGGTCGTTTATGGGCCGAAAGTTTTGATGGCCTGTAAATGGGCCCAAATGAAGTCGGACCTTTAACAGGCCGGAAATACACCGGACTGTAATTCGGCTCAATTACTTAGCGGACTGTTAACGGGCCAGAAGTGACCATGGGCCGCGTTGATGACAAGTTTAGGACAGGCCGTTGACGGGCCGATTTGATAGAAAATGTTGGGCCTTTAGCTGGGCCGGCCCATTATGGTCGGCAGAATCTTGTGGGCCTTTAGCTAGGCCGGCCCATTGTGGTCCGTAAAATCTTGTGGGCCTTTAGCTGGGCCGGCCCATTATGGTCTGCAAAATCGTGTGGGACTTTAGCTGGGCCGGCCCATTATGGTCCGCTAAATTTTGTGGGCCTTTAGCTAGGCCGGCCCATTATGGTCCGCTAAATCTTATGGGCCTTCGGTTGGGCCGGCCCATTTAATCTTTGTGGGCCACTTTTGGGCCGGTCCACGTGTCAACATATCATAGGCCCATCTCGACCGTTGGATGAGTGACACATGTGCCAACGCGGAGCTGGCGCGTGGATCCATCAGCCAATGAGAATTTTACACATGGAAATCGGCATTGGTCGTGGATGTTAACGAGTTATCGGATCCAAAATCCGACCCGATATCTTAACGGCGTTCCGTTACGGTGGATGCCACGTGTCGGTCACCCTTGACGAAAGCACTTCTGTGACGCGCGATTTATCGTCATGGAAGTGGACACTTCCGTGATGATAATTTTAGCAATGTCATGGAACACTTCTACGACAGCACAGGTATGACTATCTTGATTCTGTCATAAATTTGTCATGGATGTACATGCATGACAGAAAACGCGACCTACTATGACAAACACGTATCATCACGGAAGTGTATTTTTTTGTAGTGTAGACATAGTCATAAAACTTTTTGGCAGTATATTCAGACTTCTTTCCATGCCTCCACCCCCAAGAGTCATGGCAGCCACTGTCTATATGGAAAGACCCCATTAAGGATGAGAGCTGTTGTAGATCCTGAAAGGCTTGTTCAGAAAGAGGCAAGTAAAATAGGTCTTGGAAACTACTGGTCTGAAAGACTTCCCTCACTGAGAGGTTTTTGTGGAGACAAAAGGAATAGAGCCTAGGAAATCAATCTTGAAGAGGGACATCACTGTTTCCAATTTGCCAATGATCAGACCAGAACAACACAGTATCTCCACTATGAACATCGACCGAGGTAACTGCTCTGAAATTATCCATCAACTTGCAGACATCTCTCCACCAAAAAGAACCACAAAGAATAGTATCATGTGGGATCCTTTGGAAATAGTAAGAATCCCAAACTAACTGAACCCAAGGCACATCCATTTTATTATAAAATGTATTCAGATGTTTCATAAGGAGTGCTTCATTTTGCACACCAAGGTTTAAGATTCCAAGTCCCCCCATCAATTTAGGCCTGCAAACAAGTAGCCAGGCAGCCAGAGAATGGCCCCTCTCCTGACCATATTTCCTCCATAAACACTGCCTCTGAATCCTTTCCAACTGCTTCAGAATACCCTAAGGAATTGACAAGCTGCAAAGGAAGAAGATAGGCAAAGAGGAAATGACAGAGTTTACTAGTTGCAATCTGCTCCCTTGAGGCAAGAACCAAGAACTTGCTATCAATCTTCTCTCCATACAATCCACTAGGGGAAGTAGATCCACAATCTTAGGCCTGGTAGTCCCCACTGGCAGACCTAGATATGTGAAAGGCATTTTGCCTAACTTACATCCAAAAAAGGCAGCAAGATCAGTAGCAACAGGGTCATTCACATTAATAGGATACATGGAGGATTTATGGAAGTTAATCTGCAGACCAGTTGCCCCTGAGAAAGAATATAACACTGATTGCAGTGCCTCCAATTGACCCTTATCAGCATTTAAGAAAAGTAGTGTGTCATCAGCATATTGAACAACAGGGAAATCAGGGTCATGGGTTGGCAGCGGCCTGCTTATTAAACCCTGCTGAAGAAGACTGTTGATCAAAGTCTGCAAGAGGTTAGCAGCAATCACAAAGAGCAAAGGAGAGATTGGGTCTGCTTGCTAAACTCCACATTTGCATTTGAAATGGTTACCCGGAACTCCATTAAGCAACACAGAAGAAGTGCTCGATGACAACAACTGCTTAATCCATGTAATCCATCTTTTATCAAAACCTTTTGCAAAAAGAATCCTTATGATAGCCTCATGCTGGATAGAATCAAAAGCATTTTCAAAGTCTAACTTGAGCAACGGGATGGGCCGTTTAGATTGATTACACTGATGGATATATTCAAAGGTCCAAGCAAGGCAATCCTGGATTGTTCTTGATTTTATGAAACCATACTGATTTTTATGCACACATTTGATGATCTCCTATTGAAATCTGTTAGCAGCAAGCTTTGTAAGAAATTTCAGACCAACACTAGTGAGTGAAATAGGCCTAAAGTCTCCCACACTCTCAGGTGTCTGTTTCTTTGGGATCAGAGTGATGTATGCATCGTTAAGATTTTCTAACTGAACTGTTCCAGCATGAAACTCATGAACTAGCCAAATAAAATCAGCAGATATGATGTGCCAACACTTTTTTATAAAAAGTCCATTGAAGCCATCAGGTCCAGGTGCCTTATCAGTGGGCATTTCTTTAATAACCTGTTCAATTTCCTTTAGATCAAAAGGTTTTGTGAACACCTCCAAGCCCTGAACCCTAGGTATTAAAGACAAGATATTCTCGTCTAAAGTTATTGGCCGAACAGTCCCCATTCTGTTTTTGAAGGAAGATAAGAACTCTTTGGCCATTTCCTCATGATTTGATGTGACAGAGCCATCAGACAATAATAGGCAAGCAATAGAATTCTTTCTGTATCTCTTAGTTGCCATTGCCTGAAAGAACTTGGAGTTTTCCTCTCCCACTTTGATATACCTGATGGTACATCTCTTCCTCCTGTATAGATATTGCATGTGCAGCAGATGCTCGTGGTGTAGTTTAGTAACTTTCCTGAAATTTCTCTCAGGTCTGGAAAGAGACCTCATGTCCTCAAGATTATCCAACCAAAGAATTACCCAGTTGCACTTCTCAATTAACCTTTTAATATGTGATAAACCTTTCTGCCATTTTTTCAATGCAAACTACAAAGCCTTTAATTTATGAACAATGATTGCTGAGATATGTGTCTTATGAGAAGTACGAGTCCAAACCTCCTGCACACAATCTTATACCATCCTGATGAACCCAAAAAAATTCAAACCTAAAAATATGCGCCTTAGGAATTGATGTACTAATGGTAACCAGACAAGGCACATAATCAGACGCAGTCTTAGCCAAAGGAGTCACTTTCGTCATGGGGTATAGATTAATGGTATAATTAGATTTATGACCCTAGTTGTGTCCCACTCGTCTGTTTTACCCCTAATTCCCAAAAGTCACCGGTTCTGTCCAAGTCACTTTGATCCTCTTATGCTTTTGCCCTTTGACCGTTTGACCGTCAGTTTGAAAACTTCATAACTAATTCATACAAAATAAAAAAATGCAAATAAGATACCAGAATGTTCAGAAAAACATCACCTATATGTCAGTGTCATTTGCATTCATGAAAAAGTGTTGGAAAGTGCACATCCCAGTTTTAGCTCTTTTGATACCACCATGAATAGTAAACTCTAAAAAAATTCAAAAAAATTCAAAAAAAATATGGTGGCAAAGAACGACAAGTGTTTTAAGTGCTTGCCAAGTTTCATTAGGGAACGACATTCGTGGAAGTCGTGGCAAAAAAATAATCTATTTTGGAGTGTTGATTTTTTTGCCGCGGCACCCACGAATGTTATTCCCTGGTGAAACTTGGCAGACACTTAAAACATTTGTCATTCTTTGCCACCAAATTATTTTTGAATTTTTTTGAACTTTTTTAGATTTTACTATTCATGGTGGTAGCATAAGAGCTAAAACTCGGATGGGAACTTTCCAACACTTTTTTCATGGATGCAAATGACACTGACATATAGGTGATGTTTTTTTGAACATTTTGGTATCTTATTTGCATTTTTCTGATTTAGTATGAATTAGTTATGAAGTTTTCAAACTGACGGTCAAACGGTCAAAGGGCAAAAGCATAAGAGGAGCAAAGTGATTTGGACAGAACCGGTGACTTTTGGGAATTAGGGGTAAAACAGACGAGTGGGACACAACTAGGGGCATAAATCTAATTATCCCTAGATTAATCCAACTGGCAGAGGTAAAAACCCAGTCTAGTTGTTCCAAAAGTGGCATGTCCTGCATGTTAGACCAAGTAAACTTTCTTCCTTTTAAAGGAAGTTCCAACAGTCCCAAATGGCCAATAATTTCATTAAAAATAAACATATCATTGATATCGCCACCAGGGAGGTTCCTATTTTCAAATGAACGAATAAAGTTGAAATCCCCCATCAACATCCATTTTTGATCCGGATCAATGTCCAAATTATAGATCCAAGACAAAAACTCATCACGCAACTCACCCTGACATGGGCCATAACCATTAACCAGAAACCATTGTTCATTATTATGAACTGAGGTAAACTGCATAACAATAGCGTAGCGTTTAACTTCTAGCAGAGTGCCATGAAACAAGTTTGATCGCCACGCAGTTAACAAACCCCCAGAGGCACCTCTAGAGGGGGACTCGACAAATTGATCAAAGCCATAGGGACAGATGCTTTTCATAGTTGTACGCGTGCATGAGGAGAGTTTAGTTTCTTGAAGAAAAAACACAGAACACTGACTTTCAGTTACTTTATCCCTGACAGAACGCTGCCTAGTATCAGAATTCAGACCGCGAACATTCCAACATAAAACTTTCCAGCTACGCGTTGACACACGTTCATTAATCACCGAGGAATAGAAGAACAAATATAGCATGACACACAATGTCATACCATCCAAAAGATAACATAGTTCAGTACCACAACATGCCATTTCTGGGACCGGACGCAGTTCAACAATAATAAAAGCAAACATAACAGGCCCTCTAGGCCTTAACATAGTAGCAAACATAATCATTAAGCTGAAGATGCAGAAGAATCCTCTTGTGGATTAGCCATAAGCTTGTCCACCGATAGAAGGGAAGGTTCAATTTCCAGCTCTGCGCCCACAGCCTGAAGAACATGGATTGGGGTATGCGGTGGTGCAGTAGGTTGTGCATCTTCAGGGCCATCTACAGGAGTGGGATGGGCCTTGTCTTCCATGGGCTTGGCATGGGGGCGCTTCTTTGATGGCTGTAGCGAGAGCTGCTCAAAAACCACATTTTTGAAGCCATCCAACTTTGTCGCGCTTCGAGTGCAACATCGCAGTGATGTATCAACAATAGGAGTCTTATTCTTCTCTCTCCGCTTTCTCCCAGCAGTTTGTTCCACAGAGAAAACCACAGATGATGACTCAGCAGAGACAAAGACAGCAGAATTACCAGGTGCAACTTCTTCAGAAACTAAAACTGGATCAGCTGGCAGCTCGTCAAATAGAGCTCTAGCCACTGGGCGCTTTATCATGACAGGTTGTCTGACAGTAGCAACTATGGGCAAGGAAGCAGTCAAACAAGACATCTTTGTGGATTCATCAAAAGCAATGGACCAAGACCTCTTAGAATAAATGATTGTGCCCATAGGTTTGAAGAAGAGAGACTGTGGCACCTCCTTAACTGAAAAATCAAACATGAGGTTCTGGAAAGACCTCTTCCAAATCATCTCCGGAGGGAGAGGAGATCTAGCCACAATGCGTGCCATGCCAATAAAGATCTCATGTTGCTGAATCACAGGTGGTTGATAAGGCACAATTGCCAGCTGATTATCCTCGAAGACCGGGGGCTGCAAATGTTGAAGTTGTTGATCTGGGGGGCAAATCATGTTGCTGTTGGATCTCAATGCCCTGCTCCTGTTGGTCCACAGAAACTGAGCCCTCCGGCTGATCAATCACAATAGAAACTTGATCATGTTCAGGAGCAGCCGGCTGCAGAGCCTGTACATCCTCTGCTTCATTTCCCCACATGGCATTTCCCCAACCAGGCGCTTCATTATTTTCTAGAGGAGGGGGAGGAGCAACAGGTGCATCATTCCATCCCAACATTGGGTATGGTGGCAGCACAAATATCAAATTATCTTGTATTAGATTACCAGACAACGGATGGGGATTTCCATCCAGAGGCATTGGGTCTTCGTCATTTGGCATCTGATCTACAAAATCCACACCAAGAACATAGCATGCAACAGTACAAGACACTTGAGCACCTCCCCATTCAGCATAATCACCAAAAACCACATCTCTGGGAACCAAAGGCGTATCCGAAAAGTTATCCTCAACCAAAGTCCGGACAAGGTAAGGATCCTCACTATCCCAAGAAATAAACTTTCCGAAAGTGCCTACAGCCTGCGAGATGTATTCTTTAGTATGGTAATCAAGAGGGATCCCAATGAACATTAACCAGCCCTTGCGAAAACCATGTTCTCCCTTGAAATTTTCCCCCTCATCATGCTTCATAAATCTAACAAAATGATCGTTTCCCAACAGAAAAGGTGCATGTTTAATCAAAGTGTATCTAACTGACGGATCTCTGACTTGGAACAAACCCACCCCATGAAACCACGGCTGAGCAGATCGGACCAGAATACCTCTATCTTGCAGAAACTGGACCACCTCTTCCCGCACCGGACCAAGCGGCCCCTCAGGCACATGCATCACCTCCGCAACCATGAAGTCTTCATGACGACGGGGCAGACGAGCAGCGGGCATGAAGAAGGTGCGAGGAAGCCGACGATCGCCGCCATCGATGATGTGGTGGCCAGCAGGCACAAAGCGCTGAGGATCGAGCTCATAGTTCGCCATGGAAGAACCAAAAGCTTGCCGGGGGTTTTCTTTGGCTTGGGGAGAGGGAAGGTGCAATGGGTGCGGTGGTGATGGGACTGGACAATCTATCGCAATAACTCCGGCTCTGTTCCCATGAGAAGCAGCATATTCCAATAAAATCGTTTTTTGTTGCACCGAAATTGGCTTCCAAACCAATCCATTGGAGCGCACAAAATCATTACAGTCGCGGCTAGAGTGACCTGGGCGAGAGCAAGCCGAACAGACCGCTCGCATTCCACATGCCACTGACAAGTGGCCCCTCTGCGAACAAAGAGTGCATGTAACCACACGGTCCACCATGTCATCGACCATAGCTTCAAACTGCCTCGCGACCTCTTGTGAGGACGGGATATCTTGACCGCGGTCCAGAGGGCTCGGACCCGTAGGCGTGGAAGGCCCAAAAGCAATTGGGCTAAGCAGCATAGGTGGGCTGGATGCCTGGTGGGCTTTCAAAGTAACTGGGCCTGAAGCCTGACAATTGTTTTGAGGAGGCAATCCCGCCTCCGCGAAACTTGCGGGCGTAATCCCAGCATGCACGGGTGATAGTTCCTCAGAAACCGGATCACTCACCAGTGTAGATGTTGTCGGTCGGCTCAACTCCGGCAACGGAGTGACTGTACCCAAAATAATGGGTGGATGAGCCACCGTCCAAAGCAAATCCATGGGATGGGACTGATGTATGACTACACGTTCATGAACAGGAAGATCATACCCAGCATCCCTAATAGTATCAATACACTTTTGCGTAGCCGGATATCTGTATCCCTTGCAAGCAGAATATCGCTCAAAATTGGCAAAAGAAAGCTTCTTCTTAGCAGATGCAACAAACTTGATAGCCAATCTAATAGGAGGTTTATGCATGGCCAAAAGACCTAGAGATGATCTACGCTTAGTTGGACTAACTAAAATCCATTCAACATCACATTCCTTCCTCCAGATCCTGAGCTCTCTAATCCAATTAGGGCCCCCATTACCCCACAAATGAAAGTAGCACTTGAACAGATCACAAGTAAAAGAATGGAGGTCCATAATAATAAAACCAACTTGCTTGCAAGAAACTTGGAAAGAGTAAACCTTGTCTTTGATGTGATCTACATGGAGATCAATTACCGAGCCTCCAATTGCCGCTTCCAACGATGCTGCCACAGAATCCTCCGAGAGACGGAAGGCATGGCGGCTGAATGAAACAATTAAGATAAACGGCCTTCTGTGCCCCAAAGGATGAATCGTTTGCCCAGTAGATTTGAAAACCTCATCTGAAAAAACCCTACCCTTGGAGAAATCCAAGCCAAGGGTAGATCCACCAGAAGAACCAATAGAAGATGGCTATTGCCTTGATCCAGAGAAGACACCGGAGTAGATGATCAGAGAGGATCCACAAATTAGTGGAGGAGGAGGGAGATCGCCGGAGATGGGGACAGCACCGTGGTGGGGGTGGGAGCGACATCCTCTTCTGTGGTGGTGATTCATACGCTAGTCAATGTGTTGTTAGAATGACAAACACAATGTTTTGGAAGTCGTTGCACGGTCCGATCCTTTAGTGCCCCGTATCGTACGTAGCGCATACTATTTTGGTACAGAACATATTTTCCACTTGTCGATAACATGCATCCCACTGATGATGGCCCAATACAGGAGCCCGTAATTAACTGGGAGGGAGGCTCTCATATGAACCCGGCCCAGGTACATGCTCACCGTCCCCTAAACATAAATAAATAAATAAATAAAGCTAAATGCCCATGCACCAATTCTTTAAATTCACAATTTGAAAAGTTAAATTTTAACAGGAGGATATTATTTCCTATGATAGTGTCGTTACATTCAATCGATATTATTCTTAGGCAAAGATAGCAACCAGTCTTCTTTCTCCCACCATTTTCTTCTGATATCTGGGACCCACATCATTGTCAATGTATAGTCAATTAATGACATAATTGCACAATTTTTTTTGAGGATTTGTTCGGAGTAGCAGGTTATAAACTGGGTCGTGCCCTCTCTGTGGCCCGTCTAACAACATGACCAGCCTAGCAGTTTTTTCTTTGGGAAAATAGGTAGCCCACAATTTCTTTTTGAAGAATACCAAAGCTAGGCCTATTTGTTTTCCCCGACTTACTAGGCTGCAAATCTTTCAAGGCGAGGAGGGATGCATTCCTGCCTGGCCAAAGAGTATGGTTTGTATATCTTAAAAGTAATATCAAAGGGGTTGCAAATCCCAAAAAAAATAGCAAATGGGCAATTAGTTTCTTTTTTTGTTCTTCACTGATATTTTATATTTCATTGGATTTTAACATGACAAAGTACTAATTTTCTTTTAAAATAGTATGGCTACTAATTTTTAGAGTAAGAATATTTTGTTCCCCAGCAAAAATGTGCAAATTTTTAAAATTTCGCACATTTTTAGTTCATTTTTTAACCTTGACACTGACCTGAAAATGGGCAGCAATTCTAAAAATTGAAAATGGCTGCAATAAATTCCATATGAATAAGAAAATGAGTAAAAATTATAAAAATAATAGCAAATGGGTTGTACACACCACATATTTTGAGGATGACTTGTTTACGCAAGGCTTTGTCAGTCAACACATGATTCTAGCCGCAGTGACTGTTGGATGTCCATCCAACGGGCGACGTGCTTCTTCAATCTCTGATCTTCCTGCTCCAGCCGCCTAAACTAGCGCCGACGGGACTGCCTGCTCCCTCCTCTTGTGGCACGTGGTGATGCCGCGTAGGCTTCACCCCCCACCCTACTCCCTCTGCTAGCCTGGCTGCACGCAATCAACTGCCTCTTTATGACGCAAAAAATGATTCCTCCTACTAACATCTGGGGCGCACCGGTTTGGAGGCTGGCCTATGGGCCTACTAAGTAGACGCGTACGTAGGGCTTTGTCAACTTAGTCAACAAACGATTCTAGCAGTGGTGATCGTTGGATTTGAATCAAACGGTCATGCTGCTTCGTCAATCGCTGCTCTTCTTGCACCAGCCGCCCAAACCAGCGCCGGTGAGATCGTATGCTCCTGCCTCCAGTGGACGACTATGCTGCCGCACAGACCTCACTGCCCCACCCTACTCCCACCGCTGGCTAGGCCATCCCTCTACTGTCTACTCACCCACAACCCATGTTATTATGTGGCGATGGCAGCCTCACACCGCAACCGAACCAGTGAACCCTCGTACTCCTCTCCGCGTGGGCATCCTGTTGGAAATATGCCCTAGAGGCAATAATAAAAGGATATTATTATATTTCCTTGTTCATGATAATTGTCTTTTATTCATGCTATAATTGTGTTATCCGGAAATCATAATACATGTGTGAATACATAGACACCAACATGTCCCTAGTAAGCCTCTAGTTGACTAGCTCGTTGATCAACAGATAGTCATGGTTTCCTGACTATGGACATTGGATGTCATTGATAATGAGATCACGTCATTAGGAGAATGATGTGATGGACAAGACCCAATCCTAAACATAGCACAAGATCGTATAGTTCGTTTGCTAGAGTTTTTCCAATGTCAAGTATCTTTTCCTTAGACCATGAGATCGTGTAACTCTCGGATACCGTAGGAGTGCTTTGGGTGTACCAAATGTCACAACGTAACTGGGTGACTATAAAGGTATACTACGGGTATCTCCGAAAGTGTCTGTTGGGTTGACACGGATCAAGACTGGGATTTGTCACTCCGTATGACGGAGAGGTATCTCTGGGCCCACTCGGTAATGCACCATCATAATGAGCTCAAAGTGACCAAGTGACTGGTCACGGGATCATGCATTACGGTACGAGTAAAGTGACTTGCCGGTAACGAGATTGAACAAGGTATTGGGATACCGACGATCAAATCTCGGGCAAGTAACGTACCGATTGACAAAGGGAATTGTATACGGGGTTGCTTGAATCCTCGACATCGTGGTTCATCCGATGAGATCATCGAGGAGCATGTGGGAGCCAACATGGGTATCCAGATCCCGCTGTTGGTTATTGACCGGAGAGCCATCTCGGTCATGTCTACATGTCTCTCGAACCCGTAGGGTCTACACACTTAAGGTTCGGTGACGCTAGGGTTGTAGAGATATGAATATGCAGTAACCCGAAAGTTGTTCGGAGTCCCGGATGAGATCCTGGACGTCACGAGGAGTTCCGAAATGGTCCGGAGGTGAAGAATTATATATAGGAAGTGCAGTTTCGGCCATCGGGAGAGTTTCGGGGGTCACCGGTATTGTACCGGGACCACCCGAAGGGTCCCGGGGGTCCACCGGGTGGGGCCA
Source organism: Triticum dicoccoides (assembly GCF_002162155.2). Taxonomy (NCBI): domain Eukaryota; kingdom Viridiplantae; phylum Streptophyta; class Magnoliopsida; order Poales; family Poaceae; genus Triticum; species Triticum dicoccoides. The sequence continues at coordinate 332,192,791 of NC_041382.1, forward strand.
CCCATCCCGGAGGGCCCCATGGGCTAAGTGGGGAGGGGAACCAGCCCATAGTGGGCTGGTGCGCCCCCCTTGGGCCACCCCATGCGCCTAGGGTTGGGAACCCTAGGGTGGGGGGGCCCACCTGGCTTGGGGGGCACTCCACCCCTTGGCCGCCGCCCCCCTAGGAGATCCCATCTCCTAGGGCCGGCGCACCCCCTAGGGGTCTATATAAAGGGGGGAGGGAGGGCAGCCGCACCCTTGAGTCTTGGCGCCTCCCTCTCCCCTGATACACCTCTCCCTCTCATAGTAGAACGGTGAAGCCCTGCTGCGGTGACCCCTGCATCCACCACCACGCCGTCGTGCTGCTGGATCTTCATCAACCTCTCCTTCCCCCTTGCTGGATCAAGAAGGAGGAGACGTCACGCTGACCGTACGTGTGTTGAATGCGGAGGTGCCGTCCGTTCGGCGCTAGGATCTCCGGTGATTTGGATCACGTCGAGTACGACTTCCTCATCCCCGTTCTTTGAACGCTTCCGCGCGTGATCTACAAAGGTATGTAGATGCAATCCGATCACTCGTTGCTAGATGAACTCATAGATGGATCTTGGTGAAACCATAGGAAAAATTTTGTTTTCTGCAATGTTCCCCAACAGTGGCATCATGAGCTAGGTCTATGCGTAGTTCTCTTTGCACGAGTAGAACACAATTTGTTGTGGGCGTAGATGTTGTCAACTTTCTTGCCGCTACTAGTCTTATTTTGCTTCAGCAGTATCGTGGGATGAAGCGGCCCGGACCAACCTTACACGTACGCTTACGTGAGACCGGTTCCACCGACTAACATGCACTAGTTGCATAAGGTGGCTGGCGGGTGTCTGTCTCTCCCACTTTAGTTGGAGCGGATTTGATGAAAAGGGTCCTTATGAAGGGTAAATAGAAGTTGACAAATCATGTTGTGGCTTTCATGTAGGTAAGAAAACGTTCTTGCTAGAACCCTATTGCAGCCACGTAAAACTTGCAACAACAATTAGAGGACGTCTAACTTGTTTTTGCAGTAAGTGTTTTGTGATGTGATATGGCCAAAGTTGTGATGAATGATGAATGATATATATGTGATGTATGAGATGTTCATGCTATTGTAATAGGAATCACGACTTGCATGTCGATGAGTATGACAACCGGCAGGAGCCATAGGAGTTGTCTTTATTTTTTGTATGACATGCGTGTCATTGAGAAACGCCATGTAAATTACTTTACTTTATTGCTAAACGTGTTAGCCATAGTAGTAGAAGTAATAGTTGGCGAGCAACTTCATGGAGACACGATGATGGAGATCATGATGATGGAGATCATGGTGTCATGCCGGTGACAAGATGATCATGGAGCCCCAAGATGGAGATCAAAGGAGCTATGTGATATTGGCCATATCATGTCACTATTATTATTTGATTGCATGTGATGTTTATCATGTTTTTGCATCTTATTTACTTAGAACGATGGTGGTAAATAAAATGATCCCTCATAATAACTTCAAGAAAGTGTTCCCCCTAACTGTGCACCGTTGCGATAGTTCGTTGTTTCGAAGCACCACGTGATGATCGGGTGTGATAGATTCCAACGTTCACATACAACAGGTGTAAGACAGATTTACACATGCAAACACTTAGGTTGACTTGACGAGCCTAGCATGTACAAACATGGCCTCGGAACACAGAAGACCGAAAGGTCGAGCATGAGTCGTATAGAAGATACGATCAACATGAAGATGTTCACCGATGTTGACTAGTCCGTCTCACGTGATGATCGGACACGGCCTAGTTAACTCGGATCATGTTATACTTAGATGACTGGAAGGATGTCTATCTGAGTGGGAGTTCATTGAATAATTTGATTTAGATGAACTTAATTATCATGAACTTAGTCTAAAATCTTTACAACATGTATTGTAGATCAAATGGCCAACGTTGTCCTCAACTTCAACGTGTTCCTAGAGAAAACCAAGCTGAAAGACGATGGCAGCAACTATACGGACTGGGTCCGGAACCTGAGGATCATCCTCATAGCTGCCAAGAAAGATTATGTCCTACAAGCACCGCTAGGTGAAGCACCTGCTCTCCCTGTAGAACAAGACGTTATGAACGCTTGGCAGACACGTACCGATGATTACTCCCTCGTTTAGTGCGGCATGCTTTACAGCTTAGAACCGGGGCTCCAAAAGCGTTTTGAGAGACACGGAGCATATGAGATGTTCGAAGAGCTGAAAATGGTTTTTCAAGCTCATGCCCGGGTCGAGAGATATGAAGTCTCCGACAAGTTCTTCAGCTGTAAGATGGAGGAAAACAGTTCTGTCAGTGAGCACATACTCACTATGTCTGGGTTACATAACCACTTGACTCAGCTGGGAGTTAATCTCCCGGATGACGCGGTCATTGACAGAATCCTTCAGTCGCTTCCACCGAGCTACAAGAGCTTTGTGATGAACTTCAATATGCAGGGGATGGAAAAGACCATTCCTGAAGTATTTGCAATGCTGAAATCAGCAGAGGTAGAAGTCAAAAAGGAACATCAAGTGTTGATGGTGAATAAAACCACTAAGTTCAAGAAAGGCAAGGGTAAGAAGAACTTCAAGAAGGACAGCAAGGGAGTTGCCGCGCCCGGCAAGCAAGCTGCTGAGAAGAAGCCAAAGAATGGACCCAAGCCCGAGATTGAGTGCTTTTATTGCAAGGAAAGTGGTCACTGGAAGCGGAACTGCCCCAAATACTTAGCGGACAAGAAGGCCAGCAAAACGAAAGGTATATGTGATATACATGTAATTGATGTGTACCTTACCAGTACTCATAGTAGCTCCTGGGTATTTGATACCGGTGCAGTTGCTCACATTTGTAACTCAAAGCAGGAGCTGCGGAATAAGCGGAGACTAGCGAAGGACGAGGTGACGATGCGCGTCGGGAATGGTTCCAAGGTCGATGTGATCGCCGTCGGCACGCTACCTCTACATTTACCTACGGGATTAGTTTTGAACCTCAATAATTGTTATTTAGTGCCAAGTTTGAGCATGAACATTGTATCAGGATCTCGTTTAATACGATATGGCTACTCATTTAAATCCGAGAATAATGGTTGTTCTATTTATATGAGAGATATGTTTTATGGTCATGCTCCGATGGTGAATGGTTTATTCTTAATGAATCTCGAGCGTAATGCTAAACATATTCATAGTGTGAATACCAAAAGATGTAAGGTTGATAATGATAGTCCCACATACTTGTGGCACTGCCACCTTGGTCACATAGGTGTCAAATGCATGAAGAAGCTCCATGCAGATGGACTTTTAGAGTCTCTTGATTATGAATCATTTGACACGTGCGAACCATGCCTCATGGGTAAAATGACCAAGACTTCGTTCTCAGGAACAATGGAGCGAGCAACCAACTTATTGGAAATCATACATACTGATGTGTGCGGTCCAGTGAGTGTTGAGGCTCGCGGTGGCTATCGTTATGTTCTCACCCTCACTGATGACTTGAGTAGATATGGGTATGTCTACTTAATGAAACACAAGTCTGAGACCTTTGAAAGGTTCAAGGAATTTTAGAGTGAGGTTGAGAATCAGCGTGACAGGAAAATCAAGTTCCTGCGATCAGATCGTGGAGGAGAACACTTGAGTCACGAATTTGGCACACACTTAAGAAAATGTGGAATAGTTTCACAACTCACGCCGCCTGGAACACCTCAGCATAATGGTGTGTCCGAACGTCGTAATCGCACTCTATTAGATATGGTGCGATCTATGATGTCTCTTACCGATTTACCGCTATCATTTTGGGGCTATGCTTTAGAGACTGCCGCATTCACTTTAAATAGGGCTCCGTCGAAATCCGTTGAGACGACACCGTATGAATTATGGTTTGGGAAGAAACCTAAGCTGTCGTTTCTAAAAGTTTGGGGATGCGATGCTTATGTCAAGAAACTTCAACCTGAAAAGCTCGAACCCAAGTCGGAAAAATGCGTCTTCATAGGATACCCTAAAGAAACTATTGGGTATACCTTCTACCTCAGATCCGAAGGCAAGATCTTTGTTGCCAAGAATGGATCCTTTCTAGAGAAGGAGTTTCTCTCGAAAGAAGTAAGTGGGAGGAAAGTAGAACTTGATGAAGTATTACCTCTTGAACCGGAAAGTGGCGCAACTCAGGAAAATGTTCCTGTGGTGCCTGCACCAATTAGAGAGGAAGTTAATGATGATGATCAAGATACTTCTGATCAAGCTCCTACTGAAATTCGAAGGTCCACAAGGACATGTTCCGCACCAGAATGGTACGGCAACCCTGTCTTGGAAATCATGTTGTTAGACAACGGTGAACCTTCAAACTATGAAGAAGCAATGGCGGGCCCGGTTTCCGACAAATGGCTGAAAGCCATGAAATCCGAGATAGGATCCATGTATGAAAACGAAGTATGGACTTTGACTAACTTGCCCGTTGAGCGGTGAGCCATAGAAAATAAATGGATCTTTAAGAAGAAGACAGACGCGGATGGTAATGTGACCATCTATAAAGCTCGGCTTGTCGCTAAGGGTTATCGACAAGTTCAAGGGGTTGACTACGATGAGACTTTCTCACCGGTAGCGAAGCTGAAGTCCGTCCGAATCATGTTAGCAATTGCCGCATTCTATGATTATGAGATATGGCAAATGGACATCAAAACGGCATTCCTTAATGGTTTCCTTAAGGAAGAATTGTATATGATGCAGCCGGAAGGTTTTGTCGATCCTAAGAATGCTGACAAGGTGTGCAAGCTCCAACGCTCAATTTATGGGCTGGTGCAAGCATCTCGGAGTTGGAACATTCGCTTTGATGAGATGATCAAAGCGTTTGGGTTTATGCAGACTTATGGAGAAGCCTGCGTTTACAAGAAAGTGAGTGGGAGCTCTGTAGCATTTCTCATATTATATGTAGATGACATACTTTTGATGGGAAATGATATAGAGCTTTTGGACAGCATTAAGGCCTACTTGAATAAGAGTTTTTCAATGAAGGACCTTGGAGAAGCTGCTTATATATTAGGCATCAAGATCTATAGAGATAGATCAAGACGCCTCATAGGTCTTTTACAAAGCACATACCTTGATAAGATATTTAAGAAGTTCAATATGGATCAGTCTAAGAAGGGGTTCTTGCCTGTGTTGCAAGGTGTGAAATTGAGCTCAGCTCAATGTCCGACCACGGCAGAAGATATAGAGATGAGTGTCATCCCCTATGCCTCAGCCATAGGTTCTATTATGTATGCCATGCTGTGTACTAGACCTGATGTAAACCTTGCCGTAAGTTTGGTAGGTAGGTACCAAAGTAATCCCGGCAAGGAACACTGGACAGCGGTGAAGAATATCCTGAAGTACCTGAAAAGGACTAAGGAAATGTTTCTCGTTTATGGAGGTGACGAAGAGCTCGTCGTAAAGGGTTACGTCGATGCTAGCTTCGACATAGATCTGGATGACTCTAAGTCACAAACCGGATACGTGTATATTTTGAATGGTGGGGCAGTAAGCTGGTGCAGTTGCAAGCAGAGCATCGTGGCGGGATCTACATGTGAAACGGAGTACATGGCAGCCTCGGAGGCGGCGCATGAAGCGATTTGGGTGAAGGAGTTCATCACCGACCTAGGAGTCATACCCAATGCGTCGGGGCCGATCAAACTCTTCTGTGACAACACTGGAGCTGTTGCACTTGCCAAGGAGCCCAGGTTTCACAAGAAGACCAGGCACATCAAGCGTCGCTTCAACTCCATTCATGAAAATGTTCAAGATGGAGACATAGATATTTGTAAAGTACATACGGACCTGAATGTAGCAGATCCGTTGACTAAACCTCTCCCTAGAGCAAAACATGATCAACACCAGAATTCCATGGGTGTTCGATTCATCACAATGTAACTAGATTATTGACTCTAGTGCAAGTGGGAGACTGTTGGAAATATGCTCTAGAGGCAATAATAAAAAGATTATTATTATATTTCCTTGTTCATGATAATTGTCTTTTATTCATGCTATAATTGTGTTATCCGGAAATCGTAATACATGTGTGAATACATAGACACCAACATGTCCCTAGTAAGCCTCTAGTTGACTAGCTCGTTGATCAACAGATAGTCATGGTTTCCTGACTATGGACATTGGATGTCATTGATAACGAGATCACATCATTAGGAGAATGATGTGATGGACAAGACCCAATCCTAAACATAGCACAAGATCGTATAGTTTGTTTGCTAGAGTTTTTCCGATGTCAAGTATCTTTTCCTTAGACCATGAGATCATGTAACTCCCGGATACCGTAGGAGTGCTTTTGGTGTACCAAACGTCACAACGTAACTGGGTGACTATAAAGGTATACTACGGGTATCCCCGAAAGTGTCTGTTGGGTTGACACGGATCAAGACTGGGATTTGTCACTCCATATGACGGAGAGGTATCTCTGGGCCCACTCGGTAATGCATCATCATAATGAGCTCAAAGTGACCAAGTGTCTGGTCACGGGATCATGCATTATGGTACGAGTAAAGTGACTTGCCGGTAACGAGATTGAACGAGGTATTGGGATACCGACGATCGAATCTCGGGCAAGTAACGTACCGATTGACAAAGGGAATTGTATACGGGGTTGCTTGAATCCTCGACATCGTGGTTCATCCGATGAGATCATCGAGGAGCATGTGGAAGCCAACATGGGTATCCAGATGCCGCTGTTGGTTATTGACCGGAGAGCCATCTCGGTCATGTCTACATGTCTCCCGAACCCGTAGGGTCTACACACTTAAGGTTCGGTGACGCTAGGGTTGTAGAGATATGAATATGCAGTAACCTGAAAGTTGTTCGGAGTCCCGGATGAGATCCTGGACGTCACGAGGAGTTCCGGAATGGTCCGGAGGTGAAGAATTATATATAGGAAGTGCAGTTTCAGCCATCGACAGAGTTTCAGGGGTCACCGGTATTGTACCGGGACCACCGGAAGGGTCTCGGGGGTCCACCGGGTGGGGACACCCATCCCGGAGGGCCCCATGGGCTAAGTGGGGAGGGGAACCAGCCCATAGTGGGCTGGTGCACCCCTCTTGGCCCACCCCATGCGCCTAGGGTTGGGAACCCTAGGGTGGGGGGGCGCCCCACCTGGCTTGGGGGGCACTCCACCCCTTGGACGCCGCCCCCCCTAGGAGATCCCATCTCCTAGGGCCGGCGCACCCCCTAGGGGGCCTATATAAAGGGGGGGAGGGAGGGGCAGCCGCACCCTTGAGTCTTGGTGCACCTCTCCCTCTCGTAGTAGAACGGCGAAGCCCTGCTGCGGTGACCCCTGCATCCACCACCACGTCGTCGTGCTGCTGGATCTTCATCAACCTCTCCTTCCCCCTTGCTAGATCAAGAAGGAGGATACGTCACGCTGACCGTACGTGTGCTGAACGCGGAGGTGCCGTACGTTCGGCGCTAGGATCTCCGGTGATTTGGATCACGTCGAATACGACTTCCTCATCCCCGTTCTTTGAACGCTTCCGCGCGTGATCTACAAAGGTATGTAGATGCAATCCGATCACTCGTTGCTAGATGAACTCATAGATGGATCTTGGTGAAACCGTAGGAAAATTTTTGTTTTCTGCAACGTTCCCCAACACATCCACTGCCGCGTTTCCCCGGCTCCACATCCTCCCATTCCAGTCCTCGCCATCGTCCACCGCCTTGCTTCTCTCGGCGCGGCGTGGTCAATGTGGTCAAGGAACGACTTCCATCCAAAGAGGATTGTACGTGGAGAGGCTGACAGCTGGGTCCACAACCGCACACAAGGAAATGCCTCCTTATTACACACAAAATAATGATTCTCCACTTGATAGCTGGGACCCACCGAAAGGGCCTCTGTGATTTTTGAAAAAAAAACACCCCCCACTGACAGCTCGAACCCACCAGTGATATCTTCGCACGCAAGGAAGTGCCTCCATATTAGGCGCGAAAAATAATGAATCCTCGCCCTGATTGCTAGAACCCACCATAGTTGGAGGCTGACTTGTGGGCCTGTAAGTTGACGGGGATGGAAGGCTTTGTCAACTTAGTCAATATGAACGATTCTAGCTCCAGTGACTATACGGTGTCCATCCAATGGTCGTAGTGCTTCTTCAACCTCTGGTCTTCTTGCTCCAGCCGCTCAAACCAGCGTTGGTCGTGCCGCCTACTCGTGCCTCCCGTGGTCGGTTGTGCTGCCACTGAGGCCTCACCGCCCCATACTACTCCCACCGCTGGTCAGGCCATCCCTCTACTCACCCACACCCCCTGTTATTCTGCGGCAATGGCAGCCTCACACCACAGTCGAACCAGTGAACCCTCGTACTCATTTCCGCGTGAGCATCCACTGCCGCGTCTTCCCCGGCTCTGCGTTGTCCCCTTCCTAGGCCTCGCCGTCGTCCACCGCCTTGGTGCTCTCGGCGTGGCATGGTCAATGTGGTCAAGGAAGAGGGAATGACTTCCGTCGGAAGAGTATTGTACGTGGAGAGGCTGACAGCTGGGTCCATGGCCGCAGCAAGGAAGTGCCTCCTTATTACACGGAAACACTACAAGAAATATGTCAACTTGTGACCATCACTATTGGTCGCTGAAAGGTCATTGTTTTTCATTTCCGACGTTTTTGTGACCAAAAACAGATGGTCAAAAGCTAACAGTCGTTAATGAAAATTAACGACCTTCTTTATGATATGTAAAAGGTCGTTGGTTCTACGACCAATTTTTTGGTCACTGGGAGCCTCCCCAGACCACGTAGGATCCAACATGGCAAGCTGATGTGGATAAGAATCAGTCCGGTCCAATTCGGTGTTTTACATGGGCCGAGCCCAACAATTCAGCCTTTTATTGTTTTTTCTGTGAATTTTTGATCAGCTTCATGGGCCAAGCCCAACATTTCAGCCATTTTATTTTTGGGTTGTGGCCTTTCTATCTATATATATATATATATATATATATATATATATATATATATATATATATATATATATATATATAATGGGTCCACTGACCAGATGGGTCCAAGTTATAAAATTGTGGTAAGTGGGTCCAAGTTGTCAGCTTCTAGTAAGTGGGTCCTAGCTGTCAGGTCATATTCTTCATGTTTCAATTTGGCAGTAAATAAATAAGCAGTATTTAAATTGGCACAAACAGAAAACACATATAATAATACTTCAAATAACAACCAGATTCAGTATGGATCTCCTACTCTACAAATAACACATAATACAATGGCTGAATCTGGAGCTCCTGCTCTACAAATAACACATAATACAATGGCACTCCTGCACTACCAACTGTAGTAACTAATATTTACTTTTCAACCTGTACACGATGGAGCCCCTGCTCTACCAACTGTGCTATATTCTTCAAGATGGAGCTCCTTTGATAGCCTTACAATCTAGGCACCTGATCCTGTCATGAACAACATCCAACCTCAGTCGCCCTGTTACATGAATCGGTGAAGAAGAATAAGAAAACTGGAGCCAATATATTATGAAGAGACCACTCAAAAAAAGACAAATTATTTAGAATGATACATAAATTCAACTAGTACAATGCTTTTATTATCCAGCTAGCCAAAACAAGATACTCATTCATACAAGAAAGGTGACTCGCAAAAATAGAGCATTCTACTCATAGCTCGTAGAGTATCAATATTCTGTTCTTATAAGCTTATTCTTATGCCTGAAGAAAGTAAGGAAATCTGACCAAATACGCAACACCTCCATAAACTAAAACATCATGACTGGCCTAGGGTTCTAATTCTGTTTTTTTCTTGTGGGCCATGATTATGATGATATAGCCTAATAAACTGTATGCCAAAATGTATGCCAAAAATATTGTATGCCAAAGTGTAAAGAAGATAAATATTGTGATACAGCAAAACCATGATTATCTTCTAATGTGAAACCCATGGATTAAAGTGATGACATTAGTATATGACATGAGTTGATAACAAATGTTGGAACAACCACCCGATTACGAAAGTACACACCCACCATTCTAATAAAAGGCCAGTTCTTTTGGGCGATTCTACCAGAATCGCCCCCCTCCCTAGCTTCTCCCAGAATCACTACTTCATATGTTTTTTACAATCCTAGCTAATTAGACCTTAACTAGATAGGATTGTAAAAAAAATGGAGTGGCGATTCTGAGAGAAGCTGGGGAGGGGGCGATTCTGGGAGAATCGCCGAAAAGAACTGGCCCAAAATAGCCCTTAATAGAGCCAGCAAATGTGTATATTAGCTTTATTAGTACAAATGCCCGTGTGTTGCAACGGGAAATAAAAGTGTGCTTCATGTGCCATTTCTTATATCCAAGGCTGATAAACCAGAGTAATAACGTTAAACTCTCATTTTTGTTCAGAGCTTGAAGTGTGGACATGAAGAACCAACCTAGCTTCCTACATCTGTTGGAAGAGTAGTTGTGGATGGAATAGTATGTGAATCGGTTATATGTTTTGCTTTTTGAAAAAAAACACAAATATTTCTTTATCTTTTAAGAAATTGAATATCTTTTTATTTTTTTATTAGAATTGGAACATGTTTTGAAGTCGAACATTATATAAACACGCGATCTCTTGATTTTTTAATGATTTTGTGAACAGTTATAACTGGTTTTTAATTGGAACCATTTTTTGGGAATTTTTAGCATTTCTTAAAAACTTTAAACATATTTAAAACATGAATATTTTTTTGAAACCAAGAACATTTAGAAACACTCACTATCTTAAAAAAAACACACCTCCGTGTTGATAAATACAAAATGATTATTGGTGTCCGCACCATGGAGTAGAGTTAAGATAGTCATAGTGGTGTCCTTTGATGGCACTCCGTTAGCTTAACACTATCACCGGGTGAAAGAGTGGTGTATTTATTTTTAGTGCGACATACAAACATTGGAATGTTCTATACTAATCGAGAGTTTAAAAACTAATCCAAAAGTTTTTTTAGAATTTTCAATACATTTGAATGTAAAGCATTGTTACTATGTTGGATTTCTTAGAGATAGTTGTTTGTTTGGTTTGGAAGGGTTTATCTTTTTCATATCAAATATGCACGCGTGTTGCAACCGAAGAGAAAATTGATATGTCCACCAAAACACCCATCAGTATAGCATGGCAGGGGCAGGGAGGCGCATGCAAATGGATTGGTCAGTTTCGCTTTAACCCTGAGAACCGACTTTTGATTGGATGGTTTGGAGGGTAGTGGTACCCAATACCAGCAAGAATTAAAACCTAGCTTTAACGCTTTCATGTCTCACAAAAGCGAAATATTATTTCAGTGCATGGTGACGTCCCGTCGAAGCAAGACACTTGTGGTGTGTTCATCAATCTCAAGACCCATCGGCTCAGTCTCTCTAGGTGTTAGTGTATGTACGTGTTTGCGAGTCTGTGTTTGTCTTTGTTTTTCAAAAGAAGGTTCCCTTTAACCTTTTTATGCATCATTTAATGTGTCGTGCGTTGCACCAGAAGGAGAAAGTCTTCGCATGTTTTCAGTGACTCATTCATATTGCAACTTTTCATTTTTGCCACCGTCGTCAATGATGATACAATTTTTGGTGTCCACAATTCGGAAAAAGATTAATGAAACTACATTCATGTACTTCGATGTTGCCTCAATCAACATCACACTATCACCGGATATGAGAGGAGTGGTGCATTGAAGTGGGATTGTTTATATACAGTTATTTATTAATATTCGAAAGCAAACATGTTTTTGCTATGTTGATTTTGTTTTTAGAAAATGTTGGTTGTTTGGTTTGTCAAATTGTATTATCTTCCTTTTCTTTTTTGCACTTCTTGGACATGGCCCAAACACAAGCTTCTCGTGTAGATTGTAGGCTCTTTCCTTAAAAAAACACGCACTTCGAATAGTCCAGAACGGCACACACACATCTCTTTCCGTTCCATATCACAATAACAAAGAAAAGTTTCCTAGCACATAATCTTAGTGTGCATGTATCCAACGGCTTGGAAAAGTGATTGAGACTACCTTAAATCTCAATTGACTAAGATTTAGCGAACCCCTCTAAAATTAGTAGCTAAACTCACTTAAAAGAAATATCTAGCTCAAAGTAGCTAGCACAATGGCCCATGCGTTGCTACAGGAGAAAGGCGACGATTGACTTTAAATGCATACTTTTTAATTACTGCATCTAATTTTTTTTATAAGTATCAATTTAATCTAACATATGCCTGTAAGATCCTTCATGTTTGACAATATTTTTTCTAGAGAAAACTTAGTTTTTGTGACCATATTTATCTTCCCGAGCACACATTTATATATACACGACATACAATTGCAAGTGTTTCTTACCACTCATATCACCCTTGAGCTAAAATAAGTGGACCAAGCATAAAATTTCAAATGGGCATATGGGACAACAGAGACCTATAAAGAGTTCATTATGTACGTTAGATATGTAATAGTACTGTACATCTGAAAAATGCAGACTTTAAGTTACAGAAAAGTGTGTAAAGTATAATTTAAACCAATTATCTATCACAAATTCACAATTATTGTATGTTAGAAATTATCATAGACAAGTTTTTAGAAAATAACGGGGAAACTGCATACACAAAAGGCTGATAGAAACTGCAAATCACAATTAGCTATAGTAGCGCCGCTAGCAGCTGATGGATTATTAGGAGCCATGAGGACCGCAGTCAAGCTGCGGCGCTCTCCGAACCCCCTCGTTCTTAGCTCTCTTCTTCTGGCCAAGTGTCGCCGACAGTCGTTCTTTATCCCATCACCTCTCTCATATGTCCACCATCTATCTGCATCTTTGCCGGTTTCCATCTTCTGTTTATTGACTTCTGCTACGACCAGCTGAGTCTGCATGTATAAAAGTCGATAAGATAGAGTGCAAAGAAGCGATGTTTGACTATTATACCTACAGGGACTCAATTTTGCAGAACAAAACAGACCAGCTGAGTTGGCGTCGTCTTTCCGGATGGAGGCCCTTGGTTGGGAGTTCGAAACTCACGTGAAGTATTTTTTGCATAGTTTTTTTCTTTTGACCAGACCCAGTTCAATCATCACGCGGTTGACAGGAACGATCAACACGACCCAGTCGAGTGAGCCGAAGGGACTAAAAACAGCGACTTATACGAATTGACGTACGCGACCAATGAACACTTTTTTAGTACCACCTCGCGTATATGTTTTAAATTCAAAGTGAAAGCATAAACTTACGGGAAGAAGCGTATTGTGACGATGAACCCATGGAGTCAATCCGTGCTTTATTATTATTATTATTATATTATATTATATATATAGGGAGACTAGAAATCAGTCATTAGATTAAGGAACTATAAAAGAACCACTATAGGTTTGCATCACTCAGGGCAGTGCAAGCCTGATCAGCTATACTGTAGCCTTGTCTGGTTGGTGCTTGGTATATCTAGTACCAGCACTTCCCGAGGAGCATAAATTTAATACTAGCAAGTACAAACAAAGGAATGCTGTATGGTTTACTGCCCTTGGTATAACTTGAGTAAACCCATAATCGTAAGCACAGTCAAGTCGAGACATGAACTTCAGCACTCAAGGACTCTTACCACAAAGAGCAGCAGGATGGGCAGTCAGCAGAGCAAAACTTGTCAAGATTAGCCAATAGATTGTGCACAAGTGAAATCAACAGCATGAGACAACATATTAAGCCATAATCTTAAAAACTAACGGGAAGGACAACCACATGGCAACAACAATTTGAAAAGGGAATCAAGTACTCCTGAAATATAATACCAACTTAGAAAGCATCAGAAATAAGCAACATGATAAGTGGTAGTTCTAAAGTATAGAAAGATGTCAAAGTGACGGATACATCATCTACTTATTGGCAACACTCTGCGAGTGCCATGACGTGTGCACAGGAAAACAGTTCTTTTCACCAAATAACCCAGCAATAAAAACTGGGGATGTATAATAAGTCAATCTAATTAAAAAATGAACCCAATTGATGGCCCCACAAGCTATCCCGTAAATGCAGATGACTAGACAACACAATCCCTTGCATTTAGCAAGAACATGACGCACAACATTCACAACTGGGGAGAGCAACCCGAAAAAAAAGCATAGTTCATGGTGCAGGGAGTGGTGAATTACGTCGATAGCGATGCCGGTCTTTCTCGAGGAAGTAGTGGTCGTCCACGGGCTGGCCGAGCAGAGGATCAAGTACAGTTCCTCTCTTGCATCCAACCAACATTTAGAGCTGGCCCTGCCATCCAACCAACATTGCACAATGGGGCAAAGAGATCCAAATGTCTGGCATGGGAATATCTTCACAACCTTCTTTTGGCGAGTTGTACATGAAAAAAATAAAATAAGATGATGGTTCTGTAAATGGTAAAGTTGCAAGTCAATAAGATCACAAACATACTATTGTGTTCATAGTTATTAGTAAAGCAGCAACCAAAACTAGCGATAATGCACAAGCAACTTTTGCATATGTATATACGATCAAACATTACAGAATTATAATTGTTATTCTCATCTCACTCCACAAGTGGCTCTATGAACATGCCAGACACACAACACTGAACATGCGAGACAAAAATATAAAGAAGCTATTTTACAGATTTACAGTGACATATTTACCCTACTTGTTCACCGATAGAATCACTACCAATTTTGCACAATAGCTACTAAACCTTAACAAACAATGGAGCGTACACGTAAATTTGCTAACTGATCGTGACTTAATAATAGTATGCATTTGGACAGAAAGCAGCTCATCAAGAAATATTTTTCAATGAATGAACTCGTCAAAGAGGACATGACACAACAGACACCAGCTACAGATCCCACACGATATCTACTAGCATAATTAACTAGAACAATTACAAACAGCAGAGGAAACCATGATTGTGTAAATGCATGAATGGTTCTTTGGGTCTGAATTTGCTGAATTATTGAACGGTCTAGCGTTCAACGATCTTAGTTTTTCTGAACGGTCTAATAATTATTCAGTTTACTAAATTACTGAACTGCTTCTTTGGATCTGAGTTTGCTGAATTATCGAACGGTCTAAGAATTTTTCAATTTAGTAAACTGCTATGTAGTTTCTTGGCTGTAGATAGATGGGGTAATGGACAGTGTTAGTGACAGGATCATGCCTTCCCTGGTAACAAGCATGCAGATGTGGTCTAGTTAAGTCACCATCTCAACTAGAATATGCATCTGCAATGACACTCAATCAGTTGCAATGGCCCAGGTAATTAGCTTAGGCAGCACTCTGTTATTATGTCAGGTGCTCACCAAAAGGATAGACACCTATATGGTTGCCACGTCCACCGTACTTCTCCATTAGCCCACAAGCTACTATACTAATTAAGATACACGTACTACTCACAGGAAAAGCAAAGCAAAGAAACCTAGCTCACAGATAGGATTCCTGTTACATACTTGCATCCTAATTAATCGAACATGCCCATATGAAATGCATAATCTAGTCCCATGTAAGTAATGGGTGTCCCAACATTAATCATGCGTCTCCACATGCATTTAGTCTTACAGTTAGGGTCAGTAACTTAATATAAGACTTCATTCTTAAGCTCTTGGAGCATGAACTCAATGTTCTCCCCTTGGCCATAAGTGGCTTGAGCAGCAACCAGTCCTATTAAGCCTCTAAAAATGGTAGTGTACATATCAAGAAGCCTTGGGAGACTAGGAGGAAGTGCAGGACGTGATTTGTTCTCCTGCGGCAACTCGCTAGCACAAATGATGTCCTTTTTGGAAACGAGCAGAGAGAGGAGATGGGAGGGGACCTTCCATGGCGTCGGGGTCGGAGGCTCCTCTCCTGGCGCGCGAATGTTAAGAAGGAGCAACTGTGGAGGCCGTCGGCATCGTCCTGGTCGCTGGCAGACCGCGGGCACACCTGAAGCTCGTGCATGAGGGCGCCGCAGGCCGTCTCCATCTGCAGGAGTTTGACGCTGGGGGGACGGCCGCCGCACATCCCGTCCACGGCGACGGCACCGCGGCCTACGAGGGGACCGAATTGGGGGGAATTAATTAGGGCCATCCGCGACTTTGGGTGACACGAGAAACGAGCTCACTCAACAGTGTGCGGTGACTCGGCGGGGCGGAGGAGTGGTCGACGAGGGCAGGCGGCGCGATTGGAGTGGGGATGGGGGTGGGTGCGGCTGAGGAGGGGGAGGCTTGATTTGGGCATGGCTTTATGGCTGGGTGGGGAGGGGAATTGCCGCGGCCCAATCTCCGCTAGCTCCGACGAGATCGAGGGGAGGATCGGGCTGGCTTGAGGAGGGAGGATCCTGCCATGGCCGCGTCGGCGAACAAGGGCTGGGGCGCGCGAGGGTTTGTTGGGCTCGGTGCGGGACGTCGTGTCCGGCGCCGTAGGTGGCGGCGGCGAGTAGATGGGGACGAGAAGATGGTGGCGGCAAGGAGATCAGAGTTAGGATTGCGGGAGGAGGAGGTGTTCGATGGGATCTGAGTTAGGGTTGCAGGAGGGGGGGTGCGATGGGAGAGTGAGGCCCGCGGCGGGTGGGTGGGTGGATGGGACGAGGAGTAAGAGGGTGAGTGGGTGTGGGCCGTTGGATCTCGGAGTATCCGACGGTCTATAATGCTTGATCCGTGTGACATGCCGATAGACCAATCAGAATGAAGTATAGACTTTGATGACGTTATGATCATCTAAATTGGTCGTAATTGATTAACAATAGGCAGATGCTACCAGTCAGCCAGATGATTGTGTCTAGAAATCATCCCCCTAGCTAGCCGCCCAATCTGCCCATTGGTGGTCGTGCGATCATATCAAAATGTCACGACAGCACCGAGCGTGAAAAAGCTTCAACGCAGCACCGATGACATCCCCATAAAGCTCCATTGCATCTCTCGACGGTACTCCAAGAGTTCCAACGCAGCACCACGGCGTCCGACGAAGCTCCATTGCAGCGTCGGGGAGATCCAACGCAGCACCACGACCACCGGCGCTAAGTTTCCTTCTCTTTTTTTAACAATGTTTGTTAAGGTTCCTCATAAGTAGTAGTATTGTTCCCTCGAATAACGAAAAATACATTTTCCATTTTTTGAGTGCTCAAAATGAGCTTTTTTGTGAAGGATCTGCCAAATATTTGTTGCAAAATTGGACCAAATCAATCTTATAAAATCCTAGGCCATGTTTGATGCACAATTGACAAAATGATTGGGTGTCAAAAGTTTTGATCCACCTCTGGTGAAAAAGACAAATTTCCGTCGATCCAGTTGGAAGCTGGTCAAATTTGAACTGCTGCTGCCTTATAGTTTGCTCTTTATTTTTTTCAAAAATTATTCCTATGTATATAAGTATCTATTTAATCAGAGAAACACCAAAAAAATTCAAGATTCAACCACTACGTAGGAACGGTCATGCCCGCCGTTTTGACCACATTTTGAAACGGGCACAAAAAATTCAAAAAAAATCAAAAAATTGGAAAACCTTCGCATTGTGTCATTATATGTGACCAAGTTACCAGAAAGAATAATAAACTTGTAATACGGCAATCCTTTTTCAAAAAGTGTTCTCATAAATGAGCTATCATGTGTGAAGATTCATGTCTTTCAAACCAAATGATCAATCTGATGGCCACATTCATGACATAGTTAGTTTAAATGATCTCATATTGTTCATAAGGGTGCATCTTGGAGTGGTAAACAATGTTGCCTAAGGGTGTTTTCATTTTCTTTGGACGAAAAATCAATTTTCCATTTTCCGAGTGCCCCAAATGATGTTTTTTTGAAGGACCTACCATATATTTGTTGCAAATTTGGACCAAATGAATTTTATAAAATACTAGGTCATATTTAATGCACAATTGGCCAAATGGTTGGGTGTCAAAAGTTTTAATCCACCTCTGGTGAAAAAGACAAATTTCCGTCGATTCAGTGGGAAGCGAGTCAAATTTGAACTACAGCAGTCTCATGGTTTGCTCTTTATTTTTTTCAAAAATCATTTCTAGGTACATAACTATCTATTTAATCAGAGAAACACCCAAAACATCCAAGATTCAACCACTAGCTAGGAACAGGCATGCCTGCCGTTTTGAGCGCATTTTGAAACGGGCATAAAAAATTCAAAATAAATCAAAAAAATTGGAAAAACTTCGCATTGTGTTGTTATATGTCACCAAGTTACTAGAAAAAATAATAAAATTGTAATACAACAATTCATTTAAAAAATGTTCTCATAAATGAGCTATCATCTATAATGATTCATGGCTTTCAAGCCAAAATGATCAATCTTATGGTCACATTCATGGCATAGTTTGTTCAAATGATCGCATATTGTTCATAAGGTTGCATCTTGTAGTGGCAAACAATGTTGCCTAAGGGAGTTTTCATTTTCTTTCGACGAAAAATCAATTTTCCATTTTCCGAGTGCCCACAATGAGTTTCTTTTGTGAAGGACCTACCATATATTTATTGCAAATTTGGACCAAATCAATTTTCTAAAATACTAGGCCATATTTAATGCACAATTGACCAAATGGTTGGGTGTCAAAAGTTTCGATCCACCTCTCGTGGAAAAGATAAATTTCCGCCGATTCAGCGGAAAGCGGGTCAAATTTGAACTATAGCTGCCTCATAGTTTGCTCTTTATTTTTTCTAAAAATCATTTCTAAGCACTTAAGTATCTATTTAATCAGAGAAACATGAATTTTTTTCCAAGATTCACCCACTAGCTAGCAACGGTCAGGCACGCCGTTTTGACCGCATTTTGAAACCGGAATGAAAATTTCAAAAAAAATAAAAAAATTGGAAAAACTTCGCATTGTGTCATTATATGTGACCAAGTTACCAGGAAAAATAACAAACTTACAATACGGTAATTATTTTAAAAAAGTGTTTTCGGAAATGAGTTATCATGTGTGAAGATTGATGTCTTTAAAGCCAAATGATCAATCTTATGGCCACATTCATGGCATAGTTTGTTCAAATGATCTTATATTGTGCACAAGGGTGCATATTGGAATGGCAAACAATGTTGCCTAAGAAAGTTTTCATTTTCTTTGGATGAAAAAAATCATTTTCTATTTTTCGAGTGCCCAAAATGAGTTTTTTGTGAAGAACCTATCAAATAATTGTTGCAAAATTGGACCAAATAAAATTTCTAAAATAGGCCATATTTAATGCACAATTGATCAAATGGTGGGTGTCAAAAGATTTTATCCACCTCTCATGAAAAAGACAAATTTCCGTCGATTCAGTAGGAAGCGGGTCAAATTTAAACTACAACAGCCTCAGAGTTTGCTATTTATTTTTTTCAAAAATCATTTTTAGGTACAAAAGTATCTATTTAATCAAATAAACACCAAAAGTTTTCCAAGATTCAACCACTAACTAGGAATGGTCATGCCCGCCGTTTTAACCGTATTTTGAAACGGGCATGAAAAATTAATGGCATAGTTTGTTCAAGTGATCTCATATAGTGCACAAGGGTGCATCTTGCAATGACGAACAATGTTTCCGAAGGGAGTTTTTATTTTATTTGGACAAAAAATCAATTTTCCATTTTTTAGTGCCTAAAATGAGGTTTTTTTTGTAAAGAACTTATCATATATTTGTTGCAAAATTGGACCAAATTAAATTTCTAAAATACTAGGCCATATTTAATGTACAATTGACCAAATTGTTGGCTGTAAAAAGTTTTTGATCCACCTCTCGTAAAAAACACAAATTTCCGCATATTCATTTTTCCATTTTTCGAGTTCCCAAAATGAGTTTTTTTGTGAAGACCTAACAAATATTTGTTGTAAAAAAACTTCTACATTTTTCAAGAATATTAGACCACATTTTATGAACAATTTGTGTATAGTAGAAACATTTTTATAGATATTAAACGGTTTTTAGTTACATCATTAACATTTTTAATAAATATTGTGATGTCTAATATTTTAAATACATGTCTACATTTTTTAAGACACATTGTAGATATTGTTTATATATTTTTAAGTTTTTTCAAATACATGGTTAACATATTTGCATATATTCCCAACAAAAAACATCTTTTCATACATACGTTTAGAAAACCTTTTGTTATCTACTTTTTCCTATATATACATATATTATAAAATTTTCATATATACGTATTGATGACTATTTTTGCATACACATGCAACTTTTTTTGTACATATCTAATATTATTTATGATTATCATTTTTTATATGCATGAAACTTTTCAAATACGCACATTTAGTTTTTAACACATGATTACATTTTTTGAAATACGTATTAACATTAACATTTTTTTGAATTAACATTTAGTTTTCTAATTGCTAAACCATATAGCAAGATTCACGAAGGAGTTCATTATTTTCCTATTCTTCTAATTTTATATTGTTTAATTGGTTTCCAAATTTTTCATTAAGGAAAAACCTTTTTAGAGTTATACAATGAAAAACATGTTTTTTAGACAATAATGAAAACTTTTTTTTTCAAATAACTGGCCATCCTTACCAAATGGTAATAATGAAAATTTTGTTATTTTCGCATTTTCGTTGGACCGAATATATATATTTTTAGTAATATAAGGGCATCCCACATTTCTTCCTAGATGGGCTGAGGCCTACATGGCACATAGATTTTTTTTCTAAAAGGAGGTGGCCTCATTCCAACGAGGCCCAAGCCCACCTTGAACGACACCTTAAGTACCAATGCATCCATGTTCACAACCTCCTGACCATTTATATTGGTCGTAATCAGGTAGAAATAAGGTCGTCGACCACTCTTGCCTACTTTATGACCATTCGGTGTAAGGCAATTTCAGGGTTTGAGCCCTTCCAAGCGAAATGGCCGTGGATTTACAACCAATTCAGCCGGGGTCACCGAGAGAAGGTCATAAGTTGACATATTTCTTGTAATGAAAATAATGATTCCTCCGCCTGACAGCAGGGACCCACCGGACGGGCCACCGTATTTCGCAAAAAATGTTTCTGATAACCCGCAAGTATAGGGGATCGCAACAGTTTTCGAGGGTAAAGTATTCAACCCAAATTTATCGATTCGACACAAGGGGAGCCAAAGAATACTCTCAAGTATTAGCAGTTGAGTTGTCAATTCAACCACACCTGGAAACTTAATATCTGCAGCAAAGTGTTTAGTAGCAAAGTAATATGATATTAGTGGTAACGGTAGCAAAAGGTAACAGTAGTAAAAGTACAGTTTTTGGTGTTTTGTAGTGATGATAGCAATAGCAACAGAAAGTAAATAACCGAAGAACAATATATGGAAAGCTCGTAGGCAATGGATCGGTGATAGAGAATTATGCCGGATGCGGTTCATCATGTAACAGTCATAACCTAGGGTGACATGGAACTAGCTCCAGTTCATTGATATAATGTAGGCATGTATTTCGAATATAGTCATACGTGCTTATGGAAAAGAACTTGCATGACATCTTTTGTCCTACCCTCCCGTGGCAGCGGGATCCTTACAAAAACTAAGGGATATTAAGGCCTCCTTTTAATAGAGTACTGGAACAAAGCATTAACACATAGTGAATACATGAACTCCTCAAACTATGGTCATCACCGGTAAGTATCCCGATTATTGTCACTTCGGGGTTAACGGATCATAACACATAATAGGTGACTATAGACTTGCAAGATAGGATCAAGAACACTCATATATTGATGAAAACATAATAGGTTCAGATCTGAAATCATGGCACTCGGGCCCTAGTGACAAGCATTAAGCATAGCAAAGTCATAGCAACATCAATCTCAGAACATAGTGGATACTAGGGATCAAACCCTAACAAAACTAACTCGATTACATGATAGATCCCATCCAACCCATCACCGTCCAGCAAGCCTACGATGGAATTACTCACACACGGCGGTGAGCATCATGAAATTGGTGATGAAGGATGGTTGATGATGACGATAGCGACGAATTCCCCTCTCCGGAGCCCCGAACGGACTCCAGATCAGCCCCTCCCGAGAGGTTTTAGGGCTTGGCGGCGGCTCCATATCGTAAAACGCGATGAATTCTTCTCTCTGATTTTTTTCTCCCCGAAAAACAATATATAGAGTTGGAGTTGGAGTCTGAGAGGCACCAGGGGGCCCACGAGGTAGGGGGGCACGCCCCCACCCTCGTGGAGAGGTGGTGCCCCCCTGCCTTCATCTTTTGCAGGTACTTTTATATTTTCCAAAAAGTTGCTCCGTGAAGTTTCAGGTCATTCCGAGAACGTTTGTTTCTACACATAGATAACACCATGATAATTCTGCTGAAAACAACATCAGTCCGGGTTAGTTCCATTCAAATCATGCAAGTTAGAGTCCAAAACAAGGGCAAAAGTGTTTGGAAAAGTAGATACGACGGAGACGTATCAACTCCCCCAAGCTTAAATCTTTGCTTGTCCTCAAGCAATTCAGTTGACAAACTGAAAGTGATAAAGAAAAACTTTTACAAACTCTGTTTGCTCTTATTGCTGTAAATATGTAAAGCCAGCATTCAAGTTTTCAGCAAAGATTATAACTAACCACATTCGCAATAACGCTCAGGTCTCAGGTTTACTCATATCGGTAGCATAATCAACTAGCAAGCAATAATAATAAATCTCGGATGACAACACTTTCTCAAAACAATCATAATATGATATAACAAGATGGTATCTCGCTAGCCCTTTCTAAGACCGCAAAATATAAATGCAGAGGACCTTTAAAGACCAAGGACTGACTAGACATTGTAATTCATGGTAAAAGAGATCCAGTCAAGTCATACTCAATGTAAACTAACAATAATGAATGCAAATGACACCAGTGCTCTCCAACTAGTGTTTTTTAATAAGAGGATGATGACTCAGCATAAAAGTAAATAGATAGGCCCTTCGCAAAGGGAAGCAGGGATTTATAGAGGTGCCAGAGCTCGGTTTTGAAATAGAGGTCAATAATATTTTGAGTGGTATACTTTCATTGTCAACATAACAACCAAGAGATGGCGATATCTTCCATGCTACACACATTATAGGCGGTTCCCAAATAGAATGGTAAAGTTTATACTCCCCCTTCCACTAACAAGCATCAATACATGGCTTGCTCGAAACAACGAGTGCCTCCAACTAACAAGAGTCCCAGGGGGAGTTTTGTTTGCAATTATTTTGATTTAGTTTGCATAAAGCATGGGACTGGGCATCCCACTGACCAGCCATTTATCTCATGAGTGAGGAGCGGAGTCCACTCCTCTTGAGAATAACCCGCCTAACATGGAAGATACAGACAACCCTAGTTGATACATGAGCTATTCGAGCATACAAAACATGATATTTATTTGAAGGTTTAGAGTTTGGCACATACAAATTTACTTGGAACGGCAGGTAGATACCGTATATAGGTAGGTATAGTGGACTCATGTGGAATAACTTTGGGGTTTAAGGGATTGTATGCACAAGCAGTATTCCCGATTAGTACAGGTGAAGGCTAGCAAAAGACTGGGAAGCGACCAGCTAGAGAGCGACAACAGTCATGAACATGCATTAAAATTAATCAACACCGAATGCAAGCATGAGTAGGATATAATCCACCATGAACATAAATATCGTGAAGGCTATGTTGATTTTGTTTCAACTACATGCGTGAACATGTGCCAAGTCAAGTCACTTAAATCATTCAGAGGAGGATACCACCCTATCATACCACATCACAACCATTTTAATAGCATGTTGGCATGCAAGGTAAACCATTATAACTCATAGCTAATCAAGCATGGCACAAGAAACTATGATCCCTAGTTGTCATTGCAAACATGTTTATTCATAATAGGCTAAATCAGGAATGATGAACTAATCATATTTACAAAAATAAAAGAGATCGAGTTCATACCAGCTTTTCTCATCTCAGTCAGTCCATCATATATCGTCATAATTGCCTTTCACTTGCACGACCGAACGATGTGAATAATAATAATAGTGCGCGTGCCTTGGACTAAGATGGAATCTGCAAGCATTCAATAAACAGGAGAAGACAAGGCAATATGGGCTCTTTTTTCAGATCAACAATTATGCATATAAGAGCCACTTCAACAATTTAATCATGGTCTTCTCCTATCGACCCCCAAAGAAAAGAAAAGAAATAAAACTATTTACACGGGAAAGCTCCCAACAAGCAAAAGAAGAACATGAAATATTTTTGGGTTTTCTTTTTAATTACTACTACAAGCATGGAAATTAAAACTAGCTAGAAGCTACAACTAAATTTTTTTGGTTTTTCTTAAGGTTTATTAAACACACAAGAAGAAAGCATAAAAAGGGAATTAAACTAGTATGGGTGATACAATGAAAAAGTATGAGCACTGACATCTAGCAATGAGTGTGTGAACATAAATGTAATGTCGGTGGGAAATACGTACTCCCCCAAGCTTAGGCTTTTGGCCTAAGTTGGTCTATGGCCACGACTGGCCTGGCGGGTATCCATAATAGTAGCTGCGGTCGTACTGCGAAGAAGAAGAAGACTCCGATTGCCACTGGCTGACAATCATCTCCGGATCCCACTAGTAATTAGACCGTCGTGAAGGATCAACTTGTGGTTCTGGCTCTGGCTCCATAGCTGGTGCAAGGTTCCGGTAGGCGTGAATAGCCTTCAACGGAACAAGGTACCGGCCTGCAGATAAATCAAACAAAGAAGGAGCAGGCAGGGTAATAGTCTCAGGATGATGTTTATCAATGAACAATTTATATTTAAGCTCTCCTTCCCTATTCTTAACAATAAAATCATGTGCCACCATACTTTTATAATCTAAATAAACACGAGGCAACACCTTTTCTTCCTTTTCATAATGCCTAATAGGTATGTTAAAATGTGCAGCTAGGCATGAACCATAGATGCCTCCAAAGATGGGGCCCTTGGTACGATTCAGACTTAACCGTTTAGCAATAATACCGCCCATACTAACAGAGTTATCACTGTATAAACCATGGAGCAAAATAATAATATCAGGCATACTAAGGTTTCCACAGTTTTCGCGACCAATTAAACAACGACTAGCAAATAATGCATAGCGTAAAATAGGAAAATGTATGCTAGTGATTAGTGCATCGGAAACCTTCCTTGTTTCCCCTACAGTGATAGTATCAATAAATCCGTCCACATCATCGCGATGTGGTTCCTCTGTCTTGCCCTCGAAAGGGACTAAACAAACCCGACAAAAATCATAAAGTGACATCTCCTTATGCTCATCATATAAATGAAACTCCACCGTAGGTGGTGAGCTCCTAGAATGGAAATGAAAGTTTTGCACAAAGGTATTTGTGAGTAAGAGATACTGATCGCATTGGTCGTGGAGGAAAGCGGTGAGGCCTGCATTCCTAGCCAATTCATGAAAATCTTCATAAATCCCGGCCGCTCTCAAGAATTCATCGGAAGGCCACTCACATGCCCGAACCTCTGCAGTGCGAGGCAGATTATACTTAGGCTTCGGTTCCTTTTCCTTCGAGCTTTGGTTCGATGAGCCCCTCAAAAGTCTCTTCATCATTTTCTGAAAAAATCTGAAATTTTTAGTAACTTCAAAATAAAAGTAAACCAAACTCAATAATATTGATAGCAACTACTCCTACAAGTGCCTAGGGCCTATATCATGCATCAAAACTACTTTTGACCATATAAATTTGACATGCAAGCTCAAGAACAGAGTCACCTAAGCAGCAGAAATTTGCAATGAATAAAGCACTAGAACAAAAACTAATTGGACCAATGGAGGAGTCACATACCAAGGAACAATATCCCCAAGCAGTTTTGTGAGAGGTGCTTTGAGCAAGGAGATCGAAAATGGCAGCAAAATGAGCTAGAACTCGTGCTTGAGCTGGATATTCATGTTTGGGGGAGGAAGAAGGAGTGTGTGGGTGAAAGGATAAGTGGAGGAGGGCCACCGTGGGCCCACGAGGCAGGGGGCGCGCCCTCCACCCTCGTGGGCATGTGGTTGACCCCCCTGCTATGTTCTCAGTGCCAAATATTCTCAAATATTCCAGAAAAAATCATATTTAAATTTCAGGGCATTTGGAGAACTTTTATTATCGGGGTATTTCTATATTGCACGGATAATCAGATAACAGACAGAAAAATATTTATTTTTATTTATTTAATATAAATAACAGAAAGTAAAAGTGGGGTACAAAAGGTTGTGCTTTCTAGTTTCATCCATCTCATGCTCATCAAAAGGAATCCACTAACAAGGTTGATCAAGTCTTGTTAACGAACTCATTCCGAACAACATGGAACCGGAGAAATTTCGAATAACACTATGTTACCTCAACGGGGATATGCACGTCCCCAATAATAAGAATATCATATTTCTTCTTGACAGTAGGAAGAGGAAATTCAAAACCTCCAAATATAATCGATGGAACTTTTCCAATAGAATTGATATTGTGGACTTGAGGTTGTTTCCTCGGAAAGTGTACCGTATGCTCATTATCATTAACATGAAAAGTGACATTTCCTTTAGTGCAATCAATAACAGCCCCTTCAGTATTCAAAAAGGGTCTTCCAATAATAATAGACATACTATCGTCCTCGGGGATATCAAGAATAAGAAAGTCCATTAAAATAGTAATGTTTGCAACTACAACAGGCACATCCTCACAAATACCGACAGGTATAGCAGTTGATTTATCAGCCATTTGCAAAGATATTTCAGTAGGTGTCAACTTATTCAAATCAAGTCTATGATATAAAGAGAGAGGCATAACACTAACACCGGCTCCAAGATCACATAAAGCAGTTTTAACATAGTTTCTTTTAATAGATCATGGTATAGTGGGTACACCGGGATCTCCAAGTTTCTTAGGTATTCCACAAGCATGGTGGAAATTTCAGCTTCCAGTATGTTTCTTTTATTTGTAACAATATCTTTCATGTACTTAGCATAAGGATTCATTTTGAGCATATCAGTTAATCACATACGCAAAAAGATAGGTCTAATCATTTTAGCAAAGCGCTCAAAATCCTCATCATCCTTTTTTCTTGGATGGTTTGGGAGGAAAAGGCATGGGTTTCTAAACCCATGGTTCTCTTTCTTTACCATGTTTGCTAGCAACAAAGTCTTTCTTATCATAACGTTGATTCTTTGATTGTGGGTTATCAAGATCAACAACAGGTTCAATTTCTACATCATTATCATTACTAGGTTGAGCATCATCATGAACATTATCATTAACATTATTACTAGTTTCAGGTTCATTACCAGATTGTGTTTCAGCATCAAAAATAGCAATATCATTTGGATTCTCAGGTGTTTCAGTAATAGGTTCACTAGAAGCATGCAAAGTCCTATCATTTTTCTTTTTCTTCCTTTTAGAAGGACTAGGTGCATCTATATTATTTCTCTGAGAATCTTGCTCAATTCTCTTAGGGTGGCCTTCAGGATACAAATGTTCCTAAGTCATTCTACCAGTTCTAGTAGCCACTCTAACAGCATTATCATTATTCTTGCTATTCAATTCATTGAGCAAATCATTTTGAGCTTTAAGTACTTGTTCTACTTGAGTGGTAACCATAGAAGCATGTTTACTAATAAGTTTAAGTTCATCTTTGACATTGGCCATATAATCACCCAGGTGTTCAAGCATATTTGAATTGTATTTCAATTGTCTACCAAAATAAGCATTAAAGTCTTCTTGCTTAACCATAAGTTTATCAAACTCATCTAAGCATGGGCTAGCAAACTTAGTAAATGGGATTTCAGCTTTATCATATCTATAGAGAGAATTTACCTTTACTACTTGTGTCGGGTTATCAAGACCATGAGTTTCTTCAATAGGTAAGGGATCATGATCATATGTTTCTTCAACATGCGGTAAATTAAGACCATGTATTTCTTCAATAGGAGGTAAATTCTTAACATCTTTAGCTTTAATACCTTTTTCTTTCATAGATTTCTTTGCCTCTTGCATATCTTCAAGACTGAGAAATAGAATACCCCTCTTCTTCGGAGTTGGTTTAGGAATAGGATCAGGAATTGGTACATGAACTGGTTCAGGAAGTGTCCAATTATTTTCATTTATCAACATATTATTCAATAGAATTTCAGCTTCATCCGGTGTTCTTTCCCTGAAAACAGAACCAACACAACTATCCAGGTAATCTCTGGAGGCATCGGTTAGTCCATTATAAAAGATATAAAGTATTTCATTTTCCTTAAGAGGATGATCAGGCAAAGCATTAAGTAATTGGGGAAAACTCCCCCAAGCTTGTGGGAGACTCTCTTCTTTAATTTGCACAAAATTATATATATCCCTTAAAGCAGCTTGTTTCTTATGAGCAGGGAAATATTTAGCAGAGAAGTAATAAATCATATCCTGGGGACTACGCACACAACCAGGATCAAGAGAATTAAACCATATCTTAGCATCACCCTTTAATGAGAACGGAAATATTTTAAGGATATAAAAGTAACGAGTTCTCTCACCAGTAGTGAACAAGGTGGCTATATCATTTCATTTAGTAAGATGTGCCACAACAGTTTCAGATTCATAACCATGAAAAGGATCATATTCAACCAAAGTAATTATATCAGGATCAACAGAGAATTCATAATCCTTATCAGTAACACAGATAGGTGAAGTAGCAAAAGCAGGGTCAGGTTTCATTCTAGCATTTAGAGATTGCTTGTTCCATTTAGCTAATAACCTCTTAAGTTCGTATCTATCTTTGCAAGCTAAAATAGATAAAGAGGCTTCTTGATAAAAAACATAACCCTCAGGAATAACAAGTGATTCTTCATCATCACTTTCATCAGTATTATCAGATTCAATATTTTCAATCTCTCTAGCCCTGGCAAGTTGTTCATCAAGAAATTCACCAAGTGTCACGGTAGTATCAAGCATAGAAGTAGTTTCATCATAAGTATCATGTATAGCAGAAGTAGCATCATCAATAACATGCGACATATCAGAACGAATAGCAGAAGCAGGTTTAGGTGTCGCAAGCTTACTCAAAATAGAAGGTGAATCAAGTGCAGAGCTAGATGGCAGTTCCTTACCTCCCCTCGTAGTTGAGGGATAAATCTTGGTTCGTGGATCTTTCAAGTTCTTCATAATGATAAGCAGATATAAATCCCAAGTGACTCAAAGAATAGAGTTATGCTCCCTGGCAACAGCGCCAGAAAATAGTCTTGATAACCCGCAAGTATAGGGGATCGCAACAGTTTTCGAGGGTAAAGTATTCAACCCAAATTTATTGATTCGACACAAGGGGAGCCAAAGAATACTCTCAAGTATTAGCAGCTGAGTTGTTAATTCAACCACACCTGGAAACTTAATATCTGCAGCAAAGTGTTTAGTAGCAAAGTGATATGATATTAGTGGTAACGGTAGCAAAAGGTAACAGTAGTAAAAGTAATGTTTTTGGTGTTTTGTAGTGATGATAACAATAGCAACGGAAAGTAAATAAGCGAAGAACAATATATGGAAAGCTCGTAGGCAATGGATTAGTGATAGAGAGTTATGCCGGATGCGGTTCATCATGTAACAGTCATAACCTAGGGTGACACGGAACTAGCTCCAGTTCATTGATATAATGTAGGCATGTATTCCGAATATAGTCATACGTGCTTATGGAAAAGAACTTGCATGACATCTTTTGTCCTACCCTCCCGTGGCAGCGGGATCCTTACGGAAACTAAGGGATATTAAGGCCTCCTTTTAATAGAGTACTGGAACAAAGCATTAACACATAGTGAATACATGAACTCCTCAAACTATGGTCATCACCGGTAAGTATCCCGATTATTGTCACTTCGGGGTTAACGGATCATAACACATAATAGGTGACTATAGACTTGCAAGATAGGATCAAGAACACTCATATATTGATGAAAACATAATAGGTTCAGATCTGAAATCATGGCACTCGGGCCCTAGTGACAAGCATTAAGCATAGCAAAGTCATAGCAACATCAATCTCAGAACATAGTGGATACTAGGGATCAAACCCTAACAAAACTAACTCGATTACATGATAGATCCCATCCAACCCATCACCGTCCAGCAAGCCTACGATGGAATTACTCACACACGGCGGTGAGCATCATGAAATTGGTGATGAAGGATGGTTGATGATGACGATAGCGACGAATTCCCCTCTCCGGAGCCCCGAACAGACTCCAGATCAGCCCCTCCCGAGAGGTTTTAGGGCTTGGCGGCGGCTCCATATCGTAAAACGCGATGAATTCTTCTCTCTGATTTTTTTCTCCCCGAAACACAATATATAGAGTTGGAGTCGTGGAGGCACCAGGGGGCCCACGAGGTAGGGGGCGCGCCCTAGGGGGGCAGGCGCGCTTCCCACCCTCATGGAGAGGTGGTGGGCCCCCTGGCCTTCATCTTTTGCAGGTATTTTTTATATTTTCCAAAAAGTTGCTCCGTGAAGTTTCATGTCATTCTGAGAACGTTTGTTTCTGCACATAAATAACACCATGATAATTCTGCTGAAAATAGCGTCAGTCCGGGCTAGTTCCATTCAAATCATGCAAGTTAGAGTCCAAAACAAGGGCAAAAGTGTTTGGAAAAGTAGATACGACGGAGACATATCAGTTTCCCCCCCCCCCTGACTAGTGGGACCCACCAGCTACATCTTCGCACGCAAGGAAGTGCCTCCTTATCCTCCCTGATAGTAGGGACCCACCTGGTCGAAGCGTATGTAGCATTGTCATTCTCATCGCGAACGTGTACGTACATATGATCGGTCTGTCTGCAGTGATGAACTGTGGCCGAGTAAGGAAGGGCACGAGTCGTAGTATAGGCGCGCACATAGCATGTCACACAGTCTCGTTAATATCATGTACACGTATGTACAGCCAGGGTGCAAGAAAGTAAATACGGCCACGTACGTACATATGGGTGGGGTCTCGAACGCCTAGTCGCGCATATGTACGGCCAGGGCTCGTGTACATGGAGAGGCAGCGATGACTCCTGTTCATCGGCAGCCAATAGGCTGGGTCAGAACGGAGAAACTGCGTCGTCGTGTTCATCGGGAGCCGACCGTCTTAGACAGAACAGCCGATCAAAATGAGACTTCGCGTACCGCAGAACGGAGGAAACAAACTTTTGTTCGACCGACCACGGTCGAAACGGGATCCTGTTCATCGGGAGGGGTCTGGCGTACCGCAAAACATAGGAAACAGACTTCTCTTGGACCTCCTGCGGTCAAAACAGGGTCCTATTGATCGGGAGGGGTGTGGCGTACCGCAAAACGGAGGAAACAGACTTGTGTTGGAGCGCTATGGTCGAAACGGGGGTCATGTTTATCAGGAGGGGTGTGGCGTATCGCAAAACGGGACTCCACGGGCTACTTTTCATTTCCACCGTCGACCTCCTCCAGCCTCCACGGGCTACTATTCATCCACCGTCGACCTCCTCCAGCCTCCACCTACGACTGTTAATCCACGGGCTCATGTTCATCTAGCCTCCACCGCTCCTCCACCGGCTACTGTTCAACCAGCCCTCTCCATGGGGTCCTGTTCAACCATCCCTCCATGGGCTACTATTCATCCAGCCCTCCACCGGCTACTGATTGGGGTCCTGTTGATCCATTGCCAACGACCTCTACTACCACGGGGTCCTATTCATCCAACCCCCCCACCGGGAATTGTTCATCCACCCCCCAACAACACTCACTATTCATCAAGAGTTAGCAGGTTCGATCGGCTTCAGTTAGTAGCGGTAGCGAAGGAAATACTCGATCGGGTTCAGCTAACAACCGGGGATCGATCGCTCGGGTTCAATAACGCATAGCCTGTAGTGCAATCGCTCAGGTTCAGTTAGAGCACAACGCCTTGCACACACACACGCGTACGTGTGTGAGATAAACGCGCAAACCTCCGTGCATCGCTCAGGCCCGACCACCCACCGTAACCGGGAACTCCCCGATATTTTCCTAGCCCTAGCTTCTACCACGATTTTTTCCATCATGGACAACCCAAAGAATGTCATGCAGCTGCGTCTCCAACCGGCCCAGGACGAAAAACCCATTTTCTGTCATGATTTTTTGCAATAGTAGTAGGAGCCCACAACATCTATGATGATACCGGGTTTTGTCACAAGTATCGTCATAGAAGTGTCATAAGCATGACAGAAAAAAAAATTGTTCGGCCCAAAATGTCATGGATGTGTCTTTTTTTGTAGTGACATCATGTCATCTTACTTGAGGCATTACTCCGTTCTTATGAACTTAATACTCTATATGCATGCTGGATAGCGGTCGATGTGTGGAGTAATAGTAGTAGATGCAGAATCGTTTCGGTCTACTTGACATGTTCTTGATGCCTATATTCATGATCATTGCCTTGGATATCGTCCTAACTTTGCACTTTTCTATCAGTTGCTCAACAGTAATTTGTTTACCCACCGCATGTTTTCTTTCAAGAGAGAAGCCTCTAGTGAAACCTATGGCCCCCGGGTCCATTTTCCGTCATATATTTTTCAGATCTGTAAAACAAAAAAAACAAAAATATCTTGTTGCAATTTATTTAGATTTAGTTTAGTTTGCTCTTTCATTTACCTTTTATACCTATCTCTTTTAGATCTCACTCTTGTTCGTGACCGTAAAGGGATTGACAACCCTTTTTCGCGTTGAGTGCAAGTGTTTGTTAGTTTGTGCAGGTGCATATGTTGAAGACTTGCTTGTGCCTCCTACTGGATTGATACCTTGGTTCTTAACTGAGGGAAATACTTGTCTCTACTTTTCTGCATCACCCTTTCCTCTTCAAGGGAAAAATCAACGCAAGCTCAAGAAGTAGTAGGAAGAATTTCTGGCGCCATTGCCGAGGAGGTTCTACATCAAGCCTACCAAGTACCCATCATCAACTCTCATCTCTTGCACTTACATTATTTGCCATTTACCTCTCGTTTCCTCTCCCCCACTTCTAAAACATTTTCAGAAAAACACAAAAATATATGCCTTTTTATTTTCCTTCTTTCCATGTGCCTTTATGTCTTACTTTGTTTGTTTGCTCGCTCGCTTGGTATAATTGTGTGTTTATTGAAAATCAAGAAGCAAAATGTTTATGGTGTTGGAAATATGCCCTAGAGGCAATAATAAATTGATTATTATTATATTTCCTTGTTCATGATAATCGTTTATTATCCATGCTAGAATTGTATTGATAGGAAACTCAGATACATGTGTGGATACATAGACAACACCATGTCCCTAGTAAGCCTCTAGTTGACTAGCTCGTTGATCAATAGATGGTTACGGTTTCCTGACCATGGACATTGGATGTCATTGATAACGGGATCACATCATTAGGAGAATGATGTGATGGACAAGACCCAATCCTAAGCCTAGCACAAGATCATGTAGTTCGTATGCTAAAGCTTTTCTAATGTCAAGTATCATTTCCTTAGACCATGAGATTGTGCAACTCCCGGATACCGTAGGAGTGCTTTGGGTGTGCCAAACGTCACAACGTAACTGGGTGGCTATAAAGGTACACTACGGGTATCTCTGATAGTGTCTGTTGGGTTGGCACGAATCGAGATTGGGATTTTGTCACTCCGTGTAAACGGAAAGGTATCTCTGGGCCCACTCGGTAGGACATCATCATAATGTGCACAATGTGACCAAGGGGTTGATCACGGGATGATGTGTTACGGAACGAGTAAAGAGACTTGCCGGTAACGAGATTGAACAAGGTATCGGTATACCGACGATCGAATCTCGGGCAAGTACCATACCGCTAGACAAAGGGAATTGTATACGGGATTGATTGAGTCCTTGACATCGTGGTTCATCCGATGAGATCATCGTGGAACATGTGGAAGCCAACATGGGTATCCAGATCCCGCTGTTGGTTATTGACCGGAGAACATCTCGGTCATGACTACATGTCTCCCGAACCCGTAGGGTCTACACACTTAAGGTTCGATGACGCTAGGGTTATAAAGGAAGTTTGTATGTGGTTACCGAATGTTGTTCGGAGTCCCGGATGAGATCCCGGACGTCACGAGGAGTTCCGGAATGGTCCGGAGGTAAAGATTTATATATAGGAGTCCTGTTTCGGCCATCGGGACAAGTTTCGGGGTCATCGGTATTGTACCGGGACCACCGGAAGGGTCCCGGGGGCCCACCGGGTGGGGCCACCTGCCTCGGGGGGCCACATGGGCTGTAGGGGTGCGCCTTGGCCTACATGGGCCAAGGGCACCAGCCCCTAGAGGCCCATGCGCCAAGATATAGGAAAAAGGGGAGAGTCCTAAAGGGGGAAGGCACCTCCGAGGTGCCTTGGGGAGGATGGACTCCTCCCCCCCTCTTAGCCGCACCCCTTCCTTGGAGGAAGGGGCAAGGCTGCGCCTCCCCCCTCTCCCCTGCCCCTATATATAGTGGAGGGGAGGGAGGGCATCCATACCTGAGCCCTTGGCGCCTCCCTCCCTCCCGTGACACCTCCTCCTCTCCCGTAGGTGCTTGGCGAAGCCCTGCAGGATTGCCACGCTCCTCCATCACCACCACGCCGTTGTGCTGCTGCTGGATGGAGTCTTCCTCAACCTCTCCCTCTCTCCTTGCTGGATCAAGGCGTGGGAGACATCGTCGAGCTGTACGTGTGTTGAACGCGGAGGTGCCGTCCGTTCGGCACTAGGATCATCGGTGATCTGAATCACGACGAGTACGACTCCATCAACCCCGTTCACTTGAACGCTTCTGCTTAGCGATCTACAAGGGTATGTAGATGCACTCTCCTTCTACTCGTAGCTGGTTTCTCCATAGATAGATCTTGGTGACACGTAGGAAAATTTTGAATTTCTGCTACGTTACCCAACATATGGATCCTCATCTACTTGCTAATCTTTTAAAGGATCCAATTATGGTGAACCAATTGTAGTGAGTTGAGTGCACTACATTATCTTTATGGAGTTTCGCTTGAAATTCATGAATCTGAAAATTGTGATGAAGTGCTAAAACAAGAAATTTATGAAGTGATTCACGATAGCTCCTTGAATGAAAAGCATGATTGCAATGATGTTATTATAACTTCTATTGATGTCAATTGTGCTAATAATATGTAAAACCCTAAGCTCGGGGATACTAATTTTACTATGTCCACTACTTATTGTAATGATCATGATTGGGGTGATTCTTCTTATAATCTTGAAAATTTATTTAAGCATCATGGTGAATATGTTTGCGATAATATTTAAAGTGGGTTTGGAAGAGTGTCAACTCTAGGCAAAAATAATCCCACTACTTTGGAGTATGATCAATCTTTATGAATTTTTTGATAGAAGTGGGTTTGGAGATGTCATGACTTTAGTTAATGCTATTCCCACTATCTTGGAAGAGTGTCAACTTTGCTTGCATGTGGATCATGTAGAGAAAATTTTATGTGATAGCTATACTATTGAATTTTATTATGATCCTACATGTAATTATTATGAGAGAGGGAAATATGGCTGTATAAATTTTCATGTTACTAAATTACCTCTCGTTATGTCGAGATTGCTATTGTTTCTTTCTTCTTCCTTGCATATGCTAGTTTTTGCTTGTCTTGATAATTTGTTTGCTTATAAAATACCTATAGGAACTATGTTAGAGTTAAACTTGTTTTTCACATGCTACATGATGCTCTCTTCATGTTTCAATTGCAATCTTTCATGTGAGCATCATTGAAATTATCAATGCCTAGTTAAAAGGCTTTAAAAGAAAGTCGCTTGTTGGGAGACAACCCAATATTTTTCTTGTTCTTTTTTTATGAGAATACACATTATTACTTCTTTAGTAATTGTGTTTTGGTGTTTTAATTAGTGTTTGAGCCAAGTAAGACCTTTGGGATGGTCTATGGTGATAGTTGATTTGATCTTGCTGAAAAACAAAAACTTTTGCGCTCATTGCCGGAATTTTTTAAAAAAATCACATAAACGTGCTTTTGATCAGAATTATTTACATAAGATTGATATACAAATTGCCTAGATTGTCCTACTTTTTCAGAATTTTTGGAGTTACATAAGTATACGAAGTTTTTAGATTGCTACAGAGTGTTCTGTTTTGACAGATTTTGTTTTCTATGTGTTGTTTGCTTATTTTGATGAATCTATGGGTAGTATCGGGGGATATGAACCATGGAGAAATTGGAATATAGTAGATATAACACCAATATAAATTTAGAATGAGTTCACAACAGTATCTAAAGTGGTGATTTATTTTATTATACTAACAGAGCTCACGAGGTTTTTGTTGAGTTTTGTGTTCTGAAGTTTTCAAGCTTTGGGTAAAGATTTGATGGACTATGGAATAAGGAGTGGCAAGAGCCTAAGTTTGGGGATGCCCAAGGCACCCCAAGATAATATTTAAGGACAACCAAGCATCTTTGCTTGGGGATGCCCCAGATGGCATCCCCTCTTTCGTCTTTGTTCCCTCGGTAAATTTACTTGAGGCTATATTTTTATTCACCACATGATATGTGTTTTGCTTGGAGCATCTTGTATGATATGAGTCTTTACTTTTTTGTTTGCCACAATCGTCCTTTTTGTACACACCTTTTGAGAGGGACACGCATTAATCATGAATTTATTGGAATACTCTATGTGCTTCACTTATATCTTTTGAGCTAGGCAGTTTGCTCTAGTGCTTCACTTATATCTTTTTAGAGCACGAGAGTGGCTTTATTTTATAGAAATTGTTGAACTCTCATGCTTCACTTATATTATTTTGATAGTCTTTAAAAAGCATGGTAATTTTCTTAGGTTATGAATTTAGTCCTAATATGATGGATATCCAAGAGGGATATAATAAAAACATTCATATAAAGAGCATTGAATACTATGAGAAGTTTGATCCTTGCATATTGGTTTGAGATATAAACATGGTGATATTAGAGTCATGCTAGTGAGTAATTGTGGATTGGTAGAAATACTTGTGTTAAAGTTTGTGATTCCTGTAGCATGCACGTATGGTGAATCGTTATGTGATGAAGTCGGAGCATGATTTATTTTTTTGATTGTCATCCTTTGTGTGGAGGTCGGGAGCGCACGATGGTTAACTCCTACCAACCTCTGCCCTAGGAGCATGCGTGTAGTACTTTGTTTGGATGGCTAATAAATTTTTGCAATAAGTATGCGAGTTCTTTATGACTAATGTTGAGTCCATGGATTATACGCACTCTGAACCTTCCACCATTGCTAGCCTCTCTAGTACCACGCAACTTTTGCCAGTGCATTAAATCCACCATCTACCCTTCC
The DNA here is from genome assembly GCF_002162155.2 of Triticum dicoccoides. Lineage (NCBI taxonomy): Eukaryota > Viridiplantae > Streptophyta > Magnoliopsida > Poales > Poaceae > Triticum > Triticum dicoccoides. The sequence continues at coordinate 332,229,956 of NC_041382.1, forward strand.
TCAAAACAGCCACCATACCTACCTATTATGTCATTTTCATAGCCATTCCGAGATATATTGTCATGCAACTTCCACCGTCCTGTTTATTATGACACGTATCATCATTGTCATATTGCTTTGCATGATCGTAAGATAGCTAGCATGATGTTTTCATGGCTTGTACGTTTTTGATGTCATTTGCTACGCTAGATCATTGCACATCCCGGTACACCACCGGAGGCATTCTTATAGAGTCATATTTTGTTCTAGTATCGAGTTATAATTCTTGAATTTTAAGTAAATAAAAGTGTGATGATCACCATTATTAGTGAAGGAAATATACCCTAGAGGCAATAATAAAATTGATATTTATATTTCCTTATATCATGATAAATGTTTATTATGCATGCTAGAATTGTATTAACCGGAAACTTAGTACATGTGTGAATACATAGACAAACAGAGTGTCCCTAGTATGCCTCTACTAGACTAGTTCGTTAATCAAAGATGGTTACGTTTCCTAACCATAGACATGTGTTGTCATTTGATGAACGGGATCACATCATTAGAGAACGATGTGATGGACAAGACCCATCTGTTAGCTTAGCATAATGATCGTTTAGTTTTATTGCTATTGCTTTCTTCATGAATTATACATGTTCCTCTGACTATGAGATTATGCAACTCCCAAATACCGGAGGAACACCTTGTGTGCTATCAAACGTCACAACGTAACTGGGTGATTTTAAAGATGCTCTACAGGTGTCTCCGATGGTTTTTGTTGAGTTGGCATAGATCGAGATTAGGATTTGTCACTCCGTGTATCAGAGAGGTATCTCGGGGCCCTCTCGGTAATGCACATCACTATGAACCTTGCAAGCAATGTGACTAATGAGTTAGTTATGGGATGATGCATTATGGAACGAGTAAAGAGATTTGCCGGTGACGAGATTGAACTAGGTATGATGATATTAACGATCGAATCTCGGGCAAGTAACATACCGATGACAAAGGGAAAAACGTATGTTGTTATGCGGTTTAATCGATAAAAATCATCGTAGAATATGTAGGAGCCAATATTAGCATCCAGGTTCCGCTATTGGTTATTGACCGGAGATTTGTCTCGGTCATGTCTACATAGTTCTCAAACCCATAGGGTCCGCACGCTTAACGTTCGATGACGGTTTGTATTATGAGTTATGTGATTTGATGACCGAAGTTTGTTCCGAGTCCCGGATGATATCACGGACATGACGAGGAGTCTCGAAATGGTCGAGACGTGAAGATTGATATATTGGAAGGTTACGTTTGGACACCGTAATGGTTTCGGAAAGGTTCGGACATTTTCCGGAGTACCGGGGGTTATCGGAAACCCCCTGGGGAGTTAATGGGCCTTCATGGGCCCTAGTGGAGAGAGGAGGCGGCGGCCAGGTGGAGGCGTGCGCCCCCCAAGCCCAAAGCAAATTGGACTAGGGTTGGGGGGCGGTTTCCTTCTCTCCTCCTCCTCCTTCTCTCCTCCTCCTCCTTCCCTCCTTCTTCTAGTGGGAATAGGAAAGGGGGGAATCCAAGTAGGACTTCCCCTATGGCGCGCGCCCCTTGGGCCGGCCACCTCTCCTCCCCTTTTTATATACGTGGGAGGGGGACATCCCAAAGGGACACCAAGTCTTCTCTTAGCCGTGTGCGGTGCCTCCTTTCATAGTTACACACCTCGGTCATATCATCGTAGTGCTTAGCCATGCCGTCGTGCTGACGGAACTCTCCCTCGTCCTCAAATGGATCAGGAGATCGAGGGACTTCATCGAGCTGAACGTGTGCTGAATGCGGAGGTGCCGTACGTTCGGTGCTTGGATCGGTTGGATCCCGAAGACGTTCGACTACATCAACAACATTACTAAACGCTTCCGCTTTCGGTCTACGAGGGTACATGGACACACTCTTCCCACTCGTTGCTATGCATCTCCTAGATAGATCTTGCGTGATCGTATGATTTTTTTTGAAATACTGCATTCCCCAACAGTGGCATCCGAGCCAGGTCTATGCGTAGATGTTATATGCACGAGTAGAACACAAAGAGTTGTGGGCGATAATAGTCATATTGCTTACCAGTAACGTCTTACTTTCATTCAACGGTATTATTGGATGAAGCGGCTGTAACATCCCAAAAATTTCCAAATTTTGGAATGTTAATAATAAGATATTATTGAGTGAATTGCTATGATTTTCATGGAAAATTAAAACCTTTTGATTCTTGTTTCAAATATTTCATTCAATTGTTTTTCTTTTGGACACCTATGAAATATTTTGAAACCACAAATAAAAATGGAGTGGGAATAAAATGACTTTCTCAAAATGTGGCGAATAAATATTTCATTTGAAGTTCTTCGAATTTGGATTTCTATTTGAAGATGGATCTTATTTGGAGTTATAGTGTCATATAAATATTTCCAAATTACTAAATAAATAAAAACAATGAGAGGAGATAATATGACTTATCCAAAAATATGATTGGAAGTATTTAATATTTCTTCTTTGGAATTTTGGCATTCATAAGATACCAAGAACTATGTTGGTAAAATTATGAAGCCCATAGTGCATTATCGAAACATGTACATACACAAAATTATTGCTTATTTATTTATGAAACCACTTTTCTAAGCTAGAAGTAATCAATCAGAATATGTGAACATTTTTCTCAGATCTAACTAATGATTCTGAGAGAGCGAGCCATTTATTCATTGATTATCTAGTCTAATATTGTTATTAGTTATGCTTTCTCTCTATCAGCCCATCTAGCCCATCCATCTCTTCTATTGCTTTTTTTGTTTTTTTTTTTGTTTTCCCTTGGGCCACCTTTCCCACTAAGGCCCATCTCTCTTTCACTTAGCGCAGGCCCATGCGCTGGTCTTCGTCTACCTGTCTGTTCGTTCAATCTTCAGGAACACATAGACTGTCATGGCACCTCCACCTCTTCCTCTCCCTCTAGTGCTAACCACAGACATCCTTCCGACTTTCCTCCAACACGAAAATTAAAGAGGAATGCAAGGAGAACTCATTCAGGAAATTAAAACCCAACAATATTGCGTTAATTGGATGCATGAAGCCGTGAAACGTACACGCATAAAACAGCCATTAATGGCCACGTTGAGCCCCTTGATCTGCCTGTACCGACCTCCCCTGACCCTCTATATAATCTTAGGGCGTCACCCATATTCTCCTCATTCGAAACCCTCTCCTTCGGGAGCATATACCCCTGCCCATCGTCGTAAATTGCTCGCCGGAGTTGCTTGACACCGCGGCTGTTCGTGGAAGTTTCCGGCGAGTTCGAGGTGAAGCAGACATTCTAACTCTCCCATCCTTCATATCTCGATATTGCGCATCTTATGGACCCTGTTTTCTTTTGAAAACTCGCAGCCGGAGCACGAGTTCTTCGTTGTCCGCTTTCGGCCGGAGTTGCGCCCAACTCCGGTGACATCTAGCAGCCACCTGAAGGCGAACCAGGAGCCGACGTCGTGTTCTGGAGAATCACCCCGACTTCCTCTCCCTCGTTGCCGGAGATCACCGCATCACCTCACGTCCGAGCCGCCGCTGCCGGCCATCTCCATCTCCGGTGAGGCCAGCCTTCTATCTCTGCTTAAAAAAAAACGAAACAGTATTAGCCTATAGAATTCTGCCACGTGGCGACTCTTTTTCTTACCTCGTTTCTTTTTCAGAAAATTAGCCCAACTTAGAAAAATCACATTTTTAAACCGCTTGTCCAAATTTGACAAATAAGATATCCCTGGATAGCTGCAGACCTCTACTTTATTATAAAAATTATAAATCTCAGTTTTGCGCAAATTAAAATTTAGTTTTGATTTAAATACGAATTTGAGTAATTTGCTATATCTTTTAATCTGGAAACCAAATGGAAATGTTCCAATTACCAAAGTTGGCCCCTAGAACCATACCTTTATGTTAGGACCCATACCTTAATTTTCCAACCATGCTTAGTTCATATGTTAGCCTCTACACCATCAAATCACTTTCCTTACTTATAATTTAACATCTTCGACCAATTACATTTTATGCTTAGGTAAATTTCTTAGATTGATCCCTAGAAATCTCTGTGGTCATATGTTACTACCACAAAAATTTGGAGTTAGTAAATTATTAGTTTTAACTCCCTAAACTCATAACTTTCAATTCCCATAGTCGACCACAAGTCTAATATTCTAAATAGTTTCTTTATGGAAATTTGGTTATCAAAACTTGTCTCTCAATCACTCTATATATTGACACCATGATCTTACCTTGAAAAAAAAACTTGACCCACCCTAGAGTAAAATCTATGACATATTCGCATCCAAAGAAACTTCTTATCTCAACCATAGCCACGACATGGTAATTATCCCACGAATGTATTTATATTGTTAATTTCAATCTTTCATTTCGATCTTCATCTGGATTTGTTGTGTGTTGAAGTATTTTGTTTTATCGTTAGATATACCGTAAAGTGAAGGAGTGATGATAACAAGTAAAGAATCAACTTCAAGACACAGGCAAGTTGCAATTTGATCATGCCCTGACCTATATTTTCATATTATGCATATCTCTTTGAATTTAAATACTATGCATGTTTTACAAAAGTTTTGCAAAATATTATTACTATCTAGGTTCAAGACTTATTATCATGCTTGGCCGCGCTTGCACAAATGGGTGGGTTGAAAATCAAACAAGTTTTAAACAAATAAACTTGCCCTCTTTTGGGGCAATGTTTTGTGAAACTTTTGAAAACTAAAACTATATACAATTTTACTTCTACTCCCTAGGCGGAATGGTATTGACGGGAGCGTCTACAAGTGATTGCGCCCATCGGGGTCTTGCAGTGAATTCGCTCGACTGGGGTCTTGCACACAGGTTTTTGGTGGGGATTGTCGTCCAGGGGAATGAGATCTTCCAAGTACAGTTTGATGTAGCTTTCAGTACAGCCACATGCTACTATGGGCTATGGCTTAGCTTAGTACTAACGGAAAACCCTACCCCAGGACCGCCATCGGAGAGAGGCCTTCGTGCCGAAGTTGCGAGCGGCTTGGTGGTATAGGGGGCTGTTACGGAAAGGCTTCGTCACAACCTCCTCCTAATCGTACACCCAAGTGTGTAACAATAAACGGGGTTGGTTGTGTCATGTGGGGAACGTGTACGACCTCTGCAGAGGGTTAAACCTAATCGATTAGTCGTGCCCCTGGTTACGAGCAATTTTGAGCAACTGAAGACTTGGACTGAAGAGGAATCTCCCCTTTTTTTCTAAAAAAAAGTTGTTTTAAGGTTTAAAGTTGAGGAATGAGCACAGTGAATGTGTTTCACTTCAACCTTATGGATGTTTTAAAACTATTTTAGAGAATGAGCACTGGTGCGTATATCCAAGTGTCTCACTCCTATCTTTTATACTAAAAAATATATTTCTATTTCAAACAAAGTTTACAAAATTTAGTATAGTAGAAAATTGGCTTTATGCAAAGGAACCCTCCACCAATACTTACCCTGCATATATAATCTGTTATACTCTCCTTTGCAACTTGCGAGTACATTCCACGTACTCATCTGCGCCTGTCATGTGCAGATCTCAACAGATTAAGAGACGATAGGGTTATTGTCTACACTCAACGAGCCCAGTGGCGTTGATGGAGCCTAACTTAGTGACTACGTATTATTCCGCTGTAGTATCTGCCAGCTTGAGTTGTGCCTAAGGTATGATTTATATATATCTGGATCTACCGTTGTAGTAGAATGATGTATGTCTTACTGATATTCATTTTTGTTACTGTGTGTGTTAGCTCTGATCCAGGCATAGCACAGTAAGCATAGAGACTTGGATTCTACCAAATTCGGGTCGTTACAAAATGGTATCAGAGCATACATTGACTGTAGGACGTGACCCTAGAAATGGCTTAGAAATAGGAAGAACTTGATAGGAACAACTTATATTTTCAGTAGTAATAATAGCATTCTCGTATCCTCTTGTTTTCTTTACTAAGTTCTTGCTTTCTTTTAAAAACTTGACAACCTCAGACTCCAATGACCTTGAAACTGAAGTTTACATCATGGAAAGGTTATTTCATGGAAATGATGGTAAAACAAAGGCGTCTCTTAAAGGAAATATGCCCTAGAGGAAATAATAATGTTATTATTTTATTTCCTTATATCATGATAAATGTTTATTATTCATGCTAGAATTGTATTATCCGGAAACATAATACTTGTGTGAATACATAGACAAACCAAACGTCACTAGTATGCCTCTACTTGACTAGCTCGTTGATCAAAGATGGTTATGTTTCCTAGCCATAGACATGTGTTGTCATTTGATTAATGGGATCACATCATTAGGAGAATGATGTGATTGACATGACCCATTCCATTAGCTTAGCATCCGATCGTTTAGTATGTTGTTATTGCTTTCTTCATGACTTATACATGTTTCTATGACTATGAGATTATGCAACTCCCATTTATCGGAGGAACACTTTGTGTGCTACCAAACGTCACAACGTAACTGGGTGATTATAAAGGAGCTCTACAGGTGTCTTCAAAGGTAAATGTTGGGTTGGCGTATTTCGAGATTAGAATTTGTCACTCCGATTGTCGGAGAGGTATCTCTGGGCCCTCTCGGTAATGCACATCACATAAGTCTTGCAAGCATTATAACTAATGAGTTAGTTGTGAGATGATGTATTATGAAACGAGTAAAGAGACTTGCTAGTAACGAGATTGAACTAGGTATTGAGATACCGATGATTGAATCTCAGGCAAGTAACATACCGATGACAGGGAACAAAGTATGTTGTTATGCGGTCTGACCAATAAAGATCTTTGTAGAATATGTAGGAGCCAATATGAGCATCCAGGTTCCGCTATTGGTTATTGACCGGAGACGTGTCTCGGTCATGTCTACATTGTTCTTGAACCCGTAGGGTCCGCACGCTTAAGGTTTCGATGACAGTTATATTATGAGTTTATGCTTTTTGATGTATCGAAGTTTGTTCGGTGTCCCGGATGTGGTCACGGACATGATGAGGAGTCTCGAAATGATCGAGACATAAAGATTGATATATTGGAAGCCTATATTTGGATATCGGAAGTGTTTCGGGTGAAATCGAGATTTTACCGAAGTACCGGGAGGTTACCGGAACCCTCCGGGAGGTATATGGGCCTTAGTGGGCTTTAGTGGAAGAGAGGAGAGGTGGCCAAGGCCGGGCCGCGCGCCCCTCCCCCTAGTACGAATAGGACAAGGAGAGGGGGCGGCGCCCCCCTTCCTTCTCTCTCTCCTCTTTCCCCCTTCCTGAATCCTATTCCAACTAGGAAAGGGGGGGGGGGGAATCCTACTCCCGGTGGGAGTAGGACTCCTCCTGGCGCGCCCTCCTCTTGGCCGGCCGCCCCCCCTTGATCCTTTATATACGGGGGCAGGGGGCACCCCTAGACACACAAGTTGATCCACGTGATCATATTCTTAGCCGTGTGTGGTGCCCCCTTCCACCATAATCCTCGATAATATTGTAGCGGTGCTTAGGCGAAGCCCTGCAACGGTAGTACATCAAGATCGTCACCACGCCGTCGTGCTGACGGAACTCTTCCCCGACACTTTGCTGGATCGGAGTCCGGGGATCGTCATCGAGCTGAACGTGTGCTAGAACTCGGAGGTGCCGTAGTTTCGGTGCTTGATCGGTCGGGCTGTGAAGACGTACAACTACATCAACCGCGTTGTGCTAACGCTTCCACTGTCGGTCTACAAGGGTACATAGATCACACTCTCCCCTCTCATTGCTATGCATCACCATGATCTTGCGTGTGCGTAGGATTTTTTTTGAAATTACTACGTTCCCCAATAGTGGCATCCGAGCCTAGGTTTTATGTGTTGATGTTATATGCACGAGTAGAACACAAGTGAGTTGTGGGCGATATAAGTCATACTGCTTACCAGCATGTCATACTTTGGTTCGGCGGTATTGTTGGACGAAGCGGCCCGGACCGACATTAGGCGTACGCTTACGCGAGGCCGGTTCTCCTGACGTGCTTTGCACATAGGTGGCTTGCGGGTGACAGTTTCTCCAACTTTAGTTGAACCAAGTGTGGCTACGCCCGGTCCTTGCGAAGGTTAAAACAGCACCAAACTTGACATACTATCGTTGTGGTTTTGATGCGTAGGTAAGATTGGTCCTTGCTTAAGCCCGTAGCAGCCACGTAAAACTTGCAACAACAAAGTAGAGGACGTCTAACTTGTTTTTGCAGGGCATGTTGTGATGTGATATGGTCAAGACATGATGCTAAATTTTACTGTATGAGATGATCATGTTTTGTAACCAAGTTATCGGCAACTGGCAGGAGCCATATGGTTGTCGCTTTATTGTATGCAATGCAATCGCGCCATAATGCTTTACTTTATCACTAAGCGGTAGCGATAGTCGTGGAAGCATAAGATTGGCGAGACGACAACGATGCTATGATGGAGATCAAGGTGTCGCGCCGGTGACGATGGTGATCACGATGGTGCTTCGAAGATGGAGATCACAAGCACAAGATGATGATGGCCATATCATATCACTCATATTGATTGCATGTGATGTTTATCTTTTATGCATCTTATCTTGCTTTGATTGACGGTAGCATTATAAGATGATCTCTCACTAATTATCAAGAAGTGTTCTTCCTGAGTATGCACCGTTGCGAAAGTTCTTCGTGCTGAGACACCACGTGATGATCGGGTGTGATAGGCTCTACGTTTAAATACAACAGGTGCAAAATAGTTGCACACGCGGAATACTCAGGTTATACTTGACGAGCCAAGCATATACAGATATGGCCTCGGAACACGGAGACCGAAAGGTCGAGCGTGAATCATATAGTAGATATGATCAACATAGTGATGTTCACCAATGAAACTACTCCATCTCACGTGATGATCGGACATGGTTTAGTTGATTTGGATCACGTAATCACTTAGAGGATTAGAGGGATGTCTATCTAAGTGGGAGTTCTTAAGTAATATGATTAATTGAACCTAAATTTATCATGAACTTAGTACCTGATAGTATCTTGCTTGTTTATGTTTGATTGTAGATAGATGGCCCGTGTTGTTGTTCTGTTGAATTTTAATGCATTCCTTGAGAAAGCAAAGTTGAAAGATGATGGTAGCAATTACACGGACTGGGTCCGTAACTTGAGGATTATCCTCATTGCTGCACAGAAGAATTACGTCCTAGAAGCACCGCTGGGTGCCAGGCCTGCTGCTGGAGCAACACCAGATGTTATGAACGTCTGGCAGAGCAAAGCTGATGACTACGCGATAGTTCAGTGTGCCATGCTTTACGGCTTAGAATCGGGACTTCAACGACGTTTTGAACGTCATGGAGCATATGAGATGTTCCAGGAGTTGAAGTTATATTTCAAGCAAATGCCCGGATTGAGAGATATGAAGTCTCCAATAAGTTCTATAGCTGCAAGATGGAGGAGAACAGTTCTGTCAGTGAACATATACTCAAAATGTCTGGGTATAATAATCACTTGATTCAATTGGGAGTTAATCTTCCAGATGATTGCGTCATTGACAAAATTCTCCAATCAGTGCCACCAAGCTACAAGAGCTTCGTGATGAACTATAATATGCAAGGGATGAATAAGACTATTCCCGAGCTCTTCGCAATGCTAAAAGCTGCGGAGGTAGAAATCAAGAAGGAGCATCAAGTGTTGATGGTCAACAAGACCACTAGTTTCAAGAAAAAGGGCAAAGGGAAGAAGAAGGGGAACTTCAAAAAGAACAGCAAGCAAGTTGCTACTCAAGAGAAGAAACCCAAACCTGGATCTAAGCCTGAAACTGAGTGCTTCTACTGCAAGCAGACTGGTCACTGGAAGCGGAAGTGCCCCAAGTATTTGGCGGATAAGAAGGATGGCAAGGTGAACAAAGGTATATGTGATATACATGTTATTGATGTGTACCTTACTAATGCTCGCAGTAGCACCTGGGTATTTGATACTGGTTCTGTTGCTAATATTTGCAACTCGAAACAGGGACTACGGATTAAAGCGAAGATTGGCTAAGGACGAGGTGACGATGCGCGTGGGAAATGGTTCCAAAGTCGATGTGATCGCAGTCGGCACGCTACCTCTACATCTACCTTCGGGATTAGTATTAGACCTAAATAATTATTATTTGGTGCCAGCGTTAAGCATGAACATTATATCTGGATCTTGTTTGATGCGAGACGGTTATTCATTTAAATCAGAGAATAATGGTTGTTCCATTTATATGAGTAATATCTTTTATAGTCATGCACCCTTAAAGAGTGGTCTATTCTTATTAAATCTCGATAGTAGTGACACACATATTCATAGTGTTGAAGCCAAAAGATGCAGAGTTGATAATGATAGTGCAACTTATTTGTGGCACTACCGTTTAGGCCATATCGGTATAAAGCGCATGAAGAAACTCCATACTGATGGGCTTTTGGAACCACTTGATTATGAATCACTTGGTACTTGCGAACCGTGCCTTATGGGTAAGATGACAAAAACACCGTTCTCCAGTACTATGGAGAGAGCAACAGATTTATTGGAAATCATACATACAGATGTATGTGGTCCGATGAATGTTGAGGCTCGTGGCGGATATCATTATTTTCTCACCTTCACAGATGACTTAAGAAGATATGGGTATATCTACTTAATGAAACATAAGTCTGAAACCTTTTTAAAGTTCAAAGAATTTCAGAGTGAAGTTGAAAATCATCGTAACAAGAAAATAAAATTCCTACGATCTGATCGTGGAGGAGAATATTTGAGTTACGAGTTTGGTGTACATTTGAAACAATGTGGAATAGTTTTGCAACTCACGCCACCCGGAACACCACAGCGTAATGGTGTGTCCGAACGTCGTAATCGTACTTTACTAGATATGGTGCGATGTATGATGTCTCTTACTGATTTACCGCTATCGTTTTGGGGATATGCTCTAGAGACGGCCGCATTCACGTTAAATAAGGCACCATCAAAATCCGTTGAGACGACGCCTTATGAACTGTGGTTTGGCAAGAAACCAAAGTTGTCGTTTCTGAAAGTTTGGGGCTGCGATGCTTATGTGAAAAGGCTTCAACCTGATAAGCTCGAACCCAAATCGGAGAAATGTGTCTTCATAGGATATCCAAAGGAAACCATTGGATACACCTTCTATCACAGATCCGAAGGCAAGACTTTTGTTGCTAAATTCGGAAACTTTCTGGAGAAGGAGTTTCTCTCGAAAGAAGTGAGTGGGAGGAAAGTAGAACTTGACGAGGTAACTGTACCTGCTCCCTTATTGGAAAGTAGTACATCACAGAAACCTGTTTCTATGACACCTACACCAATTAGTGAGGAAGCTAATGATAATGATCATAAAACTTCAGAACAAGATACTACTGAACCTCGTAGATCAACCAGAGTAAGATCCGCGCCAGAGTGGTACGGTAATCCTGTTCTGGAAGTCATGCTACTAGATCATGATGAACCTACGAACTATGAAGAAGCGATGGTGAGCCCAGATTCCGCAAAATGGCTTGAAGCCATGAAATCTGAGATGGGATCCATGTATGAGAACAAAGTATGGACTTTGGTTGACTTGCCCAATGATCGGCAAGCAATTGAGAATAAATGGATCTTCAAGAAGAAGACTGACGCTGACGGTAATGTTACTGTCTACAAAGCTCGACTTGTCGCAAAAGGTTTTCGGCAAGTTCAAGGGATTGACTACGATGAGACCTTCTCACCCGTAGCGATGCTTAAGTCTGTCCGAATCATGTTAGCAATTGCCGCATTTTATGATTATGAAATTTGGCAAATGGATGTCAAAACTGCATTCCTGAATGGATTTCTGCAAGAAGAGTTATATATGATGCAGCCGGAAGGTTTTGTCGATCCAAAGGGAGCTAACAAAGTGTGCAAGCTCCAGCGATCCATTTATGGACTGGTGCAAGCCTCTCGGAGTTGGAATAAACGCTTTGGTAGTGTGATCAAAGCATTTGGTTTTTTACAGACTTTTGGAGAAGCCTGTATTTACAACAAAGTGAGTGGGAGCTCTGTAGCATTTCTGATATTATATGTAGATGACATATTCCTAATCGGAAATGATATAGAATTTCTGGATAGCATAAAAGGATACTTGAATAAGAGTTTTTCAATGAAAGACCTCGGTGAAGCTGCTTACATATTGGGCATTAAGATCTATAGAGATAGATCAAGACGCTTAATTGGACTTTCACAAAGCACATACCTTGACAAAGTTTTGAAGAAGTTCAAAATGGATCAAGCAAAGAAAGGATTCTTGCCTGTGTTACAAGGTGTGAAATTGAGTAAGACTCAATCGCCGACCAATGCAGAAGATAGAGAGAAAATGAAAGATGTTCCCTATGCTTCAGCCATAGGCTCTATCATGTATGCAATGCTGTGTACCAGACCTGATGTGTGCCTTGCTATAAGTTTAGCAGGGAGGTACCAAAGTAATCCAGGAGTGGATCACTGGAGAGCGGTCAAGAACATCCTGAAATACCTGAAAAGGACTAAGGATATGTTTCTCATATATGGAGGTGACAAAGAGCTCATCGTAAAAGGTTACGTTGATGCAAGCTTTGACACTGATCCGGACGATTCTAAATCGCAAACCGGATACGTGTTTACATTAAACGGTGGAGCTGTCAGTTGGTGCAGTTCTAAACAAAGCATTGTGGCGGGATCTACATGTGAAGCGGAGTACATAGCTGCTTCGGAAGCAGCAAACGAAGGAGTCTGGATGAAGGAGTTCATATCCGGTCTAGGTGTCATACCTAGTGCATCGGGTCCAATGAAAATCTTTTGTGACAATACTGGTGCAATTTCCTTGGCAAAGGAATCCAGATTTCACAAGAGAACCAAGCACATCAAGAGACGCTTCAATTCCATCCGGGATCTAGTCCAGGTGGGAGACATAGAGATTTACAAGATACATACGGATCTTAATATAGCAGACCCGTTGACTAAGCCACTTCCACGAGCAAAACATGATCAACACCAAAGCTCCATGGGTGTTAGAATCATTACTGTGTAATCTAGATTATTGACTCTAGTGCAAGTGGGAGACTGAAGGAAATATGCCCTAGAGGCAATAATAATGTTATTATTTCATTTCCTTATATCATGATAAATGATTATTATTCATGCTAGAATTGTATTATCCGGAAACATAAAACTTGTGTGAATACATAGACAAACCAAACGTCACTAGTATGCCTCTACTTGGCTAGCTCGTTGATCAAAGATGGTTATGTTTCCTAGCCATAGACATGTGTTGTCATTTGATTAATGGGATCACATCATTAGGAGAATGATGTGATTGACATGACCCATTCCATTAGCTTAGCACCCGATCGTTTAGTATGTTGCTATTGCTTTCTTCATGACTTATACATGTTCCTATGACTATGAGATTACGCAACTCCCATTTACCGGAGAAACACTTTGTGTGCTACCAAACGTCACAACGTAACTCGGTGATTATAAAGGAGCTCTACAGGTGTCTCCAAAGGTAAATGTTGGGTTGGCATATTTCGAGATTAGGATTTGTCACTCTGATTGTCGGAGAGGTATCTCTGGGCCCTCTCGATAATGCACATCACATAAGCCTTGCAAGCATTGCAACTAATGAGTTAGTTGCGAGATGATGTATTACGAAACGAGTAAAGAGACTTGCTGGTAGCGAGATTGAACTAGGTATTGAGATACCGACGATCGAATCTCGGGCAAGTAACATACCGATGACAAAGGGAACAAAGTATGTTGTTATGCGGTCTGACCGATAAAGATCTTCGTAGAATATGTAGGAGCCAATATGAGCATCCAGGTTCCGCTATTGGTTATTGATCGGAGACGTGTCTCGGTCATGTCTACATTATTCTCGAACCCGTAGGGTCCGCACGCTTAAGGTTTCGATGATAGTTATATTATGAGTTTATGCTTTTTGATGTACCGAAGTTTGTTCGGAGTCCCGGATGTGATCACGGACATGACGAGGAGTCTCTAAATGGTCGAGACATAAAGATTGATATATTGGAAGCCTATATTTGGATATCAAAAGTGTTCCGTGTGAAATCGGGATTTTACCGGAGTACCGGGAGGTTACCAGAACCCCCCGGGAGGTATATGGGCCTTAGTGGGCTTTAGTGGAAGAGAGGAGAGGTGGCCAGGGCTGGGCCGCGCGCCCCTCCCCCTAGTCTGAATAGGAAAAGGAGAGGGGGGTGGCGCCCCCCCTTCCTTCTCTCTCTCCTCTTTCCCCCTTCCCGAATCCTATTCCAACTAGGAAAGGGGGGGAATCCTACTCCCGGTGGGAGTAGGACTCCTCCTGGCGCGCCCTCCTCCTGGCCTGCCGCACCCCCCCTTGATCCTTTATATACGGGGGCAGGGGGCACCCCTAGACACACAAGTTGATCCACGTGATCATATTCTTAGCCGTGTGCGGTGCCCCCTTCCACCATAATCCTCGATAATATTGTAGCGGTGCTTAGGCGAAGCCCTGCAACGGTAGTACATTAAGATCGTCACCATGCCGTCATGCTGACGGAACTCTTCCCCGACACTTTGCTAGATCGGAGTCTGGGGATCGTCATCGAGCTGAACGTGTGCTAGAACTCGGAGGTGCCGTAGTTTCGATGCTTGATCGGTCGGGCCGTGAAGACGTACGACTACATCAACCGCGTTGTGCTAACGCTTCCGCTGTCGGTCTACAAGGGTACGTAGATCACACTCTCCTCTCTCATTGCTATGCATCACCATGATCTTGCGTGTGCGTAGGAATTTTTTTGAAATTACTACGTTCCCCAACATCTCTAATACTGGTTTACATCCAAGAAGTTAAAGAAGGAATGAAGACACTCAAGACCAAGGTGGTTGTGAAGATTACCACCACAAAGGAATGTCCTACTTGAATCCAAGCCCACCATGAGAGTTGTAAAATAAACGAAAGAGTGCGATTAGTGTGCCTGACCATGCCAACTCATGTGGATGAAGGTACCATAGGAATTGTTTGTTTGAAATCTATGAGTGAATTTGGAGTTTTATTGGAGTTCTTCGCCATTGATTTGATGTTGTTGTCATTTGAGTTGTATGATTTAAAATCTTACGTTATTAGGATACGAATTCCGTAGGTATGCACTATTTAATTCAACCTTGAGAGGTGCAAGTTACAGATGATTAGTAGGATACCTTCAAACGGGTGAAACATCACACACTAAAGACTTCCAAGAACTGAAGGATTGAAGACTTCAGGACGAAACCGTAGTAAACGAGCCTGTTATAAACGCTAAGAACATTGAGATATGAGTTGGTTGTTGATTGTGGCGTGTGTGTGTGTCCATCTCTTTTCCTTCCTAAGCTCTATCTCACCTAGACCAAAACCTTAAACCATAGACGAACCAACCACTAAACGTTTCCTCGTGGAAACAACCACATTTCTTCAAAGGAGATACATACCTTGTTTTTTTTTGAACTCTACCTTTCCTTTCACCTGCAGATGGCAACCCTTTACGAGTCATTCCACAAGGGCCCAAAAATGATCATGACTTTGACTAGTGACCATGATTTTCCAAAGATCTTGAAGGATATGATGGGTCATATTCACCTTGAAGGAGATGCTGTCTACAAGGGTTATCCTTTCATTGAAAATGGAGTGGAACTTTGGTACGTGGAAGTACACCTCTTCCGTGAAAAAGGAGTTTGTCCAAAGACTACTGTGCAATACTTTTTCATTTCCCGAGTACCTCGAACCACCTTCTTTGACTCTGTTCGTGAAGCTGCCATGGAAGCCATACGTCAGATTGGGGAAATCCTTGAAGCCAGACTCCGTCATGCCCAAGAGTATTTGTGGGAAGTATATGCTGAGCTGATGGACATGAAGTTCATGGCTGCCGTGAAGGAGCATAGGATTAAAGAGTTCAAGGACTACATTGCACGTTTTCAGTTGGACTAAAGCTTCTCAAGGAGAACAAATGAATAAGGTTGGAGGATAAATGCTTGACCATACCAATCTATGTGGATGGCAGCACTTGTAATAAGCTATGTTGAACTCGTAGTTGTACGAGAAGTTAAAGGATGTAATAAGGAATCTATTATAAGGAGAATACAACTCTAGCACACAAAAGTTCTGCTATTTCTCGGATGTAAGTTATAACACGACTGTATAGTCAACATCACCCAAAAGTGTTTTACTAGGTTTGCAGGTGAAGACCTCTTTAAGAGGAGTGAGGAAGACCGAGTGTTAGAACACGCGGTTCACATGTCTACATATGAAGTAATGATTTGAGTACGGGATGGATTGGCCCCCTGTAATGCCCCGTGACCGATGTGCCAGGTGTCGTGCAGTTATTCGCTGTTGTTGCCTTGTCATTGCTTGCGTGTCATGCATTGCATATCATGTCATCATGTGCATTTCATTTGCATACATGTTCGTCTCATGCATCCGAGCATTTTTCCCGTTGTCCGTTTTGCAATCCGGCGCTTCGTTCTCCTCCGGTGGTCATTTCTACCTTTCTTTCATGTGTGGGGTTTAAACATTTCCGGATTGGACCGAGACTTGCCAAGCGGCCTTGGTTTACTACCGGTAGACCGCCTGTCAAGTTTCGTATCATTTGGACTTCGTTTGATACTCCAACGGTTAACCGAGGGACCGAAAAGGCCTCGTGTGTGTTGCAGCCCAACACCCCTCCAATTTGGCCCAAAACCCACCTAACTCTGCTCCATCATCTAGAGCGTTCGATCACGATCGCGTGGCCAAAAACCGCACCTCATTTGGACTCTCCTAGCTCCCTCTGCCTATAAATATGTGCAACCCTCCGAAATTTCGCGGTACTAACCCTAGTCGTCCTCTACCTCGCGCCACCGGACAAAACCGCCCGCGCCCGGACATGTCCGGCCTCCCCTGCGCAAAATATGGAGCCGCCAGGTGGCATTGCCGCCTCCCGCCGCCGCCGTCCCGCGGGGCCCGCGTCAGGCCCGCGCGGGCGCAATTCCACGCCGCCGCCCGGCGCACCTCGCCCAGCCTGCATCGCCGCCTGCGCCAGCCGGACCCCGCGCCATGCCG
>NC_041382.1:332247626-332293641 GCF_002162155.2 Triticum dicoccoides
CCCGCTCGCTCGTCGCCACCTCATCGTCGACGTGGACCCACCCGCCGCCTCCACGGCGCCCCGCGCCGCCCTCAGCCCGCGGCCGCCGCCGACCCCCCCCTCGCCGACGTCCAAGCTCGCCGGAGCGCGCCGCCTCGCCGTTCCGGCCGGATCCACCCGGGGTGGATGAGATCCACCCGTCCCACGAACCAAACGGCCCTCCGATCCGGATCCGCGTCGTCCCGCACCGCGCCATCCCGCGCTGACTTTTCCGAGAGTATTTTTTTCTCTAAGTCCCCGAATTGCAGATCCATATGCTCATGTTCGCGGCCCCGTAACTTTGCATCCGTAGCTTTGATTCATGCATATAGCATAACTAAATGTTCATCTCAGAGAGTACATCATTTCATTCCATTGCATCATTTTCATTTGAGTTCATCTTGATGCCCGAAATGCTGTTAGAAGAGGGCTACTTGAGTTAATTGTGAGATCTGCTACTCTATTTAGCTTTTTGTCATTTTTGCCATGATTAATGTGTGCATGATATGCCCTGATACTCTACATATGTTTTGTTAAGGGTTTTGTCATCTTTCCAGAGGTGCAACCTATGTATTTTTGTGATGTGTGTGGTGACTTGTGCAAGCTTGCAAAGTGGTGCACTTGCTAATTCTGTTTTCAGGGACTTAATAATTTCACCAAGTCCTGGAGCCGTTTATCTCATGATGCCATATGTTCTTGTTGTTTCCTAGTGATCCGTGCCTCTTTTGAGGATGATCAGTAAGGGAGTTTTGTTAATATTGTAGTGCTCTATCCATCCATGTCTTTGTTTGAAATTATGGAGCATCCTAGCTTGAGTCAGCCAAGCTCTACTTTTGCTACTTTGCGAATCTGGGCAGATTGTCAACTTATTTGCAATTTTGCCGGTGATGTTGTAGTTAATCCGTGCATGCTATGCTATTGTTCTTGCCATTTCTAGCTTGCATTTTGTGCCTTCTTGATGGATGTATGCTTGTCTTGCCATGACTTGCACCGTAGTGAGTGCATCGAGCTCGTAAACATGCCTACTTGAGTTATATTTCTGCATGTGTCAGTTTTTCACAAAGTCTGAAAACTGATTATGTTTTTGCTATGTTCACGTGCTTGCAATTGTATTTTCTGATCCCTTTTGGCTCAAGGTCACTAAGGGACTTTTGTTAAGATCTTTGAGTAGCTCCATGCCATGCTTTACTTTGCCATGATCAGATCCTGTAGCATGTAGTTGTGTTGCTCCGAAGAGGGCTACCTGATCTGAAATTCCAGACAAGTGTTAATTTCACTAAGTCTGAGATCTGTTTGTCATATGCATTTTTGCCATGCTTGTTTGAACCTGTTAATGGATGAATTGGCCGTAGCTCAGTGCTAGACTTTTGTTAAGCATCTTGTGTGCATCCCTTCCATGTATTTTGTTGTCATGTTTGGGTGCTGTAGCATGTTCATCTCATTGCATTTAGATGGCTACTTGCTGTAAATCACAGACCAGTGTCATATTTGAATCGCTTGCCATTTCCAAACCGTAACTCCGATTCCGGCGTTCTTTATATCGTTTTCAAGCGATTTCATCTCATCTTTCCAGTGGCACACTTGGATTTCCAAGTTGAGGCCAGGTTCATGCTTTCCTTGTCAATTCTTGCATATGCATCGCATCCCGCATCTCGCATATCATATCATGTTCATGTGTTGGTTGTTTACTATGTCATGTGCTTCTTTTCTGGTGTTTGCTTCTTCGGGTTGGTACGTGCGTTTATCTTCTTCATGGACTCGTTCTTCTTCCTTGCGGGACTTCAGGCAAGATGATCATACCCTCGAAATCACTTCTATCTATGCTTGCTAGATGCTCGCTCTTTTGCTATGCCTATGCTGCGATACCTACCACTTGCTTTTCATGCCTCCTATATTGCTGAACCAAGCCTCTAACCCACCTTGTCCTAGCAAACCGTTGATTGGCTATGTTACCGCTTTGCTCAGTCCCTCTTATAGCGTTGCTAGTTGCAGGTGAAGATTGGAGCCCGTTCCTTGTTGGAACATGTTTACTTGTTGGGATATCACAATATATCTTATTTAATTAATGCATCTATATACTTGGTAAAGGGTGGAAGGCTCGGCCTTATGCCTGGTGTTTTGTTCCACTCTTGCCGCCCTAGTTTCCGTCATATCGGTGTTATGTTCCCGGATTTTGCGTTCCTTACGCGGTTGGGCTATAATGGGAACCCCTTGATAGTTCGCCTTAAGTAAAGCTCTTCCAGCAATGCCCAACATTGGTTTTACCATTTGCACTAACAACCTACCACCTTCCCTTGGGTTCTGCAGACTCAAGGGTCATCTTTATTCTAACCCCCCCGGGCCAGTGCTCCTCTGAGTGTTGGTCCGAACTGAGCTGCCTGCGAGGCCACCTCGGGGAAACTTGAGGGTTGGTTTTACTCGTAGCTAGTCTCATCTGAGTGTGCCCTGAGAAAGAGATATGTGCAGCTCCTATCGGGATTTGTTGGCACATTCGGGCGGTGTTGCTGGTTTAGTTTCACCCTGTCGAAATGTCTTGATGTACCGGGATACCGAGTCTGATCGGAATGTCTCGGGAGGAGGTCTATTCCTTTGTTGACCGTGAGAGCTTGTCATGGGCTAAGTTGGGACACCCCTGCAGCAATTGAACTTTCGAAAGCCGTGCCCGCGGTTATGGGCAGATGGGAATTTGTTAACGTCCGGTTGTAGATAACTTGAACCTTAACTTATTTAAAAATGAGTCAACTACGTGTGTAACCGTGATGGTCTCTTTCCGGCGGAGTCCGGGAAGTGAACACGGTTGTTGGAGTTATGCTTGACGTAGGTTGTCATAGGATCACTTCTTGATCATACTTTTATCGACCGTGCTTTGCCTTCTCTTCTCGCTCTCATTTGCGTATGTTAGCCACCATATATGCTAGTCGCTTGCTGCACCTCCACCTCATACCTTTACCTTACCCACAAGCTTAAATAGTCTTGATCGCGAGGGTGCGAGATTACTGAGTCCCTGTGGCTCACAGATACTTCCAAAACCAGCTTGCAGGTGCTGATGAGTCCGTGCAGATGACGCAACCAAGCTCTGGAGGAGCTCGATGAAGATCTTATCCTTTATGTCATTTCGTTCTAGTTGATCAGTAGTGGAGCCCAGTTGGGGTCGATCGGGGACCTTTGTTGCATTTGGGGTTCTTCTTTTATTTTGGTTCCGTAGTCGGACCTTGATTGTATTTGGTTGATGTAATGCTTTATTCATGTAATTGCGTGAAGTGGCGATTGTAAGCCGACTATGTATCTTTTTCCCTTTATGTATTACATGGGTTGTGTGAAGATTACCTCACTTGCGACATTGCTTTCAATGCGGTTATGCCTCTAAGTCGTGCTTCGACGCGTGGGAGATATAGCCGCATCGAGGGCGTTACAAGTTGGTATCAGAGCCTTCCCCGACCTTAGGAGCCCCATTGCTTGATCGTTTTTAGCGGCCGAGTTGTGTCTAGAAAAATGTTTTGAGTCTTTTAGGAATTATATATCAGGGAGATTAGGAATTCTTTTTACTTCCCAGTCTCCTCATCGCTCTGGTAAGGCATCCCGACGTAGAGTTTTGACTCTTCTCTTCTCAAATTTCACTAATTTTTTTTAGGATCACGAGGGTATCTTGGAATCGTTCCGATGGTTTTATGGTGAGAACATTGTCTTGGTGCCTCCTGTCAGGGGTTTAGTGGAAGTGTCCCGGGGAGTTGAGCTTTGAGGTGTTGTCATCATAATTTTATCGTTGCAGTTCTGGAATACCTGAGTCTAGTACGCCGACATCGAAAATCTCTTTTATGCAGTTCGTTGGTGAGATAACCTCGACGCCACCCAGTACTGGGGCGGGAGTTCGGGACTATCGCCATAACTTGTATAACGGATGCTTTTCGAAGGTTGAGGTAGATGATTTCCGAAGGTTTCTTGGTTATGTGTTGAAGGATGGATACAGCTGGATGTAGGATTTGCTAGATTTGGGTGAGATATTATGCTTCCCCTGTATCCCCAACACCTGATTGCATAACCGGAAAATTTTGGGAGTTTCATAGGTGGGTTATTCAAGTAGCTCTTAGGATATCTTTCCGACAGATGTATGATATGAAATTGGGGTTCGACATCTAGTGGTCCGCCTATTCACGGTCGGTTTTACAATGGTCTCGTTGTGCCTTAAAGAGTCCTTGGCTATGCCGACTCGGGGACGCTTCGTATGTCACGTGCACTGCCTTGTACATGATGGTGATGTACGATCGAGCCCGTGTAGGCCCCACCACGGAAACTTCCGACGAAATCTCTATCATATGTTTGTTCTGGCTTATTTTGCAAGCCAATCCTTTGTTTTGTTTTGAGTTGTGGTATTCGAGTTGCTTCAATGTCAAGTGTTGATTCCATACCTTTTTTTCTAAAGGGTGTTCTCATACTCCGATGTGAATACTAATCCTTCTTGATAATCGGGATTGTCATGTCAATCCTTTTTCAACCGGCGTGTTTCTCTTCAAGTGAATCCGTTCGCTTTCAACTTCCGCAAGATCAATTATCAGTTCTTCTCAAACGGTGTTCGTTTCATCCATTCCAAATTGTCTTTGTTTTTCCCGCCCTCCCTCCCTTGTTTTCTTCAAGGACTCAGATTTCTCAATCAAGTATCATCTCAGTGATGAGAAGTATCTCCATTCTTTTCCGTTAATGTTCTTATCTGGGGATTCCCATGAAGTTTTCTAATGGAGCGTCAAGCTCATCATTCTTTGTTCTTTTCTTATCTGGTGGATTCAATTCAAACTTTCGGTGTTGATCATATTCTTTTCTGTATTTCAAATGCTTTTCTCGTGCCGGTGCACCTCATAATCATTCATTTCTCGCTATTCAATTGTTCCGGAGTGCTAAAGATATCCCGAAGATTCATGCTTACACTCTGCTTTCATTCAAGCTCTTTCAAGGTTGTTATCTCATTCTAGCTATTTAATTCAACCGGTGCAACCTCTCTTTTAAATCATTTCAACGGTGTTTCTTTTGAGTGGGCCCTAACCCACAGGTCTTTTTCCAGGATCTTACCTGACTCTTCTTATTTTTCCCGGAGCTATCCTAAATTCGTTTCAAAGTTTGACGTAAGAATGAGTTATCATCAGTCAAATGCCTTTCTCCAAGATCTTTCAATTTCTTTCATCGTTGGCTCAACCTTTCCATTCTACATTCCGGAGTTTCTAAATAATTTTTGTTGGTGTTTCTCGTCGTCATTCTCGGATTTTGAAGACGAAGAAGATTTTTCCTCTCAATCTTGGTCCGTTCTCTTCAAGATTCGTGATTCTAGCTTGTTGCCATCCTCTCATAATTGTTTTTGGTTGTGAGAATTCTTTTCATCCTATCCGGAGCAATTCAGGATTATGTTCAGTTTGTTCATCCGGAGCCCATCATCTAAGAATTTATTCATTCTCAGCTTTCAGCTCTCTTTCTCTAAATCTTACCGGTGCATCCTTCAAGTGTTCTCTAATCAGTTCGTGATCTCTTTGTTCTCTTGTATCTAAATTCCCTCAAGCATCTTCATTCATTTGCTAATTCTTCCCGGTGTTTCTCTATCTTTCCTTTGTTCATTTTTAACTCTTACGGGGGTTCGCTCAAAGATCTCTTCCTTGGTTGTCATACTAATTCTTTCGTTGTTTTCTATCCTACCGGTGACTTGTCGAAGACTTTCTCAAGTTGGCGCTATATCTATCATAATCCTTTCTACGAGAATAAGTAGTATGCCAAATCCGTTGATGGTCATCAATTTAATTGGTGAAGGATAAGCATAATGTAATTCTTATTCTTGTTTCATCGAGTATATTCAATTCCTTATTCCGGAGGCTCATCAAATTCTCGGCTTCAATTGTTTCATCTTCTCTTTTTCCCGGAGTTCCAATCTTTTTCAACTATCTTCAACACGGAGATCCATCTAAGTCATTACAAGGTTTCACTTTGTGTTTTCAACTTCTTTTTCTTTTCGTTTGATACTCCTTCTCGAAGTGTTCATCGAGATTCTTTTCTAAGGAGCTCAAGCATTCTTCATCTTGCAATCCGGAGTTCATTTCTTTCTACCATATCATTTGAGGTGGTATTATGTCATTCTTGATGATTTCCCTATGTGGTTCATGATTCACATGTTGTCAAGATTGAGATATCTTAAATCCATCAATCTCGTCATGGGAGTTATCTTGGGTTATATTTCACCTAAAGCCTTCCCTAAGGATTGTTGCTATCTATGGTGCTCATAAATGATCCAAGCTCTTCTTTATCTTCCCGGTGAAATACTTTCTCGTCTCTTTGTTCATTCCAATCCAATTCCTTTCCCATGAGTGGCAGGCTATCACCTCATATTTTGAGATGTATTCCATAAGACCATATCAAGTATATTCTTTTCGTTGTTGGTGTTCCAACAATTCCGCTCGACCCGTCTCCTAAGGATGCCTTCTCAAGCGCTTTTGTGGCATAAGATGACATTTTCTTCTCCATTCTTTTATTTCAATTATCTATCTTCTATTCTTTTCTTCCGGAGGCATTCCGATGTTGTTCTTTTCACCCGTCATCTCGTTTTGTCAAGATCATGTTCAATTTCTTCCATTTACAGTCGAAGTGCTGTCCAAATTATATCAGTCTTATCCCTTCTCTATCTTGTTTAACCGGAGTGTCGTGTCCTCTGCTCAAGTTCTTTTTCATCGTATCAAGTCTTGCATAACTTCTCAACCAGAGTGCTGCTCGAAGTTGTTCTTCCTTGTCCCTCTTTTCTAACGGAGTGTTTTCAACTTCGTTCATCGCCGTTGTATTCTTTTCTCGAAATGGCTTAACCTTTTCAAGGTTCGTGGTTTCACTCGTTTGTCAAAGAAGCAACTTAGTTTTACCTCTCCTCTTCCTCTTCCGTTTTCCCTCCGGTGCCATTCTAGATCTCGGGACGAGATCCTCTCATAGTGGTGGAGTGTTGTAACGCCCCGTGACCGATGTGCCAGGTGTCGTGCAGTTATTTGCTGTTGTTGCCTTGTCATTGCTTGCGTGTCATGCATTGCATATCATGTCATCATGTGCATTTCATTTGCATACATGTTTGTCTCATGCATCTGAGCATTTTTCCCGTTGTCCGTTTTGCAATCTGGCGCTTCGTTCTCCTCCGGTGGTCATTTCTACCTTTCTTTCATGTGTGGGGTTTAAACATTTCCGGATTGGACCGAGACTTGCCAAGCGGCCTTGGTTTACTACCGGTAGACCGCCTGTCAAGTTTCGTATCATTTGGACTTCGTTTGATACTCCAACGGTTAACCGAGGGACCAAAAAGGCCTCGTGTGTGTTGCATCCCAACACCCCTCCAATTTAGCCATAAACCCACCTAACTCCGCTCCATCATCTAGAGCGTTCGATCACGATCGTGTGGCCGAAAACCGCACCTCATTTGGACTCTCCTAGCTCCCTCTGCCTATAAATATGTGCAACCCTCCGAAATTTCGCTGTACTAA
Organism: Triticum dicoccoides; assembly: GCF_002162155.2. Taxonomy (NCBI): domain Eukaryota; kingdom Viridiplantae; phylum Streptophyta; class Magnoliopsida; order Poales; family Poaceae; genus Triticum; species Triticum dicoccoides. The sequence goes on from NC_041382.1 coordinate 332,255,132, forward strand.
CCCTAGTCGTCCTCTACCTCGCGCCGCCGGACAAAACCGCCCGCGCCCGGACATGTCCGGCCTCCCCTGCGCAAAATCCGGAGCCGCCAGGTGGCATCGCCGCCTCCGGCCGCCGCCGGCCCGCGGGGCCCGCGTTAGGCCCGCGCGGGCCCAGTTCCACGCCGCCGCCCGGCGCACCTCGCCCCGCCTCCATCGCCGCCCGCGCCAGCCGGACCCCGCGCCGCGCCGCCCGCCGGCCGCCGGAGTTCGCGCCGGCCACCGCACCCTTCATCGCCCCGCCGCCTATGCTCGCCGGCCGCCCCGCTTGCTCGTCGCCACCTCGTCGCCGGCATGGCGCCGCCCGCCGCCTCCATGGCGCCCCGCGCCGCCCGCAGCCCGTGGCGGCCGCCGAACCTCCCCCTCGCCAGCGTCCAAGCTCGCTGGAGCGCGCCGCCTCGCCGTTCCGGCCGGATCCACCCAGGGTGGATGAGATCCACCAGTCCCACGAACCAAACGACCCTCCGATCCGGATCCGTGTCGTCCCGCACCGCGCCATCCCGTGTTGACTTTTCCGAGAGTATATTTTTTTCTCTAAGTCCCCGAATTGCATATCCATATGTTCATGTTCACGGCCCCGTAACTTTGCATCTGTAGCTCTGATTCATGCATATAGCATATCTAAATGTTCATCTCAGAGAGTACATCATTTCATTCCATTGCATCATTTTCATTTGAGTTCATCTTGATGCCCGAAATGCTGTTAGAAGAGGGCTACTTGAGTTAATTGTCAGATCTGCTACTCTGTTTAGCTTTTTGTCATTTTTGCCATGATTAATGTGTGCATGATATGCCCTGATACTCTACATATGTTTTGTTAAGGGTTTTGTCATCTTTCCAGAGGTGCAACCCATGTATTTTTGTGATGTGTGTGGTGACTTGTGCAAGCTTACAAAGTGGTGCACTTGCTAATTCTGTTTTCAGGGACTTAGTAATTTCACTAAGTCCTGGAGCCGTTTATCTCATGATGCCATATGTTCTTGTTGTTTCCTAGTGATCCGTGCCTCTTTTGAGGATGATCAGTAAGGGAGTTTTGTTAATATTGTAGTGCTCTATCCATCCATGTCTTTGTTTGAAATTATGGAGAACCCTAGCTTGAGTCAATCGAGCTCTACTTTTGCTACTTTGCGAATCTGGGCAGATTGTCAACTTGTTTGCAATTTTGCCGGTGATGTTGTAGTTAATCCGTGCATGCTATGCTATTGTTCTTGCCATGTCTAGCTTGCATTTTGTGCCTTCCTGATGGATGTATGCTTGTCTTTCCATGACTTGCACCATAGTGAGTGCATCGAGCTCGTAAACATGCCTACTTGAGTTATATTTCTGCATGTGTCAGCTTTTCACTAAGTCTGAAAACTGATTATGTTTTTGCTATGTTCACGTGCTTGCAATTGTATTTTCTGATCCCTTTTGGCTCAAGGTCACTAAGAGACTTTTGTTAAGCTCTTTGAGTATCTCCATGCCATGCTTTACTTTGCCATGATCAGATCCTGTAGCATGTAGTTTTGTTGCTCCGAAGAGGGCTACCTGATCTGAAATTCCAGACAAGTGTTAATTTCACTAAGTCTGAGATCTGTTTGTCATATGCATTTTTGCCATGCTTGTTTGAACCTGTTAATGGATGAATTGGCCGTAGCTCAGTGCTAGACTTTTGTTAAGCATCTTGTGTGCATCCCTGCCATGTATTTTGTTGTCATGTTTGGGTGCTGTAGCATGTTCATCTCATTGCATTTAGATGGCTACTTGCTGTAAATCGCAGACCGGTGTCATATTTGAATCGCTTGCCATTTCCAAACCGTAACTCCGATTCCGGCGTTCTTTATATCGTTTTCAAGCGATTTCATCTCATCTTTCCAGTGGCACACTTGGATTTCCAAGTTGAGGCCAGGTTCATGCTTTCCTTATCAATTCTTGCATATGCATCGCATCCCGCATCTCGCATATCATATCATGTTCATGTGTTGGTTGTTTACTATGTCGTGTGCTTCTTTTCCGGTGTTTGCTTCTTCGGGTTGGTTCCGGTAACGTCGCGTTTGTGAGGACCCATTCGTCTACGTGTGTTTGTCTTCCTCATGGACTCGTTCTTCTTCCTTGCGGGACTTCAGGCAAGATGATCATACCCTCAAAATCACTTCTATCTATGCTTGCTAGATGCTCGCTCTTTTGCTATGCCTATGCTGCGATACCTACCACTTGCTTTTCATGCCTCCTATATTGCTGAACCAAGCCTCTAACCCACTTTGTCCTAGCAAACCGTTGATTGGCTATGTTACCGCTTTGCTCAGCCCCTCTTATTGCGTTGCTAGTTGCAGGTGAAGATTGGAGCCCGTTCCTTGTTGGAACATGTTTACTTGTTGGGATATCACAATGTATCTTATTTAATTAATGCATTTATATACTTGGTAAAGGGTGGAAGGCTCGGCCTTATGCCTGGTGTTTTGTTCCACTCTTGCCGCCCTAGTTTCCGTCATATCGGTGTTATGTTCCCGGATTTTGCGTTCCTTACGCGGTTGGGCTATAATGGGAACCCCTTGACAGTTGGCCTTAAGTAAAGCTCTTCCAGCAATGCCCAACATTGGTTTTACCATTTGCACTAACAACCTACCACCTTCCCTTGGGTTCTGCAGACTCAAGGGTCATCTTTATTCTAACCCCCCCCCCCCGAGCCAGTGCTCCTCTGAGTGTTGGTCCGAACTGAGCTGCCTGCGGAGCCACCTCGGGGAAACTTGAGGGTTGGTTTTACTCGTAGCTAGTCTCATCTGAGTGTGCCCTGAGAAAGAGATATGTGCAGCTCCTATCGGGATTTGTCGGCACATTCGGGCGGTGTTGCTGGTTTAGTTTTACCCTGTCGAAATGTCTTGATGTACCGGGATACCGAGTCTGATCGGAATGTCTCGGGAGGAGGTCTATTCCTTCGTTGACCGTGAGAGCTTGTCATGGGCTAAGTTGGGACACCTCTGCAGGGATTGAACTTTCGAAAGCCGTGCCCGCGGTTATGGGCAGATGGGAATTTGTTAACGTCCGATTGTAGATAACTTGAACCTTAACTTATTTAAAAATGAGTCAACTGCGTGTGTAACCGTGATGGTCTCTTTCCGGCGGAGTCCGGGAAGTGAACACGGTTGTTGGAGTTATGCTTGACGTAGGTTGTCATAGGATCACTTCTTGATCATACTTTTATCGACCGTGCTTTGCCTTCTCTTCTCGCTCTCATTTGCGTATGTTAGCCACCATATATGCTAGTCGCTTGCTGCAGCTCCACCTCATACCTTTACCTTACCCATAAGCTTAAATAGTCTTGATCGCGAGGGTGCGAGATTGCTGAGTCCCCGTGGCTCACAGATACTTCCAAAACCAGCTTGCAGGTGCCGATGAGTCTGTGCAGATGACGCAACCAAGCTCAGGAGGAGCTCGATGAAGATCTTATCCTTTGTGTCGTTTCGTTCTAGTTGATCAGTAGTGGAGCCCAGTTGGGGTCGATCTGGGACCTTTGTCGCATTTGGTGTTCTTCTTTTATTTTGGTTCCGTAGTCGGACCTTGATTGTATTTGGTTGATGTAATGCTTTATTCATGTAATTGCGTGAAGTGGCGATTGTAAGCCGACTATGTATCTTTTTCCCTTTATGTATTACATGGGTTGTGTGAAGATTACCTCACTTGCGACATTACTTTCAATGCGGTTATGCCTCTAAGTCGTGCTTCGACACGTGGGAGATATAGCCGCATCGAGGGCGTTACACCCCCATACCGGAGACTCTTATTATATACTTTCCTATGTGTGATTGGTAAACCGGAGAGACTTGAATCCTAAGAAGAGTGTCGTTGCGCAAGCCTAAAACCATAGAATGGTAAGACGTATTACCCTTATAGATAGGCTCTCATGCCTAACGTAGATTGTATGGTAAGGAAGGAACATGAAGGAGTTCTATCAGAAGCTTTCGACCACCATGAGAGTCTCGGTAGTAGTTTTGGTGTCTATGGATTATGAGAAAGACTTTTTCTTTTGAGGAAAGCCCAGTTCTAAACCACAGAAACTCGAGGAAGAACCATCATGGAATTAAGAAATTATGGAACCCCCACAAGTTTGTTTTTAAGGGTGGTAGTTTCCGAACACCCTGGAATGATAATTGGGTCATACGACAGATCGGTGAGGACTCAAGAATGGTGCCAAGAGTCTCAGACACAGGAATGTTAACTAGAAGGCAAGACTTATATATAACAGAAGATGTTCCCTCAGGACAAGTAGCGAAAAGGATAAACCACAAACCTGCAGCTGCTATGACCAAACCCCGGGGAAGTAACCCAAGGAACCCAAACCCTAACCTATTTCTTGCTAGCCCCTGCAAATCTCAAGGACGAGATTTCTTTTAAAGGTGGTAGTTTGTAACATCCAAAAATTTCCAAATTTTGGAATGTTAATAATAAGATATTATTGAGTGAATTGCTATGATTTTCATGGGAAATTAAAACCTTTTGATTCTTGTTTCAAATATTTCATTCAATTGTTTTTCTTTTGGACACCTATGAAATATTTTGAAACCACAAATAAGAATGGAGTGGGAATAAAATGACTTTCTCAAAATGTGGCGAATAAATATTTCATTTGAAGTTCTTCGAATTTGGATTTCTATTTGAAGATGGATCTTATTTGGAGTTATAGTGTCATATAAATATTCCAAATTACTATAAATAAAAACAATGAGAGGAGATAATATGACTTATCCAAAAATATGATTGGAAGTATTTAATATTTCTTCTTTGGAATTTTGGCATTCATAAGATACTAAGAACTATGTTGGTAAAATTATGAAGCCCATAGTGCATTATCGAAACATGTACGTACACAAAATTATTGTTTATTTATTTATGAAACCACTTTTTCTAAGCTAGAAGTAATCAATCAGAATATGTGAACATTTTTCTCAGATCTAACTAATGATTCTGAGAGAGCGAGCCATTTATTCATTGATTATCTAGTCTAATATTGTTATTAGTTATGCTTTCTCTCTATCAGCCCATCTAGCCCATCCATCTCTTCTATTGCTTTTTTTTTTTTCCTTGGGCCACCTTTCCCACTAAGGCCCATCTCTCTTTCACTTAGCGCAGGCCCATGCGCTGGTCTTCGTCTACCTGTCTGTTCGTTCAATCTTCAGGAACACATAGAGACTGTCATGGGCACCTCCACCTCTTCCTCTCCCTCTAGTGCTAACCACAGACATCCTTCCGACTTTCCTCCAACACGAAAATTAAAGAGGAATGCAAGGAGAACTCATTCAGGAAATTAAAACCCAACATTATTGCGTTAATTGGATGCATGAAGCCGTGAAACGTACACGCATAAAACAGCCATTAATGGCCACGTTGAGCCCCTTGATCTGCCTGTACCGACCTCCCCTGACCCTCTATATAATCTTAGGGCGTCACCCATATTCTCCTCATTCGAAACCCTCTCCTTCGGGAGCATATACCCCTGCCCATCGTCGTAAATTGCTCGCCGGAGTTGCTTGACACCGCGGCTGTTCGTGGAAGTTTCCGGCGAGTTCGAGGTGAAGCAGACATTCTAACTCTTCCATCCTTCATATCTCGATATTGCGCATCTTATGGACCCTGTTTTCTTTTGAAAACTCGCAGCCGGAGCACGAGTTCTTCGTTGTCCGCTTTCGGCCGGAGTTGCGCCCAACTCCGGTGACATCTAGCAGCCACCTGAAGGCGAACCAGGAGCCGACGTCGTGTTCTGGAGAATCACCCCGACTTCCGCTCCCTCGTTGCCGGAGATCACCGCATCACCTCACGTCCGAGCCGCCGCTGCCGGCCATCTCCATCTCCGGTGAGGCCAGCCTTCTATCTCTGCTTAAAAAAAAAACGAAACAGTATTAGCCTATAGAATTCTGCCACGTGGCGACTCTTTTTCTTACCTCGTTTCGTTTTCAGAAAATTAGCCCAACTTAGAAAAATCACATCTTTTAAACCGCTTGTTCAAATTTGACAAATAAGATATCCCTGGATAGCTGCAGACCTCTACTTTATTATAAAAATTATAAATCTCAGTTTTGCGCAAATTAAAATTTAGTTTTGATTTAAATACGAATTTGAGTAATTTGCTATATCTTTTAATCTGGAAACCAAATGGAAATGTTCCAATTACCAAAGTTGGCCCCTAGAACCATACCTTTATGTTAGGACCCTTACCTTAATTTTCCAACCATGCTTAGTTCATATGTTAGCCTCTACACCATCAAATCACTTTCCTTACTCATAATTTAACATCTTCGACCAATTACATTTTATGCTTAGGTAAATTTCTTAGATTGATCCCTAGAAATCTCTGTGGTCATATGTTACTACCACAAAAATTTGGAGTTAGTAAATTATTAGTTTTAACTCCCTAAACTCATAACTTTCAATTCCCATAGTCGACCACAAGTCTAATATTCTAAATAGTTTCTTTATGGAAATTTGGTTATCAGAACTTGTCTCTTAATCACTCTATATATTGACACCATGATCTTACCTTGAAAAAAAAAACTTGACCCGCCCTAGAATAAAATCTATGACATATTCGCATTCAAAGAAACTTCTTATCTCAACCATAGCCACGACATGGTAATTATCCCACGAATGTATTTATATTGTTAATTTGAATCTTTCATTTCGATCTTCATCTGGATTTGTTGTGTGTTGAAGTATTTTGTTTTATCGTTAGATATACCGTAAAGTGAAGGAGTGACGATAACAAGTAAAGAATCAACTTCAAGACACAGGCAAGTTGCAATTTGATCATGCCCTCACCTATATTTTCATATTATGCATATCTCTTTGAATTTAAATACTATGCATGTTTTACAAAAGTTTTGCAAAATATTATTACTATCTAGAGCCTTAGGTTCAAGACTTACTATCATGCTTGGCCGCGCTTGCACAAATGGGTGGGTTGAAAATCAAACAAGTTTTAAACAAATAAACTTGCCCTCTTTTGGGGCAATGTTTTGTGAAAACTTTTGAAAACCAAAACTATATACTATTTTACTTCTACGCCCTGGGCGGAATGGTATTGACGGGAGCGTCTACAAGTGATTGCGCCCATCGGGGTCTTGCAGTGAATGCGCTCGACTGGGGTCTTGCACACAGGTTTTTGGTGGGGATTGCCGTCCAGGGAAATGAGATCTTCCAAGTACAGTTTGATGTAGCTTCCAGTACAGCCACATGCTACTATGGGCTATGGCTTAGCTTAGTACTAACGGGAAACCCTACCCCAGGACCGCCATCGGAGAGAGGCCTTCGTGCCGAAGTTGCGGGCGGCTTGGTGGTATAGGGGGCTGTTATGGAAAGGTTTCGTCACAACCTCCTCCTAATCGTACACCCAAGTGTGTAACGATAAACAGGGTTGGTTGTGTCATGTGGGGACCGTGTACTGTTGGAAATATGCCCTAGAGGCAATAATAAATTGATTATTATTATATTTCCTTGTTCATGATAATCGTTTATTATCCATGCTAGAATTGTATTGATAGGAAACTCAGATACATGTGTGGATACATAGACAATACCATGTCCCTAGTAAGCCTCTAGTTGACTAGCTCGTTAATCAATAGATGGTTACGGTTTCCTGACCATGGACATTGGATGTCGTTGATAACGGGATCACATCATTAGGAGAATGATGTGATGGACAAGACCCAATCCTAAGCCTAGCACAAGATCATGTAGTTCGTATGCTAAAGCTTTTCTAATGTCAAGTATCATTTCCTTAGACCATGAGATTGTGCAACTCCCGGATACCGTAGGAGTGCTTTGGGTGTGCCAAACGTCACAACGTAACTGGGTGGCTATAAAGGTACACTACGGGTATCTCTGAAAGTGTCTGTTGGGTTGGCACGAATCGAGATTGGGATTTTGTCACTCCGTGTAAACGGAGAGGTATCTCTGGGCCCACTCGGTAGGACATCATCATAATGTGCACAATGTGACCAAGGGGTTGATCACGGGATGATGTGTTACGGAACGAGTAAAGAGACTTGCCGGTAACGAGATTGAACAAGGTATCGGTATACCGACGTGATCTTGACGTGAGCACATGCCTTGACGTGATCTTGAAGGTGTTCAAGATGGATCAGTCAAAGAAGGAGTTCTTGCCTGAGTTGTAAGGTATGAAGTTAAGACTTAAAGCTCGACCATGGCAGAATAGAGAGAAAGGAACGAAGGTCGTCCCCTATGCTTAAGACATAGGCTCTACAGTATGCTATGCTGTGTACCGCACCTGAAGTGTGCTTTACCATGAGTCAGTCAAGGGGTACAAGAGTGATCCAAGAATGGATCACAGGACAGCGGTCAAAGTTATCCTTAGTAACTAGTGGACTAAGGAATTTTCTCAATTATGGAGGTGGTAAAAGAGTTCGTCGTAAAGGGTTACGTCGATGCAAGCTTAACACCTATCCGGATAGCTCTGAGTAGAGATACCGGATACGTATAATGGAGCAACAATTTAGAATAGCTCCAAGTAGAACAGTTATTTGGAATAGCTCCAAATAGAACGTGGTAGCTGCATCTAGGAGATGACATAGAGATTTGTAAAGCACACACGGATCTGAAAGGTTCAGACCCGTTGACTATAACCTCTCTCACAAGCAACATGATCAAACCCAAAACTCTTTGGGTGTTAGTCACATGGGGATGTGACCTTGAGTGTTAATCACATATCGATGTGAACTAGATTATTGACTCTAGTGCAAGTGGGAGACTGTTGGAAATATGCCCTAGAGGCAATAATAAATTGATTATTATTATATTTCCTTGTTCATGATAATCGTTTATTATCCATGCTAGAATTGTATTGATAGGAAACTCAGATACATGTGTGGATACATAGACAACACCATGTCCCTAGTAAGCCTCTAGTTGACTAGCTCGTTAATCAATAGATGGTTACGGTTTCCTGACCATGGACATTGGATGTCGTTGATAACGGGATCACATCATTAGGAGAATGATGTGATGGACAAGACCCAATCCTAAGCCTAGCACAAGATCATGTAGTTCGTATGCTAAAGCTTTTCTATTGTCAAGTATCATTTCCTTAGACCATGAGATTGTGCAACTCCCGGATACCGTAGGAGTGCTTTGGGTGTGCCAAACGTCACAACGTAACTGGGTGGCTATAAAGGTACACTACGGGTATCTCTGAAAGTGTCTGTTGGGTTGGCACGAATCGAGATTGGGATTTTGTCACTCCGTGTAAACGGAGAGGTATCTCTGGGCCCACTCGGTAGGACATCATCATAATGTGCACAATGTGACCAAGGGGTTGATCACGGGATGATGTGTTACGGAACGAGTAAAGAGACTTGCCGGTAACGAGATTGAACAAGGTATCGGTATACCGACGATCGAATCTCGGGCAAGTACCATACCGCTAGACAAAGGGAATTGTATACGGGATTGATTGAGTCCTTGACATCGTGGTTCATCCGATGAGATCATCGTGGAACATGTGGGAGCCAACATGGGTATCTAGATCCCGCTGTTGGTTATTGACCGGAGAACATCTCGGTCATGACTACATGTCTCCCGAACCCGTAGGGTCTACACACTTAAGGTTCGATGACGCTAGGGTTATAAAGGAAGTTTGTATGTGGTTACCGAATGTTGTTCGGAGTCCCGGATGAGATCCCGGACGTCACGAGGAGTTCCGGAATGGTCCGGAGGTAAAGATTTATATATGGGAAGTCCTGTTTTGGTCGCCGGAAAAGTTTCGCACTTTATCGGTATTGTACCGGGAGTGCTGAAAGGGGTCCGGGGGTCCACCTGCCCCGGGGGGGCACATGGGCTGTAGGGGGTGCGCCTTGGCCTATATGGGCCAAGGGCACCAGCCCCAAGAGGCCCATGCGCCAAGGAAACTTGGGGAGGGAAGAGTCCTCAAAGGGGAAGGCACCTCCGAGGTGCCTTGGGGAGGATGGACTCCTCCCCCCCTCTTGGCCGCACCCCTTCCTTGGAGGAAGGGGCAAGGCTGCGCCTCCCCCCTCTCCCCTGCCCCTATATATAGTGGAGGGGAGGGAGGGCATCCATACCTGAGCCCTTGGCGCCTCCCTCCCTCCCGTGACACCTCCTCCTCTCCCGTAGGTGCTTGGCGAAGCCCTGCAGGATTGCCACGCTCCTCCATCACCACCACGCCGTTGTGCTGCTGCTGGATGGAGTCTTCCTCAACCTCTCCCTCTCTCCTTGCTGGATCAAGGCATGGGAGACATCGTCGAGCTGTACGTGTGTTGAACGCGGAGGTGCCGTCCGTTCGGCACTAGGATCATCGGTGATCTGAATCACGACGAGTACGACTCCATCAACCCCGTTCACTTGAACGCTTCCGCTTAGCGATCTACAAGGGTATGTAGATGCACTCTCCTTCCCCTCGTTGCTAGTCTCTCCATAGATAGATCTCGGTGACACGTAGGAAAATTTTGAATTTCTGCTACGTTCCCCAACAGTGGTATCAGAGCTAGGTCTATTGCGTAGATTTTTTGCACGAGTAGAACACAAAGTAGTTGTGGGCGTCGATATTGTTCAATATGCTTGCCGTTACTAGTCTTATCTTGATTCGGCGGCATCGTGGGATGAAGCGGCCCGGACCAACCTTACACGTACGCTTACGTGAGACCGGTTCCACCGACAAACATGCACTAGTTGCATAAGGTGGCTGGCGGGTGTCTGTCTCTCCCACTTTAGTCGGATCGGATTCGATGAAAAGGGTCCTTATGAAGGGTAAATAGCAATTGGCATATCACGTTGTGGTTCATGCGTAGGTAAGAAACGTTCTTGCTAGAAACCCATAGCAGCCACGTAAAACATGCAAACAACAATTAGAGGACGTCTAACTTGTTTTTGCAGGGCATGCTATGTGATGTGATATGGCCAAAAAGGATGTGATGAATGATATATGTGATGTATGAGATTGATCATGTTCTTGTAATAGGAATCACGACTTGCATGTCGATGAGTAAGACAACCGGCAGGAGCCATAGGAGTTGTCTTTATTTATTTGTGACCTGCGTGTCAACTTAAACGTCATGTAATTACTTTACTTTATTGCTAACCGTTAGCCATAGTAGTAGAAGTAATAGTTGGCGAGGCAACTTCATGAAGACACGATGATGGAGATCATGATGATGGAGATCATGGTGTCATGCCGGTGACGATGATGATCATGGAGCCCCGAAGATGGAGATCAAAAGGAGCAAAGTGATGATGGCCATATCATGTCACTATTTGATTGCATGTGATGTTTATCATGTTTATACATCTTATTTGCTTAGAACAACGGTAGTAAATAAGATGATCCCTTACAACAATTTCAAGAAGTGTTCTCCCCTAACTGTGCACCGTTGCGACAGTTCGTGTTTCGAAGCGCCACGTGATGATCGGGTGGTAGATTCTAACGTTCACATACAACGGGTGTAAGAAAGATTTACACACGCGAAACACTTAGGGTTAACTTGACGAGCCTAGCATGTACAGACATGGCCTCGGATACGATCAACATGAAGATGTTCACCGATGATGACTAGTCCGTCTCACGTGATGATCGGACACGGCCTAGTTTGACTCAGATCATGTAATCACTTAGATGACTAGAGGGATGTCTATCTGAGTGGGAGTTCATAAGATGAACATAATTATCTTGAACATAGTCAAAAGATCTTTGCAAATTATGTCGTAGCTCGCGCTTCAGTTCTACTGTTTAGATATGTTCCTAGAGAAAAATTTAGTTGAAAGTTTATAGTAGCAATTATGCGGACTAGGTCTGTAAACTGAGGATTGTCCTCATTGCTTCATAGAAGGCTTATGTCCTTAATGCACCGCTCAGTGTGCTGAACCCCAAATGTCGTTTGTACATGTTTTGATAACTACGTGATAGTTCAGTGAAACGGTTTAGAGTTGAGGCACCAAAGACGTTTTTTCGAAATGTCGCGGAACATATGAGATGTTTCGAGGGCTGAAATTGGGATTTCAGACTCGTGCCCACGTCAAGAGGTATGAGACCTTCGACGATTTTCTTAGCCTGCAAACTAAGGAGAAAAGCTCAATTGTTGAGCTTGTGCTCAGATTGTCTGAGTACAACAATCATTTGAATCGAGTGGGAGTTGATCTTCCAGATAAGACAGTGATGGTTCTCCAAAGTCATTGCCACCAAGCTGTTAGAGCTTCGTGATGAACTATAACATATCAGGGATAGATATGATGATCCTTGAGGTATTCGCGATGTTTGACACCGCGAAAGTAGAAATCAAGAAGGAGCATCAATTGTTGATGGTTGGTGAAACCACTAGTTTCAAGAAGGGCAAGGTCAAGAAGGGATACTTCATGAAACGGCAATTTAGCTGCTGCTCTAGTGAAGAAACCCAAGGTAAAACCCAAACCCGAGACTAAGTGCTTCTGTAATAAGGGGAACAACCACTGGAGCTGAATTACCCTAGATACTTGGTAGATGAGAAGGCTGGCAAGGTCGATAGAAGTATATTGGATATACATTATGTTAATGTGTACTTTACTAGTACTCCTAGTAGCACCAGGGTATTAGATACCGGTTCGGTTGCTAAGTGTTAGTAACTCGAAACAAAAGGCTACGGAATAAACGGAGACTAGCTAAAAGTGAGCTGACGATATATGTTGGAAGTGTTTCCAAGTTTGATGTAATCAAACATCGCACGCTCCCTCTACCATCAAGATTAGCATTAAACCTGAATGGTTGATTGAATCTCGATCGTAGTGATACACATTTTCATGCCAAAAGATAGTAATGATAGTACCACTTACTGGTGGCACTGCCATGTAAGTCATATTGGTTTAAAATGCATGAAGAAGCTCCATGTTGATGGATCTTTGGGCTCACTCGTTTTTGAAAAGTTTGAGACATGCGAACCATGTCTATTGGTGTATATGCATGAAGAAACTCCATGCAAATGGACCGTTTTGACTCACTTGATTTTGAATCACTTGGGACATGCAAATCATACCACATGGGCAAGATGACTGAAAAGCCTCGTTTTCAGTAAGATGGAACAAGATAGCAACTTGTTGGAAGTAACACATTTTGATGTGTGCAGTCCAATGAGTGCTGAGGCATGCAGTGAATATCGTTATGTTCTTACTTCACAGATGATTCGAGTAGATGTTGAGTGTATTTACTTGATGAATCACGAGTCTGAATTATTGAAAGGTTCAAGTAATTTCAGTGTGAAGTTGAAAGATCGTCGTGACAAGAGGATAAAAAATCTATGATATGATCATAGAGATGAATATCTGAATCACGAGTTTGGCATAGAATTAAGACATTGTGGAAATTGTTTCACAACTGATATAGCCTGGAACACCATAGTGTGATGGTGTGTCCGAACATCATAGTTGCACCCTATTGGATATGATGCATACCATGATGTCTCTTATCGAACTGCCGCGATAGTTTATGGGTTAGGCATTAGAGACAACCACATTCACTTTAAATAGGGCACCACATAATTTCGTTGAGACGACACCGTATGAACTATGGTTTGGAGAAACCTAAGTTGCCGTTTCTTGAAAGTTTGGGGCTGCGACGCTTATGTGAAAAGGTTTCAGGATGATAAGCTCGAACCCAAAGCAGATAAAATGCATCTTCATAGGACACCCAAAAACAGTTGAGTATACCTCCTAATTCAGATCCGAAAGCAATAGGGATTGTTTCTTGAATCGGGTCCTTTTTCGAGGAAAGGTTTCTCTCGAAAAGTTGAGTGGGAGGATGGTGGAGACTTGATGAGGTTATTGAACCGTCACTTCAACAAGTGTGTAGCAGGGCACATGAAGTTGTTCCTGTGGCACGTACACCAACTGAAGTGGAAGCTTATGATAGTGATCATGAAACTTTGGATCGAGTCACTACCAAACCTCGTGGGATGACAAGGATGCGTACTACTTCAGAGTGGTACGTAATCCTGACTTGGAAGTCATGTTGCTAGACAACAATGAACCTACGAGCTATGGAGAAGCGATGGTGGGCCCGGATTCCGATAAATGGCTCAAGGCCATAAAACCCGAGAGAGGATCCATGTATGAAAACAAAGTGTAGACTTTGGAAGAACTACTTGATGGTCGTAAGGCTGTTAGGTACATATGGATTTTAAAAGGAAGACAGACAATGATGGTAAGAATTACCATTAAGAAAGCTCGACTTGTCGTTGAGATGTTTTTCGACAAGTTCAAGGAGTTGACTATGATGAGACTTTCTCACTCGTAGCGATGCTAAGAGTCTGTTGGAATTATATTAGCAATTACTGCATTATTTATGAAATCTTGCAGATAGGATGTCAAAACATTGTTTCCTCGACGATTCTTGAGGAAAGGTTGTATATGTGATACAACCGGAAGGTTTTGTCTATCCTGAAATATGCTAATAAGTATGCAAAGCTCCAGCAATCCTTCTGAGGACTGGAGGAGTGAGCATCTCGGAGTTGGAATGTATGCTTTGATGATGATCAAAGATTTTAGGTGCATACAAAGTTTATGAGAGACTTGTATTTCCAAAGAAGTGAGTGGGAGCACTATAGAATTTCTGATGAGTATATGTTGTTGACATGTTGTTGATCAGAAATGACGTAGAATTTCTGGAAAGCATATAGGGTTATTTGGAAAGTGTTTTCAATGGAAAACCTGGATTAAGCTACTTGAACATTGAGCATCAAGATCTATAAGGATAGATCAAAACGCTTAATAGTACTTTCAAATGAGCACATGCCTTGACTTGATCTTGAAGGTGTTCAAGATGGATCAGTCAAAGAAGGAGTTCTTGCCTGAGTTGTAAGGTATGAAGTTAAGACTTAAAGCTCGACCATGGCAGAATAGAGAGAAAGGAACGAAGGTCGTCCCCTATGCTTAAGACATAGGCTCTACAGTATGCTATGCTGTGTACCGCACCTGAAGTGTGCTTTACCATGAGTCAGTCAAGGGGTACAAGAGTGATCCAAGAATGGATCACAGGACAGCGGTCAAAGTTATCCTTAGTAACTAGTGGACTAAGGAATTTTCTCAATTATGGAGGTGGTAAAAGAGTTCGTCGTAAAGGGTTACGTTGATGCAAGCTTAACACCTATCCGGATAGCTCTGAGTAGAGATACCGGATACGTATAATGGAGCAACAATTTAGAATAGCTCCAAGTAGAACAGTTATTTGGAATAGCTCCAAATAGAACGTGGTAGCTGCATCTAGGAGATGACATAGAGATTTGTAAAGCACACACGGATCTGAAAGGTTCAGACCCGTTGACTATAACCTCTCTCACAAGCATAACATGATCAAACCCAGAACTCATCGAGTGTTAATCACATGGTAAATGTGAACTAGATTATTGACTCTAGTAAACTCTTTGGGTGTTAGTCACATGGGGATGTGACCTTGAGTGTTAATCACATGGTGATGTGAACTAGATTATTGACTCTAGTGCAAGTGGGAGACTGTTGGAAATATGCCCTAGAGGCAATAATAAATTGATTATTATTATATTTCCTTGTTCATGATAATCGTTTATTATCCATGCTAGAATTGTATTGATAGGAAACTCAGATACATGTGTGGATACATAGACAACACCATGTCCCTAGTAAGCCTCTAGTTGACTAGCTCGTTAATCAATAGATGGTTACGGTTTCCTGACCATGGACATTGGATGTCGTTGATAACGGGATCACATCATTAGGAGAATGATGTGATGGACAAGACCCAATCCTAAGCCTAGCACAAGATCATGTAGTTCGTATGCTAAAGCTTTTCTAATGTCAAGTATCATTTCCTTAGACCATGAGATTATGCAACTCCCGGATACCGTAGGAGTGCTTTGGGTGTGCCAAACGTCACAACGTAACTGGGTGGCTATAAAGGTACACTACGGGTATCTCTGAAAGTGTCTGTTGGGTTGGCACGAATCGAGATTGGGATTTGTCACTCCGTGTAAACGGAGAGGTATCTCTGGGCCCACTCGGTAGGACATCATCATAATGTGCACAATGTGACCAAGGGGTTGATCACGGGATGATGTGTTACGGAACAAGTAAAGAGACTTGCCGGTAACGAGATTGAACAAGGTATCGGTATACCGACGATCGAATCTCGGGCAAGTACCATACCGCTAGACAAAGGGAATTGTATACGGGATTGATTGAGTCCTTGACATCGTGGTTCATCCGATGAGATCATCGTGGAACATGTGGGAGCCAACATGGGTATCCAGATCCCGCTGTTGGTTATTGACCGGAGAACATCTCGGTCATGACTACATGTCTCCCGAACCCGTAGGGTCTACACACTTAAGGTTCGATGACGCTAGGGTTATAAAGGAAGTTTGTATGTGGTTACCGAATGTTGTTCGGAGTCCCGGATGAGATCCCGGACGTCACGAGGAGTTCCGGAATGGTCCGGAGGTAAAGATTTATATATGGGAAGTCATGTTTTGGTCGCCGGAAAAGTTTCGCACTTTATCGGTATTGTACCGGGAGTGCCGAAAGGGGTCCGGGGGTCCACCGGGGGGGTCCACCTGCCCCGGGGGGGCACATGGGCTGTAGGGGGTGCGCCTTGGCCTATATGGGCCAAGGGCACCAGCCCCAAGAGGCCCATGCGCCAAGGAAACTTGGGGAGGGAAGAGTCCTCAAAGGGGAAGGCACCTCCGAGGTGCCTTGGGGAGGATGGACTCCTCCCCCCCTCTTGGCCGCACCCCTTCCTTGGAGGAAGGGGAAAGGCTGCGCCTCCCCCCTCTCCCCTGCCCCTATATATAGTGGAGGGGAGGGAGGGCATCCATACCTGAGCCCTTGGCGCCTCCCTCCCTCCTGTGACACCTCCTCCTTTCCCGTAGGTGCTTGGCGAAGCCCTGCAGGATTGCCACGCTCCTCCATCACCACCACGCCGTTGTGCTGCTGCTGGATGGAGTCTTCCTCAACCTCTCCCTCTCTCCTTGCTGGATCAAGGCGTGGGAGACATCGTCGAGCTGTACGTGTGTTGAACGCGGAGGTGCCGTCCGTTCGGCACTAGGATCATCGGTGATCTGAATCACGACGAGTACGACTCCATCAACCCCGTTCACTTGAACGCTTCCGCTTAGCGATCTACAAGGGTATGTAGATGCACTCTCCTTCCCCTCGTTGCTAGTCTCTCCATAGATAGATCTTGGTGACACGTAGGAAAATTTTGAATTTCTGCTACGTTCCCCAACATGTACGACCTCTGCAGAGGGTTAAACCTAATCGATTAGCAATTTTGAGCAACTGAAGACTTGGACTGAAGAAGAATCTCCCCTCTCTTTTCTAAAAAAAAGTTGTTTTAAGGGTTAAAGTTGAGGAATGAGCACACTGAATGTGTTTCACTTCAACCTTATGGATGTTTTAAAACTATTTTGGAGAATGAGCACTGGTGCGTATATCCAAGTGTCTCACTCCTATCTTTTATACTAAAAAAATATATTTTTATTTCAAACAAAGTTTACAAAATTTAGTATAGTAGAAAATTGGCTTTATGCAAAGGAACCCTCCACCAATACTTACCCTGCATATATAATCTGTTATACTCTCCTTTGCAACTTGCGAGTACATTCCATGTACTCATCTGCACCTGTCATGTGCAGATCTCAACAGATTAAGAGACGATAGGGTTATGGTCTACACTCAACGAGCCCAGTGGCGTTGATGGAGCCTAACTTAGTGACTACGTATTATTCCGTTGTAGTATCTGCCAGCTTGAGTTGTGCCTAAGGTATGATTTATATATATCTGGATCTACCGTTGTAGTAGAATGATGTATGTCTTACTGATATTTATTTTTGTTACTGTGTGTGCTAGCTATGATCCAGGGATAGCACAGTAAGCACAGAGACTTGGATTCTACCAAATTCGGGTCGTTACAGCGGCCCAGACCGACATTACATGACCGCATTCATGAGACTGGTTCTACCGACGTGCTTCGCACACAGGTAGCTAGCGGGTGTTTGTTTTTTCAACTTTAGTTGAATCGAGTTTGACTACGCTCGGTCCTTGCACTACAAAAAATACACTTCCGTGATGATACATGTTTGTCATAGTAGGTCACGTTTTCTATCATGCATGTACATCCATGACGATTTTATGACAGAATCAAGATAGTCATACATGTGATGTCGTAGAAGTGTTCCATGACATTACCAAAATTATCATCACGGAAGTGTCCATTTCCATGACGATAAATGGCGCGTCATGGAAGTGCTTTCGTCAAGGGTGACCGACACATGGCATCCACCGTAACGGGTCGCCGTTAAGCTATCGAGTCCGGTTTTGGATTCGATAACCCGTTAACAGCCCGGACCAATGAGGATTTTCCATGTGTAAAATTCTCATTGGCCAGAGGAAACACATGTTGGCACACCACTAGGACAGATGTCATCCACTCACTGGACAGGAGGCGCCTATGATACGTCGACATGTGGCACGGCTCGACAGAGCCAATTCCGGTGAAAAGGCCGGCCCATTTGACTTGGTCAAAAGGTAACGGGCCGGCCCATGGAAAACCTGTTAATGGCCTATTTGTATATAGCCCATTTACGTCCCGTTACGGCCTATCGGAATTAAGCCCAGTACCTTCATCTGGGCCGTCCAATATGATTCCAGCCCATTGTAACTTTTGGCGCATGTATGGCCCATGATGTCTTTTGGCCCATATGAGGCCCTTTGTAACTCTTGGCCCATTAACGACCCATGGTGAAGCTGGCCCGTGATGAATAGTGCACCACTTTATACCCATTAACGGCCCATTATTCTATTGGGACGTTTTCGACCCGTGTTAACTTTCGGCCTTCTAAGGGCCCATTTATCCTTGGGCTCATTTCCAGAATTCGATTACTTACGGTCCATTACAGGCCTGTTCAGCTTGTGGGCCAAATTCAGCCCGTGGTTACATTCGGCCTGCTTATGGCCCATTAACACGTTGGGCTGCTTTCGTAGCGTCATCAATTACGACCTATTAACGACCTGTTATGGTCGGGCCATAAAATAGACGATTTCCACTCTAGCCCGTTTACGGCCCATTTTACGGTCCGTCATTGGTCCATGAATAGTATAGCCCAGGTTAAACGATTATACGACCTGTAGAAGGCCCATAGACGAGACGGCCCATAGAAGGCCCATGGATCCTACGACCCATGGAAGGCCCATGGATCATAAAGCCTGTGGAGGGCCATGGTCACTACGCAGGTAGCAGGACCATGGTCACAACAGTCCGTGTGTTGCCATGGTTATTGTGGCCTAGTTTATTGTGGCCACTAGAAAAACACGGAAGAAGAACTACAATGACTACAAGCAAACAACTAAACAAGACAATAAGGAAATAAATAAGCAAGGAACTAATGCTAGGCTATTACAGCTATTACACATATTACATCCACTAGGCATCAAAATTCACCACCAGTGCAAATATAGGGAACAAAGCAGCATATTACATACATTGGCCATCTAAATTGGCCACCAGTGCAAATAAACGCGGCAGCAAAACAAGTCCATAACTGAAACAACTTCAGAAGAGCTTAAGAAACGTTATCCTGGGTATCCACCATGCTGGCAATAAGATTATCAATCTTATTAGCTTTGTCCTGTTTGGCGCAAAAATCCTCCAACGCTTGTTGTTGCACCAGAAAGTATGCATCTGAATTCTCCAGGGACTTCCGCAGTCCTTCCACTTCTTGTCGCAGAACAGCTGATCGATGCCTTACAGCTTGTAGTTGAGACTCAAGAAACCGAACTGATTCAGACAGTGAGTTTGTATAGCTTGTGCAAGCGGTAGTGGCCAGTAACTCGAACACTAAACCAAGACATGACTTTGGGGTTGTCTCACTATCTTCAAGATAGTCTTCCTTAGCTGTTTTACTAGCTTTGTTGGAGACCAACAAGGATGTCTCACTATCCTGAACCTTACCTGCATTACTTCCTTTACCATTGCTTAATAAGGCACTCTTCCCCAATATTCTATCAGCATTCTAAAAGAAGAAACAAGCAGACACATAACAGGCTTAGCATGTACTAGTATATGAAACTCATTTTGGTGAACCAGTTCATTAGTAAGGTGGACAGGATTAAACTACCAAGTCTTCTATTGCCAAGTAGTACATAATAAAAGCATCAAACAAACATAAATCTATGTCCTATGGTCACTGCATTGTCTTGCCAAATCAAAATACAGACACGGTTCAAATCATATTAGTTCAATACAAAGCAGCACCGAAAGAATACAAAGCATGGGAAACTAAATGGTACAACAAGATTTCAGATGGGTACCACGGGTCTACATGTACAACAACACTATTGGCTTTGTTGTGATGCTAGTAATGTGCATGATATGAGAAGTCAACTGTATACACAATTGAAATTGAAATCAACAGAGCTATTGATAAGAGCAAACCTGTTAAAGAAATAGGCATGAACATACCTGATGTGCCATTGGAGTTTCGATTGGATCCTTCAATCTAAAAATAAGTTTGTATGAGTAAATATAGTGATACAAGAGCAAAGCAGTATGCATGATAGCAATGGAATCTTAAATTAGAACAGTTGTTCTTCAGGTTTAAGCACTTGTTCTACATGAACAGAGTACAGTAAGACGCAAGAATATAGTACTTAAAAATAGAAAATGAGCTCATAGACCTTACCACATTCTTGGTTCGGGACCAGTACAGACAAGGTGTTCCCAGTCATCGTCCAGTAAATTTATCTCAGGAGAACGCGAGGGAATTTGATGAGTTTCTTTGCCAGTGAAGTGCGTTTTCTTCAGGTAATTCCGATACTGCCACCAAGCATTCTTGAAGATAGCAGAGGTATTAGCATAGGTTACCTATAGAGAAAAATGGGAAAATTTGTTGTATTATAACCATCATGGAGGTAGAATGTATGGGACAAAGCAAAGTAATTTCCATGAATAACATTACTTACACATAACTCCTGGACAAACACCTGCAACTGGCATTTTCCTCCATATTCAGTATAATATTTCCATGATGGGAAGATACACACATAGGATTTAACAACATCAAATGCGATAGATGCTAAACTTGTTGGGGAACATAGTAATTTCAAAAAAATTCCTACGCACACACAAGATCATGGTGATGCATAGCAACGAGAGGGGAGAGTGTTGTCTACGTACCCTCGTAGACCGTTCGCGGAAGCGTTATATCAACGCGGTTGATGTAGTCGTACGTCTTCACGATCCGACCGATCCAAGTACCGAAAGCACGGCACCTCCGAGTTCTGCACACGTTCGGCTCGGTGACGTCCTCGCCTTCTCGATCCAGCAAGAGGGGAGAAGTAGTAGATGAGTTCCGGCAGCACGACGGCGTGGTGACGGTGTTGGTGAAGAACAATCTCCGCAGGGCTTCGCCTAAGCACTACGAAAACTATGACGGAGGATAAACTAGAGGGGACGGGGTTGGCGGCACACGGCTTGGTGTTTCTTGATGTATCTTTTGTGCTAGCCCTGCCCCTCTATTTATATGTTGAGCCTTGGGATCGAAACTTGGAGTAAAAGCCTCCATAAAGTCGGTTTCACCCGAAAGGCAAGAGTCCTTCTTGGACTCCAGGGCCAGACGCCAGTGTTCCCGGCGTCTGGACCCAGACGCCAGGGACCCTGGCGTCTAGCCCCTGGACTCTACAAAACTTCCTTTTGCGCTTTCCAAAAACCTTGTGGGCTTTCCCCCTTTGGCCCAAATAAAGTGTTCTCATACCCAAACATTTCGGGAAACATCCGGAACCCCTTCCGGTGATTTACGGAACCCTTCCGGTGACCAAACACTATTATCCCATATATCAAACTTTATCTCCGGACCATTCAGGAGTTCCTCGTCATGTCCGTGATCTCATCCCGAACTCCGAACAACATTCGGTCATCAACATACATAACTCATATAGTACTATATCGTCAATGAACGTTAAGCGTGCGGACCCTACGGGTTCGAGAACTATGTAGACATGACCAAGACACCTCTCTGGTCAATAACCAATAGCGGGACCTGGATGCCCATATTGGCTCCTACATATTCTACGAAGATCTTTATCGGTCAGACCGCATAACAACATACATTGTTCCCTTTGTCATTGGTATGTTACTTGCCCGAGATTCGATCGTCGGCATCTCAATACCTAGTTCAATCTCGTTACCGGCAAGTCTCTTTACTCATTCCATAATACATCATCTCGCAACTAACTCATTAGTTAAAATGCTTGCAAGGCTTAGGTGATGTGCATTACCGAGAGGGCCCAGAGATACCTCTCCGACAATCGGAGTGACAAATCCTAATCTCGAAATACGCCAACCCAACAAGTACCTTCGAAGACACCTGTAGCACCTTTATAATCACCCAGTTACGTTGTGACGTTTGGTAGCACACAAAGTGTTCCTCCGGTAAACGGGAGTTGCATAATCTCATAGTCATAGGAACATGTACAAGTCATGAAGAAAGCAATAGCAACAAACTAAACGATCAAGTGCTAAGCTAACGGAATGGGTCAAGTCAATCACATCATTCTCCTAATGATGTGATCCCGTTAATCAAATGACAACTCATGTCTATGGTTAGGAAACATAACCATCTTTGATCAACGAGCTAGTCAAGTAGAGGCATACTAGTGACACTCTGTTTGTCTATGTATTCACACATGTATTATGTTTCCGGTTAATACAATTTTAGCATGAATAATAAACATTTATCATGATATAAGGAAATAAATAATAACTTTATTATTGCCTCTAGGGCATATTTCCTTCAGTCTCCCACTTGCACTAGAGTCAATAATCTAGTTCACATCGCCATGTGATTTAATACCAATAGTTCACATCACCATGTGATTAACACCCATAGTTCACATAGACATGTGACCAACACCCAAAGGGTTTACTAGAGTCAATAATCTAGTTCACATCGCTATGTGATTAACACCCAAAGAGTACTAAGGTGTGATCATGTTTTGCTTGTGAGAGAAGTTTAGTCAACGGGTCTGCCACATTCAGATCCGTACGTATTTTGCAAATTTCTATGTCAACAATGCTCTGCACAGAGCTACTCTAGCTAATTGCTCCCACTTTCAATATGTATCCAGATTGAGACTTAGAGTCATCTAGATCAGTGTCAAAACTTGCATCGACGTAACCCTTTACGATGAACCTTTTGTCACCTCCATAATCGAGAAACATATCCTTATTCCACTAAGGATAATTTTGACCAATGTCTAGTGATCTACTCCTAGATCACTATTGTACTCCCTTGCCAAACTCAGTGCAGGTTATACAATAGGTCTGGTACACAGCATGACATACTTTATAGAACCTATGGCTGAGGCATAGGGAATGACTTTCATTCTCTCTCTATCTTCTGTCGTGGTCGGGTTTTTGAGTCTTACTCAACTTCACACCTTGTAACACAGGCAAGAACTCCTTTTTTTGACTGTTCCATTTTGAACTACTTCAAAATCTTGTCAAGTTATGTACTCATTGAAAAATTTATCAAGCGTCTTGATCTATCTCTATAGATCTTGATGCTCAATATGTAAGCAGCTTCACCGAGGTCTTTCTTTGAAAAACTCCTTTCAAACATTCCTTTATGCTTTGCAGAATAATTCTACATTATCTCCGATCAACAGTATGTCATTCACATATACTTATCAGAAATGCTGTAATGCTCCCACTCACTTTCTTGTAAATACAGGCTTCACCGCAAGTCTGTATAAAACTATATGCTTTGATCAACTTATCAAAGCGTATATTCCAACTCCGAGATGCTTGCACCAGTCCATAGATGGATCGCTGGAGCTTGCATATTTTGTTAGTACCTTTAGGATTGACAAAACCTTCTGGTTGCATCATATACAACTCTTCTTTAATAAATCCATTAAGGAATGCAGTTTTGTTTATCCACTTGCCAGATTTCATAAAATGCGGCAATTGCTAACATGATTCGAACAGACTTAAGCATAGATACGAGTGAGAAACTCTCATCATAGTCAACACCTTGAACTTGTCGAAAACCTTTTTGCGATAATTCTAGCTTTGTAGATAGTGATACTACTATCATCGTCCGTCTTCCTCTTGAAGATCCATTTAATATCAATGGCTTGCCGATCAGTGGGCAAGTCAATCAAAGTCCATACTTTGTTCTCATACATGGATCTCATCTCAGATTTCATGGCCTCAAGCCATTTCGTGAAATCTGGGCTCATCATCGCTTCCTCATAGTTCGTAGGCTCGTCATGGTCAAGTAACATGACCTCTAGAACAGGATTACCGTACCACTCTGGTGCGGATATCACTCTGGTTTACCTATGAGGTTCGGTAGTAACTTGATCTGAAGTTACATGATCATCATCATTAGCTTCCTCACTAATTGGTGTAGTAGTCACAGGAATAGATTTCTGTGATGAACTACTTTCCAATAAGGGAGCAGGTACAATTACCTCATCAAGTTCTACTTTCCTCCCACTCACTTCTTTCGAGAGAAACTCCTTCTCTAGAAAGGATCCATTCTCAGCAATGAATATCTTGCCTTCGGATCTGTGATAGAAGGTGTACCCAACATTTTCTTTTGGGTATCCTATGAAGATGCACTTCTCCGATTTGGGTTTGAGCTTATCAGGTTGAAACTTTTTCACATAAGCATTGCAACTTCAAACTTTAAGAAACGACAACTTAGGTTTCTTGCCAAACCATAGTTCATACGGTGTCGTCTCAATGGATTTAGATGGTGCCCTATTTAACGTGAATGTAGCTGTCTCTAATGCATAACCCCAAAACGATAGCGGTAAATCAGTAAGAGACATCATAGATCGCACCGTATCAAATAAAGCACGGTTACGACATTCGGACACACCATTACATTGTGGTGTTCCAGGTGGCGTGAGTAGTGAAACTATTTCACATTGTTTTAACCGAAGGCCAAACTCGTAACTCAAATATTTTACTTCTGCGATCATATCGTAGAAACTTTTATTTTGTTACGATGATTCTCCACTTCACTCTGAAATTCTTTGAACTTTTCAAATGTTTCGGACTTGTGTTTCATCAAGTAGATATACTCATATCTGCTCAAATCATCTGTGAAGATCAGAAAATAATGATACCTGCCGCGAGCTTCAATATTCATCGGACCACATACATCAGTATGCATGATTTCCAACAAATCTGTTGCTTGGTGCATTGTTCCGGAGAACGGAGTCTTAGTCATCTTGCCCATGAGGCATGGTTCGCAAGCATCAACTGATTCATAATCAAGTGATTCCAAAAGTCCATCAGCATGGAGTTTCTTCATGCGCTTTACATCAATATGACCTAAACGGCAGTGCCACAAATAAGTTGCACTATCATTATTAAATTTGCATCTTTTGGTTTCAATATTATGAATATGTGTATCACTACGATCGAGATCCAATGAACCATTTTCATTGGGTGTGTAACCATATATGTAAACAGAACAATAATTTATTCTCTTACTTAAATGAATAACCATATTGCAATAAACATGATCAAATCATATTCATGCTCAATGCAAACACCAAATAACACTTATTTACGTTCAACACTAATCCCGAAAGTATAGGGAGTGTGTGATGATGATCATATCAATTTTGGAACCACTTCCAACACACATCGTCACTTCACCCTTAACTAGTCTCTGTTCATTCTGCAACTCCCGTTTCGAGTTACTACTCTTAGCAACTGAACCAGTATCAAATACTGGGGGGTTGCTGCGAGCACTAGTAAAATACACATCAATAATCCGTATATCAAATATACCTTTGTTCACTTTGCCATCCTTCTTATCCGCCAAATACTTGGGGCAGTTCCGCTTCCAGTGACCAGTCCCTTTGCAGTAGAAGCACTTAGTCTCAGGCTTAGGACCAGACTTGGGCTTCTTCACTTGAGCAGCAACTTGCTTGCCGTTCTTCTTGAAGTTCCCCTCCTTCCCTTTGTCCCTTTACTTGAAACTAGTGGTTTTACCATCAACACTTGATGCTTTTCTTGATTTCTACCTTCGTCGATTTCAGCATCACGAAGAGCTTGGGAATCGTTTCCGTTATCCCTTGCATATTATAGTTCATCACGAAGTTCTACTAACTTGGTGATGGTGACTAGAGAATTCTGTCAATCACTATTTTATCTGGAAGATTAACTCCCACTTGATTCAAGCGATTGTAGTACCCAGACAATCTGAGCACATGCTCACTGCTTGAGCTATTCTCCTCCATGTTTTAGCTATAAAACTTGTTGGAGACTTCATATCTCTCAACTCGGGTATTTACTTGAAATATTAGCTTCAACTCCTGGAACATCTCATATGGTTCATGACGTTCAAAACGTCTTTGAAGTCCCGATTCTAAGCCGTTTAAGCATGGTGCACTAAACTATCAAGTATTCATCATATTGAGCTAGCCAAACGTTCATAACGTCTGCATCTGCTCCTACAATAGGTCTGTCACCTAGCGGTGCATTAAGGACATAATTCTTCTGTGCATCAATGAGGATAATCCTCAGATCACGGATCCAATCCGCATCATTGCTACTAACATTTTTCAACATAGTTTTCTCTAGGAATATATAAAAATTAAACGGGGAGCAACATCACGAGCTATTGATCTACAACATAGATATGCTAATACTACCAGGACTAAATTCATGATAAATTAAAGTTCAATTAATCATATTACTTAAGAACTCCCACTTAGATAGACATCCCTCTAATCCTCTAAGTGATCATGTGATCCATATCAACTAAACCATGTCCGATCATCACGTGAGATGGAGTAGTTTCAATGGTGAACATCAATATGTTGATCATATCTACTATATGATTCACGCTCAACCTTTCGGTCTCAGTGTTCCGAGGCCATATTTGCATATGCTAGGCTCGTCAAGTTTAACCTGAGTATTCTGCGTGTGCAAAAACTGGCTTGCACCCGTTGTAGATGGACGTAGAGCTTATCACACCCGATCATCACGTGGTGTCTGGGCACGACGAACTTTGGCAATGGTGCATACTCAGGGAGAACACTTTTATCTTGAAATTTAGTGAGAGATCATCTTATAATGCTACCGTCAATCAAAGCAAGATAAGATGCATAAAAGATAAACATCTCATGCAATCAATATAAGTGATATGATATGGCCATCATCATCTTGTGCTTGTGATCTCCATCTCCGAAGCACCTTCATGATCACCATCATCACCGGCGCGACACCTTGATATCCATCGTAGCATCGTTGTCATCTCGCCAATCTTATGCTTCCACGACTATCGCTACCGCTTAGTGATAAAGTAAAGCATTACAGGGTGATTGCATTGTATACAATAAAGCGACAACCATATGGCTCTAGCCAGTTGCCGATAACTTGGTTACAAAACATGATATTCTCATACAATAAAATTTAGCATCATGTCTTGACCATATCACATCACAACATGCCCTGCAAAAACAAGTTAGACGTCCTCTACTTTGTTATTGCAAGTTTTACGTGGCTGCTACGGGCTTAGCAAGAACCGTTCTTACCTACGCATCAAAACCACAACGATAGTTTGTCAAGTTGGTGTTGTTTTAACCTTCGCAAGGACCGGGCGTAGCCACACTCGGTTCAACTAAAGTTGGAGAAACTGACACCCGCCAGCCACCTGTGTGCAAAGCACGTCGGTAGAACCAGTTTCGCGTAAGCGTACGCGTAATGTCGGTCCGGGCCGCTTCATCCAACAATACCGTCGAACCAAAGTATGACATGCTGGTAAGCATTATGACTTATATCGCCCACAACTCACTTGTGTTCTACTCGTGCATATAGCATCAACGCATGAAACCTGGCTCAGATGCCACTGTTGGGGAATGTAGTAATTTCAAAAAATTTCCTACGCACACGCAAGATCATGGTGATGCATAGCAACGAGAGGGAAGAGTGTTGTCTATGTACCCTCATAGACCGTTCGCGGAAGCGTTATATCAACGCGGTTGATGTTGTCGTACGTCTTCACAATTCGACCGATCCAAGTACCGAAAGCATGTCACCTCCGAGTTCTGCACACGTTTGGCTCGGTGACGTCCTCGCCTTCTCGATCCAGCAAGAGGGGCGAAGTAGTAGATGAGTTCGGGCAGCACGATGGCATGGTGACGGTGTTGGTGAAGAACAATCTCCGCAGGGCTTCGCCTAAGCACTACGAAAACTATGATGGAGGATAAACTAGAGGGGACGGGGTTGCCGGCACACGGCTTGGTGTTTCTTGATGTATCTTTGGTGCTAGCCCTGCCCCTCTATTTATATGTTGAGCCTTGGGGTCGAAACTTGGAGTAAAAGCCTCCACAAAGTCGGTTTCACCCGAAAGGCAAGAGTCCTTCTTGGACTCCAGGGCCAGACGCCAGGGTTCCCGGCGTCTGGACCCAAACGCCAGGGACCCTGGCGTCTAGCCCCTGGACTCTGCAAAACTTCCTTTTGTGCTTTCCAAAAACCTTGTGGGCTTTCCCCTTTGGCCCAAATAAAGTGTTCTCGTACCCAAACATCCGGAACCCCTTCTGATGATTTCCGGAACCCTTCCGATGACCAAACACTATTATCCCATATATCAAACTTTATCTCCGGACCATTCCGGAGTTCCGCGTCATGTCCGTGATCTCATCCCGGACTCCGAACAACATTCGGTCATCAACATACATAACTCATATAGTACTATATCGTCAACGAATGTTAAGCGTGCGGACCCTACGGGTTCGAGAACTATGTAGACATGACCAAGACACCTCTCTGGTCAATAACCAATAGCGGGACCTGGATGCCCATATTGGCTCCTACATATTCTACGAGGATCTTTATCGGTCAGACCGCATAACAACATACGTTGTTCCCTTTGTCATCGGTATGTTACTTGCCCGAGATTTGATCGTCGGCATCTCAATACCTAGTTCAATCTCATTACCGGCAAGTCTCTTTACTCGTTCCGTAATACATAATCTCACAACTAACTCATTAGTTGCAATGCTTGCAAGGCTTAGGTGACGTGCATTACCGAGAGGGCCCAAAGATACCTCTCCGACAATCGGAGTGACAAATTCTAATCTCGAAATACGCCAACCCAACAAGTACCTTCGGAGACACCTATAGAGCACCTTTATAATCACCCAGTTACGTTGTGACGTTTGGTAGCACACAAAGTGTTCCTCCGGTAAACGGGAGTTGCATAATCTCATAGTCATAGGAACATGTATAAGTCATGAAGAAAGCAATAACAACAAACTAAACGATCAAGTGCTAAGCTAACAGAATGGGTCAAGTCAATCACATCATTCTCCTAATGATGTGATCCCGTTAATCAAATGACAACTCATGTCTATGGTTAGGAAACATAATCATCTTTGATCAACGAGCTAGTCAAGTAGAGGCATACTAGTGATACTTTGTTTGTCTATGTATTCACACATGTATTATGTTTCCGGTTAATACAATTCTAGCATGAATAATAAACATTTATCATGATATAAGGAAATAAATAATAACTTTATTATTTCTTCTAGGGCATATTTCCTTCAAAACTACGACTGGCTGGTTGTGCTTCCTCCACATGAATAGGTGTACTAACTGGTGGAGTTGGGGTTCGCCGTGGTAGTACTGTCCCTTTGGGCACTGGAGCTGCCTTACTAACTGCTTTTGTTTGGGAGCTCTGTGGTGGAGATGGTGTTGTGTTAACAGGAAATGGGTTACTATCTGCTGGGGTTGGGGTTAGATTGGGTGAAGCTGGTTCTCTATCCATCGTAGTAGGGGTACAATCTGCGAGAGTCTGGGTTATGTGTGGTAGGGCTGGTTCTCGTGCATGTAGAACCAGGGTGCTATCTCCACCAAGAGGTAGCACTGTTTTATTTGAAGACCGTGTTTTTACTCTGCTAGATACTCGCATCACCCACTCCAATTCAAATGGCCGATAAACAGGAAATGTAGTTGAATGTAAAAACATTGTACAAGAGACAGATGCAATAGATAGTGTGGAAAAAAGAGGGCATGAAATAGTTGACATGTATATTGTTTAACTAAAACGGATAGCATGACATAATTTCACATATATGATGTCTATCTAAACTGGATAGCATAACATAACATAATTCAAAGATATGATGAATAACTAAATAGGATCGCATGACATAATTCACAGACATGTTATCTAAGTAATCAGGATTGCATGATTTAATTCACATATGTAATTTACATGCTAAACAGAGGGAATTCGATATGATGTCCGAACTAAGAATATGGTGTTGAATATTGTGTATATGATGTCTAAACTATGCAATGCATGACACCATATGCATGATATGAGCAGTATAACCGTGCCAAGTTAGAGCATACACCTCGGTGGGGGAATAGGATTGGTCATCTATCTCTGAATCCATCTCTGAGGAGCTATCGGGACCCAACAAGAGATATGCTTCGACAGGTAGCACTGTCTGCTCTCAAGGCCTTGTTTTCACTCCAGAATTTTCCATCTCCCACCCAAATGGCTGATTCACAGGAAGATTAGTTTAATGTACAAACATTGTTGACAAATGGAAATGTAATAAAGAAAAGGATGGGTAAGATATCATTCAAATATATGATGCCTGGTTAAACAAGATGACATTGCACATTTCACATATATTATGGCGGGCTAAAAGATATGAAACTGCATAATTCCCATCTATGATATAGAAACTAAACAGGTGGCATTACAGAACATGTCTAAACTAAGAAGATGACATATATAATGTCAAAAGTAGGCACTACAAGGCAACATATGCATGATATGACTAACATCATCATGCCAAGGTAGAGCAAACACCTTGGGGGTAAATAGGAGTGGTCAGCTGTGTCTAAATCCGCCTCAAAACATATATCTTCCTCTGAATTACAATCTGGAGAGGGGGGAGGGTTTGCCATTGAACCCACCATGGAGTGATGTCTGCATGACATTGTATTGCCACGCAAAACTCTTCTCTTTTTCTCTACATGTTCAGCATGACTGTATACAATATCTGACATGCATACGAAAAAATATGGTGAGATTATGTAAGGAGAGCATGCAGAAATCTAGAGTGATGGTAACAACCACTGGATGGATCCAAAAATAATGATAGCAGGCTGATGATTGCTTTAATTTAATAAAAAGACAGATGATGATTGCTTTACTATTTGTTTCTCACCCAAGATGAACAACATAGGCATACCCTAGGTGAACCAGATATTAGACAGAGATACTATTCATTGTTGCCTCGATATATGCCCCACAACTAATTTAGAACTCAAGTTAGAACATTAATTTGGACCTGACTTGGAGTCTAAGAGGTGAACAGGACGATAAATTAGTAGGTAATATTAAGCAATGCATAACATAAGCAGAAACAAAAGAGTGCGACCTCTCTTGTGGACCCGTGTACTCCTCAGGTTCATCTGCTGAGTCGATGATGGTGATGCCGTTGCGGTGGGTGCTGGCGGAAGGGAAGGAGATCTGAGGCGGCGAAAGATGGTCAGGAGTCGTGATGTCTGGTTTGGTGGATGATTTTGTCGATGGAGCAGCTCAGGTGAGGTGGACGACGTCGCGATAGGAGCAGGAGAAACCACACAATGTTTCCTTCGACACCTACCTGTAACTGAAGTAATTCTGTAAGGGCTCATTTGGCTTGCATGATTCTAAAAACGCAGGGATAGGAAAAACATCGGAATAGGATTGGAATGCACATGGTAAACAGAGCATTTGTAAACATAGGATTTCTGTCAACGTGGGTGTTTGGCTCACAGGAATTGAAAGAGCAGAGGAATGCAAAGAAACATGGCCAAAATAAAGTGAAACCATATGAAAGCATGTACAGTTAGAATGTTATTCTGCCACTAATGCACTTGGTCTTGTTTCATGCATAGGATTTTGAAAAGTAGGTCCAGGTGGATGTTTTGCTCCATTCCATTCAACAAAATGAATGAATAATTGAATAGTAGAGTGCCATAGGAAAATTTCCTATTGCTATGTTTTTCCGTTGAACCAAAAACAAGTGTACAACCTCTTTGTCGAAGCCGTGCCGACCTCTGCATCATTGGGTTGGTTGCTGAAGAAGTTGAGGCAGAGGTGGCTATCGGAGGTGTGGACGAAGATCTGAGGAATCTGTAGACGGCATCCATGGCACTCCTTTGTTGTGATGGATCGTTCTGTCGTTGGAGCAGCTTCATGAGCCGTAAGACGTCAAGGCTGAAGCAGCACAAGACATACATCGTTAATCTCAAGTGGGATTCTAATAGCATCTTCAATAGATGATGTAAAATACATTACCAAAAAGTGATAGATGTAAAATTTACATCACCAAAAACTACCTGACTACAACAAATAAGGTAAAAACTGTTGACTCTGAACTTAACTGTTGAAACTGTAATTTAATGTGGAATCTGAGTGTTACTGTCGAAACTGACCGCAATGGAAGCAGAGAGGAACTTGACATGTAGTTTAGGGAGGGCCTGCAGTTGATCTTCAACCTGCACCCCCCTGAGCCGCCAGCCACCACCGGCCGAACCGCCGGCCCCTGCGCCGCCTCGCCACCTCGCCGCCCCGAAACAACTCCCCACCGCCGGTCCGCCGCTGCCCCGCCGCCTCGAAACAACTCTCCACCGCCGGTTCGCCGCCGCCCTGACCAGTCCTCTAGCCCCCCCGCCCCACCACCGCGCCCCCACCACCGGCGACCACCGCCCCTACCCTGAACCCTAAGATAGATAGTGGGGTACCTCTCCAGCGAGCCCCCCCCACCCCGCTGCGGGTGGTTCTTCCTTAACTCTGGCGAGCCCCCCCACCCCCTGAAAATCGACTAACCCAAAAGTCGATTCAGTCGACTGAAGTGTAGCTAAATCGGAGCAGAGCAGTAGCATGAGCAAGGGGGAGAGCAGCTGCAGCAGTGCAAGCGAGCGAGAGCCGGAGCAACAGCAGCAGCGCAAGCGAGCGAGCGAGCTAGAGCCGGAGCAACAACAGCAGATCCGGCTGGTATGGACACCGCCGCCAAAGGGGCCTCGCACTGGGGGAGAGCCGCCGTGGAGATGTCGCCCGCAACACCGGCTTCGAGGTAGCCACTCCATGGGGGTGCGGGATGGAGCACCGTCGGCGCCGGGAGGTCGAGTTAAGAAGAAGGTGCAATGTGATGAGGGTACAACCTACTTGGTGGCGCCGAGTAGGCCTCGGCTTCGTGCGAGGAGTCGGTGAGGATGCTGCGGTTCCGGTGGAGCAGGTTAAGCGGTGATGTGGGGATGGAGCAGCCGCGATAGATGAGAAGATCATCGGAGCAGCTCCTTAGAGGTGGAGGACGGGGCGGCTGAACCGGCGGGACAATAAGATGAACGATGAGTCCTCATCCGGGGAGGTGGATGAGGGACGTCAAGCTATTGTGGTGGACGACATCGTCGACGAAGAGGCTCCGGCTGGGTAGCGGTGAGGTGGCGGACGAACGAGGGTGGGGTTTCATAGCTGGAGCGGAGAGGTTATGGCGGCCTGGGATTTCGATAGCGAAAAGGAGGCGATGGGAGGGGGGAACCATGACTTAGGGACGCACTTGTCCAAAATGTAGGGTGTGTTACAAAAGTACCCCGACCGATTTGAACTAGCGGCCCTTTCGGCTCAGGGTTAGAAGGGGGATTTCGCGTGTCGGGATTTGGCAGATGGAGGGAGTTTTCGCGCGCATTGTAATTTCAGAATAGCAAGGCGCGGGTTGTGAAGGCGCCAGTTTTGGGAGCACGATATCTGAATTTTCGGGATATAACAAGGCGCGGGTTGAATTTTAGGGACAAGCATAATGTGTAATATTGTACTACTTGTACGTACCAAATCAATTCGCACTTCCCTCAAAGAAAAAAACTATTCACACCACACAAAGAGAGAGTCTTGTCCCGTTTTACTATACAAACACTGGTGTGCGTCGGTCCTAACAAACGGTTTTTTACCCCTTTCAGCGACGACCTTCAGAACCGTCGCCAAGTGAGTGTGTGCGATAGGGGGTCCTTCCCACACGACCCAGAAAACCATCAGGGATATGGAATAGTGATCCAGAGGCCTTCCAAAATGTAATCATGTGTGATGCATCACACACTAAATTCTTTCACACGTGTGGTATCAGTGATTAAGCGTTTCTAATGACGCAGTGAAACCATACGGCTCTGTCGTAACAAACCGTTTGGGAAACAGTATGTAAGGCACACGTGACAACATATGAACTGTGTGTGATTTGTGCCCTATCGCGCACGGGTTTTCTGCGTAACCCGTCTACCATGCTAGACTCCATCGCACACGTTTTCCAACAATTACTGTCTGCGATAATGTTCTATCACGAACGGTTCAGGAGCCTCTTCGCACACATACAAGTGTTGCAGACCGTTTGTGATTTGTTAGGTATCACCGACGGTTGCCGCAAGAGTGACGTGTGCTTTTCGTTTGGGATCCCACACGTTTCCTGAAAGAAATACGACTAGGATTGTATTTTGCATTGGGAACGGTTTACACCCAGTTCTCATGTGGGATAACGCGATATCACAAACGGTTCCGGAGGACCTACGCACACGTAGTAGCGCCGCGAATCGTTTGCGATCTGCTGTGTATCACCGACGGTTCCAATACGATTCACGTATGCTTTCCGATGTGGATCGCACACACTCATTTAGTAGAACCGTGTGCGGAGCAATTGCATGTTAAAACAAAAATATCCCATTTTGAATCGGCACGCAAAAAGGATATTTGCCACAATATTCAATTGAACAAATAAACATAAATATCCCATTTTGAATCGGCACGCAAAAACAAATTCGCCACAATATCCAATTCAACAGATAGTGTCCACAGGAAGAACATTCATCAGATTTCGCAACAATTGCAATTGAACATATGGTAGATAAGTTCCAATGATTTGTCCACACATATATGCATTACATAATTAATCATAATGTACGAAATATGAAGATCTCATCAGATGGAAAACAATGGATCCATGCATTATATGTTTAGCGGCTAACTCTTACTCAATGTGTCAGGAGAAGGCATGCTGAAATCTTCATTATCACCAATGGGATTGATGTAGTGATCCAGGAAGAACTCGCTGATAAATCTCCAAACCATCAGCAATTCACCAGTCGGGAGCGGTTCAGGGGTCCTCGGTTTTAAAATTACCTGCAGTATTTCTAAGATCAAAATGTGCCATATGAGTGGAGTAGAAGATATTAATTAAGATAGACTTACTGGTACTAATTTGCGAGGATCGTCACAACTATCAGCAGATTTGCAGACGGAGACCATGTGTGTGCAAACATAGTATCCACAAAGGTTGGTCCCTGCTTCTTGCTAAGGACACTAAATTTTTTTGTACATAATTAGCCATGTATTTGTCCTGTTAGGAACAACCTAACCGATGTTAGATGTATTATTTTTTCTTTGGACAAAATAGAAAGAGTTTATTTAGAAGCTTGAATATTTGACTAGCGTAAGGAAAGGTATTTGCAGACTGTTGGATAAATTTTCCAAAAATAACGGATTTCAGTGTGTTACCGGAGAAACGATCTCGTGCTGCAGTGGTAGTTCCCTCTTGAACAGGTTCCCTGGTTTAGTTTTCCACAATGCAAGCACACTGCAAATGATGATGAATTTTGACAACATCAATTATTGAACCAGACAATGAATGCAAATTAATTTCAACATCATAGAATTCAATACCTATCTATGAATTGCGGAAGATGTGTCAGATCCTGAGCGTTTGTTGACTCTCTGAGAGAATCGATGTAGTAAATTGTGTTCTTGTTTGGAACAATGAATACCAATATCTAGTGATTGCTACATATTAAGAAAGCTATGAACTTACGAATGATGTCAAAATCTGAAAGACAATCAGTGTATGCGTGGTTGTTTACTTGACTTACCCTTCATGATATGGACAGAGAAATGATTCAGCATGGGACATGTTTTCGAAGATACGGACGATCGTGTTAACGGCCCAGTACCGCCGGTCCTTTTCATGTAATGATGTGCCATTTCCTAATGCAGGATCTATGAAATACACACTCTCACTTTGTCTTCTGTATGCATTCAATCCCCTGAGAGGAATAAAATGCAGTTAGTTGTTTATCATTTACAACCTTGTATGGAGAAGTTGATCAAAGTTTGTTAAATACTTACAAAATCACGCATCTAACAAGAGTGGCATCGAGCACGTTGAAGTTGAAGAAGAGATGTAAGTCCTCAAAACTCTACAATGATGGAACCAACATCGTGTCGGAAATGATCTCTGTTGTAGTGGACTAGCAAATGGTGATGACCTTATGACATTTGATCCATGCAATATTCATGTAACTCGCGGCAACTGGAGCTGCACTCATCAAAGTATTCGCCAACAAGAAATGGCAGGCCATGGACGTAATTGCGTGCTTCAAGTATGTCTACTTTTCTTTTAGCAAGCAACAATTCTACTTCTTCATCATCCATGGCGTCAGAAATAATATTACTCCCCGATTCGAACAAGCTGTTGTTAATTTGGTTCTGGGCGATGAGTGCTTTAAGTAAGAGGCAATCATTCTCTTTCCTCTTCACTTTCCCGCTGCGCTTCCTCGTGGTCGTGGGTGTAGCCTTTTTGGCCACTTCCTTCTTGGTACTTGAAGCATTTCTGGCAGAACGTCTGGTTGCCTGCATGGTAGACTGCCGAGCAGATGGTGAAGCTTGGACGGACTTCTTAGTAGACTGTTTATCTATGCCGGACCGCTGAGATGGCGGTGCTGTAGTGACGAACTGCTGGGCTGTAGGAGCAGAGGCATCGGACCGCTGACCATGCGTTGAAGCTATGTTGGGTTTCTGCGCAGGTGGTGCCAACTTTTCGGTGTGCTGAGGAGGCCGTGCCAACGCGTTGGTTTGCTGAGCAGGAAGTGCTGACGCATTGGTATGCTGGTCACGCGCCTGCGGACCGACGGACTAATGTGCAGTCGGTTCTGGACCTATAGACTGCTTAGCAGGCGGTTCCGAAGCATCAGACTACTTAGCAGTCTGTTCCACCAGGTTGGTCTGCTGAGCATGTGCTGCAGCTGGGTTGTGACGCCCCAAGACCGACGCGCCAGGTGTCTTCCAGTGATTCGTTGTTGTTGCCTTGTCATTTGCTTGCGTCTCGCATATTGCCATGTCATCATCCACATTGCATCATCATGTTTTCAAAACTTGCATCCGTCCGGGTCCCCCAGTTCCGTCCGTTGTCCGTTCGGAGCCCAGACACACTCGCACGCGCCCGTGGCACGTCCGAAATATTTTTTTATAACTGGCCTGGAAATGTTCTCGGAATGGGTTGAAAGTTGGCATGCGGTGTTGTTATGTTGTTAGTAGGTCGCCTGCCAAGTTTCATCGCATTCGGAGTCCGTTTGACGCCCCAACGTTAAACTATAGCGGCATTATAGCCGGGCACACATCAGACGTTTTCGGTCTCCGAAAACTGCTGCCAGGCCCTCTCTCTTCTCTTATCTCCTCTCAGCCCATGGCCTTCTACACAGCCCACCTAGTCCATCCACCTATCCCCTCTTCACGTCCGGAGCCGTCCGATGCGACCGCACGGTCCAAAAACCCCTCTCTGCTCAGTTCTCAGACCCCCTCGCGCGTCCGAAAACCTTCCCAAACCCGAACCGGACTTTCGTCACCGTTGGATCCGAAACATCCCCAAACGTCTACAAAACATCTCCATTTTGTAAATTGGGGCCCCTAACCTATGTATCCGGGATCGTCCGATTACGATCGGATGGACCGAGTAGCCCCTAACGTAACCAACCTACCTATATAAACAGTCAACCCTAATTTCTAGTTGAGTTGTCCCATCCATCCCTCTCGGCCGCCGCCACTAATCCTCTCGGGATCCCCTCACTCAATCTCCCTCGATCCCATCGCCCAGCTAACCAGAGCCGCACTCCTCCTGATCCAAATCCTCTCTGACCCCTCCCTGTTTCTCAGCGCCGCCCAAATCACAGGAGCAACAACCAAGGCCCCCTGCTCCCTGCCTCCTCCTCGTCGCCTTTGAGCCCGAGCGTGCCACCACCGCAGGCCAACCCCGTCGCCGCACCTCCTCTGCTACGAGGCCCGAGCCTCCTCTCGTCCAGGATCATGAGCTCCTCCCTTGCGCGCCTTCACCTGACCCCGTCGCCTCCATCTTCATCGGAGCACCACCGGACCAGCAGGAGGATCCCCTCTGCCATGGATGGCTGCCGCCACTAGCGACGCCAGGCACCTCCTCGTCTCGTGCTCCCGCGAGTCTCTGTCATCACTTGAACACCATGGATGCCCCGCGAGCTCCAGTTTTCCTCGCTGTTGCCGGGAACCAGTGTCCCGCGGCCGGAGCTGGCCGTCCCCGACCTTGCTTGACCACGCCGAGCTGCCGGAGCCCCACTTCAAGTCCCTGCCGGTCTTCCTCCATGATGATGCCGCCTTGAACCT
>NC_041382.1:332293838-332333459 GCF_002162155.2 Triticum dicoccoides
TGCAGCCCATCCTCGGCGCCGCCTTGACCGTGCCTCTCCTCCTCGAGCTTTCATTGGCGACCCTCGCCGAAGTCGAGAGTCACCAGCAGGACCCCGCTAAGCCTGCGACAAGTCTCTGCCTCGTCGAGGTTTCCTCATCGCCTTCTGTTCCTCGTCACCTCGCTGGAGCTCTGCGGCCACCCCGCGCCACGCTCGTGCGCCGGCGTTTTCTGCATCAAAGCCATGCTTCGATTGCAGAGAAGAACGAGCGCCTCGACCCCCTGCAGATGAGCCTCCGCGCCGCCAGTTGTCATCGTTCACGGCAAGCACCGCTGCTGCCTTGCGCGCCCGCTACAAGACCTCGCCTCCGCCTAGATCCCACCTGGCGCCGCCGCCTTCGCTTGCCTTGCCGTCGCCACCCGCCCATCACGTCCGGCCTCCGTCATCCTCAACGCCGTCCCCGTCGCCAAGTCCGGCCGTTGCCGTCTTCCCTGCTTCGTCTGAAGTCGCCCTGCATCTTGCCCCTCTGTCTGCTTCCTGGAATCGAGCGAGACCAGTGCCAACGCACGGGTCAAGCCCGCGTTGACTCCCAGCGCCTCCTCCCTCGTCTCAATCCAGGCCTTGGCCCATGGTAAGGCCCCACTGCAGCGCCTCTTTTGTTTTTTTTTCTTTCTTTTCTGCTGGCCCAACATGCTTAGATTCGACTTGTTTAGGTTTTTCCCCAAATCTGTGAACTTAGTTATTTTCCAGGATCTGCGGTTTTGCATAAAAACCCTTGTACATTATGCATATAATAACTTTTCACCCGTGCATCGGAACCCAATAAACTTTATATGTAAAATGCTTAGAATTTTGTGTAGATCAATCATATGCAATTTTCAACCATGTTTAAAATGTTTAAAGTGTTGTTTGTTTAAATTTGCCCAAATGCCATGCTAAAATGATTTAATTCATAACTAAATAACCGTAACTCGGAATTTAACAAACTTTATATGTAAATGGGGTAGAAAAAATGCCTAGTTTATCTTGGTGGCTTTACTTTGCATGTTTAATAACTCTAAAATTGTGTTTAGGGCAGAACAACACCAAATTCAAATATTGCACATGGGGATTTTCCTGATTTGTTGTTTGTTATATCCGGCCTCATTTAAACTTGCCTAGATAGGTAGTTTTTCTTTTGCTTCACCTCTTACTATGCTAACAAACATTTAATATTGTTGAGTATATAAACGAGATCGAACTAAATAACTTGAATGTGGTGTTGCGTCAATATGCAACTAGTTGCATATTGAGCTTCACTTAACTTGTAGTATTGCTTGTGCACTTTGCTATGCCATGCTTCATTAAACCGGACATGCATCATACTTGGTTGTGCATCATGCCACGCTTATGTCGTGGTTGTTTACTATGTTGTTTGCTTCTTTCCGGTGTTGCTTCTTCGGGTTGGTTCCGATAACATCGTGTTTGTGAGGATCTGTTCGACTACGTCCGTTTGTCTTCTTCTTGGACTCGTTCTTCTTCCTTGCGGGATCTCAGGCAAGATGACCATACCCTCGGAATCACTTCTATCTTTGCTTGCTAGTCGCTCACTCTTTTGCTATGCCTATGCTGCGATACCTACCACTTGCTTATCATGCCTCCCATATTGTTAAGCCAAGCCTCTAACCCACCTTGTCCTAGCAAACTGTTGTTTGGCTATGTTACCGCTTTGCTCAGCCCCTCTTATAGCGTTGTTAGTTGCAGGTGAAGATTGGAGTTTGTTCCTTGTTGGAACATGGATATTTTGTTGGGATATCACAATATCTCTTATTTAATTAATGCATCTATACACTTGGTAAAGGGTGGAAGGCTCGGCCTTATGCCTGGTGTTTTGTTCCACTCTTGCCGCACTAGTTTCCGTCATATCGGTGTTATGTTCCCGGATTTTGCGTTCCTTACACGGTTGGGTTATAATGGGAACCCCTTGACAGTTTGCCTTGAATAAAACTCCTCCAGCAATGCCCAACATTTGTTTTACCATTCGCCACCTAGCCTTTTCTTTCCCTTGGGTTCTGCAGACTCAAGGGTCATCTTTATTTAAACCCCCCTGGGCCAGTGCTCCTCTGAGTGTTGGTCCGACCGAGTAGACTGCAGGGCCACCTCGGGGCAACTCGAGGGTTGGTTTTACTCGTAGGATGTCTCATCTGAGTGTGCCCTGAGAACGAGATATGTGCAGCTCCTATCGGGATTTGTCGGCACATTCGGGCAGTGTTGCTGGACTTGTTTTACCATTGTCGAGGATGTCTTGTAACCGGGATGCCGAGTCTGATCGGATTGTCTTGGGAGAAGGAATATCCTTCATTGACTGTGAGAGCTTGTGATGGGCTAAGTTGGGACACCCCTGCAGGGATTGAACTTTCGAAAGCCGTGCCCGCGGTTATGGGAAGATGGTAATTTGTTAATGTCCGGTTGTAGAAAACCTTGACACTTAACTTAATTAAAATGCATCAACCGCGTGTGTAACCGTGATGGTCTCTTTCCGGTGGAGTCCGGGAAGTGAACACGGTGTTGGAGTAATGCTTGACGTAGGTTGTTCTAGGATCACTTCTTGATCATAGATTTCTCGAACGTGCTTTGCCTTCTCTTCTCGCTCTCTTTTGCGTATATGTTAGCCACCAAATATGCTAGTCGCTTGCTGCAGCTCCACCTCATACCTTTTACTCTTCCTATATGCTTAAATAGTCTTGATCGCGAGGGTGTGAGATTGCTGAGTCCCCGTGACTCACAGATACTTCCAAAACCAACTTGCAGGTGCCGTTGAACCGTGCAGATGACGCAACCAAGCTCAAGGAGGAGCTCGATGAAGATCTTGTCCTTTGTGTTGTTCCATTTCTAGTTGATCAATAGTGGAGCCCAGTTGGGTCGATCGGGGATCTGTGTAGCATTTGGGGTAGTCTTCTTTTATTTTGGTTCCGTACTCGGACCTTGTTTGTATCTGGTAGATGTAATGCTTTATTCATGTAATTGTGTGAAGTGGCGGTTGTAAGCCAACTATGTATCTCTTTCCCCTTATGTATTACATGGGTTGTGTGAAGATTACCTCACTTGCGACATTGCTTTTAATGCGGTTATGCCTCTAAGTCGTGCTTCGACACGTGGGAGATATAGCTGCATCGAGGGCGTTTCAAGTTGGTATCAGAGCCTTCCCCGACTTAGGAGCCCCCTGCTTGATCGAATCGCTGGCGTTGTTGAGTCTAGAAAAATGTTTTGAGTCATTTAGGATTATATATATATATCGGAGAGTAGGATTCTTTTTACTCCTCAGTCCATTCGTCACTCTGGTGAGACATCCTGACGTAGAGTTTTGACTCTTCTCTCCCCAAATTTCACTAATTTTTTTTAGGATCACGCGGGTATCTTGGAATCGTTCCGATGGTTTTGTGAGGAGAACATTGTTCTTGGTGCCTCCTGACATTTAGGGGTTGTGGCAGTGTCCCGAGGAGTTGAGCTCCGAGGTGTTGTCGTCACAATTTTATCGTTGCAGTTCTGGAATACCTGAGTTCCCGACATAAAAAATCTCTTTTATGCAGTTGTTGGTGAGATAACCTCGACGCCACCTAGTACTGGGGCGGGAGTTCGGGAGTATTGCCATAACTCGTATAACGGATGCTTTTCGAAGGTTGAGGTAAACGATTTCCGAAGGTTTCTTGGTTATGTGTTGAAGGATGGATACAGCTGGATGTAGGATTTGTTAGTTTTGGGTGAGATATTATGCTTCCCCTGTATCCCCAACACCTGATTGTATAACTGGAAAGTTTCGGGAGTTTATAAGTGGGAATTCAAGTAGCTCTTAGGATATCTTTCCGACATATGTATGATAGGAAATTGGGGTTCGACGTCTAGTGGTCCGCCTATCCATGGTTGGTTTTACAGTGGTCTCGTTGTGTCTTAAAGAGTCCTTGGCTATGCCTACTTGGGGACGCTTCATATGTCATGTGCACTGCCTTGTACATGATGGTGTTGTACGATCGAGCCCCTGTGGGCCCCACCACGAAAACTTCGGACGAAATCTCTATCATATGTTTGTTCCGGATTATTCTGCGAGCCAATCCTTGTTTTTGTTTTGAGTTGTGGTATTTGAGTTGCTTCGAAGTCAAATGTTGATCCCATACCTTTCCTAAGCGATGTTCTCATACTTCGATGTGAATACCAATCCTTCTTGATAATCGAGATTGTCATCTCAATCCTTTTCACCGACGTGTTTCTTTTCAAGTGTATCCGATCATTTCAACATTACCAAGATCAATTATCAGTTCTTCTCAATGGTGTTTGCTTCATTCGTTCCAAGTTGCCTTTGTTTTCCCACCCACCCACCCCTTTTTCTTCAAGGACTAAGATTTCTTTATCAAGTATCTATCTTATGATTATGAAGTCTCCCCATTATTTTCCGTCAATATTCTTACCTGGTGATTCTCATGATGATCCTAACGAAGCTTCAAGTTCGTCACTCGTCACTCATTTTCTTCTCTAATGGATTAAATTCAAGCTTTCGGTGTTGATCATATTCTTTTCGGTATTTCAAATGCCTTCTCATGCCGGTGCACCTTATATTCAGTCATTTCTCGCTATTCAATTATTCTGCAGTGCTAAAGATATCTCAGAAGGCTCGTCTTTTCATTCAAGATCTGTTCAACATATTTCGAGATTGTTATCTCATTCAAGCCATTTAAATCAACCGGTGCGATCTCTCTTCAAAATCGTTCAACGGTGTATCTTTTGAGTGGCCCCTAACCCACAGGTCTTTTCCCAGGATCTTACCTGACTCTTCTAATCTTCCATGGAATTACTCTCAAATTCTTTTCGAAGTTTGACGTAAGAATGAATTGTCATCAGTCAAATGTCCTCCTCTAAGATCTTTCAAATTCTTTTTATCGTTAGCTCAACCTCTCCTCCTTTAATCATTCCGGAGTGTCTCTTCAATTATTGGTGGTGTTTCTCGTCGTCATTCTCAGATTTTGAAGACCGAAGAAGAGTTTTTCCTCCATATCTTATCCGTTCTCTCAAAGATTCGTCATTCTAGCTTGTTGCCATCCTCTCATAGCTGTTTTTTGGATGGTGAGAATTTTTTTTCACCCATCTGGAGCAATTCAGGAGCCTTTTCAGTTTGATTATCCGGATTACATAAATTCAGGTTTATTCATTCTTAGCTTTCAATTATCATTCTCCAACTTTACCGCTGCATCGTTCAAGTGATCTCTAATCAGTTCATGATCCCTTCATTCTCATGTATCTAGATTGTCTCAAGTATCTTCGTTCATTTCACAATTCTTACCCGGTGATTCATCCCTTTACTGTATTCATTTTCAATTCTTACGGTGGTTCGTTCAAGAGTTCTCTTCCTTCGTTACCGTATCAATTCATTCGTTGTTTTCAAATCCTACCGGTGGTTCCTTGAAGACCTTCTCATGTTTGATTTATATCTCTCTTAATCCTTTCTACGAGAATAAGTAGTGTGCCAAATCCATCGGTTGTCATCAATTTAATTGGTGAAGGATAAGCATAATGTAATTCTTATTCTTGTTTCATCAAGTAAATTCAATTCCTACTTTCCGGAGTGGATCATCATATCACATTCTCGGTTCGAAATGCTGTATCTTTTCTTTTCCCGAAGTTCCAAGTTCTCTCAATTATTTCATCGCGAAGATCCATCTAATCATTGCAAGGATTCACCTTGTGTTTTCAACTTCTCTTTCCTTTCGTTTGATCATTCTTTTATTACCGAAGTTCTTCATGGAGGCTCTACATGATGGTTCATCAAGGATTTAATTCCTTCTCGAAGTGTTCATTGAGATTCTCTTCAGAGGAGCTCAAGTATTCCTCTTCTTGCATTCGAAAGTGCAATTCTTTCTACAATATCATTTGAGGTGGTATTATGTCATTCTTGATAATTTGAGTTCATGTTTGATGATTCACATGTTGTTAAGAATGAGGTATTTTAAATCCATCAATCTCTTCTTTAGAGTTATCTTGGGTTATAGTTTACCTAAAGCCTTCCCTAAAGGATTGTTGCTATTTATGGTGCCCATAAATGACCCAAGTTCTTCATTTTTCCTCCCGGTGAAATAGTTTCTCGTCTCCTTGTTCATATCAATCCAATTCTTCTTCCCGTGAGTGGCAGGTTGTCACCTCATAATTTGTGATGTTTTCCATGAGCCCACTTCAAGCCTA
Source organism: Triticum dicoccoides (assembly GCF_002162155.2). Taxonomy (NCBI): domain Eukaryota; kingdom Viridiplantae; phylum Streptophyta; class Magnoliopsida; order Poales; family Poaceae; genus Triticum; species Triticum dicoccoides. The sequence goes on from NC_041382.1 coordinate 332,300,025, forward strand.
TCTTTTCGTTGTTGGGTTTCCAACAACTCCGTTCGACCCTTCTCCTAAAGATGCCTTTTCAAGCTCAATTGTGGCAGAAGTTGGCCTTTTCTTCTCCTTTCTTTTATTTCAATTATCTATCTTCTATTCTTTCTCCCGGAGGCTTTGTGATGTTGCTATTTTCAATCATCATCTCGAAATGGTGAGGATCGTGTTCTTTTTATGCTTATACATTTAACCAGAGTGTTGTGCCCTTTGCTCAAGTTCTTTTCATCTTATCAAGTCTTGCATCTCTTTTCTAACGGAGTGCTGTCCAAATTTTTTGTCCCTTGTTCCTCTTTTCTAACGGAGTGTTCTTCAACTTCGTTCATCTCCGCTGTATTCTTTTCTCGAAATGGCTTAACCTTTTTCAAGGTTCTTTGGTTTCACTCGTTTGTCAAAGGAGCAACTTAGTTTCACCTTACCTCTTCCTCTTCCTTTTCCCTCCGGTGCCATCCCTAGGATCTCGGGTCGAGATCCTCTCGTAGTGGTGGAGTGTTGTGACGCCCCCAGACCGACGCGCCAGGTGTCTTCCAGTGATTCGTTGTTGTTGCCTTGTCATTTGTTTGCGTGTCGCATCTTGCCATGTCATCATCCGCATTGCATCATCATGTTTTCAAAACTTGCATCTGTTCGGGTCCCCCAGTTCCGTCTTTGTCCGTTCGGAGCCCAGACACACTCGCCCGCGCCCGCGGCACGTCCGAAATATTATTTGATAAGTGGCCAGAAAATGTTCTCGGAATGGGTTGAAAGTTGGCATGCGGTGTTGTTATGTTGTTAGTAGGTCGCCTGCCAAGTTTCATCGCATTCGGAGTCCGTTTGACGCCCCAACGTTAAACTATAGCGGCATTATAGCCGGGCACACGTCGGACGTTTTCGGTCTCCGAAAACTGCTGCCAGGCCCTCTCTCTTCGCTTCTCTCCTCTCAGCCCATGGCCTTCTACACAGCCCACCTAGTCCATCCACCTATCCCCTCTTCGCATCCGGAGCCGTCCGATGCGACCGCACGGTCCGAAAACCCCTCTCTGCTCAGTTCTCAGTCCCCCTCGCGCGTCCGAAAACCTTCCCCGAACCCGAACCGGACTTTCGTCACCGTTGGATCCGAAACATCCCCAAACTTCTACAAAACATCTCCGTTTTGTAAATTGGGGCCCCTAACCTATGTATCCGGGATCGTCCAATTACGATCGGATGGACCGACTAGCCCCTAACCTAACCAACCTACCTATATAAACAGATAACCCTAATTTCTAGGGGAGTTGTCCCATCCATCCCTCTCGGCCGCCGCCACTAATCCTCTAGGGATCCCCTCACTCAATCTCCCTCAATCTCATCGCCCAGCCAACCAGAGCCGCACTCCTCCCGATCCAAATCCTCTCCGACCCCTCCCTGTTTCTCAGCGCCGCCCAAATCACAGGAGCAGCAACCGAGGCCCCCCTGCTCCCTGCCTCCTCCTCGTCGCCTTTGAGCCCGAGCGTGCCACCACCGCAGGTCAACCCCGTCGCCGCACCTCCTCTACTGCGAGGCCTGAGCCCCTCTCGTCCTGGAGCATGAGCTCCTCCCTTGCGCGCCTTCACCTGACCCCGTCGCCTCCATCTTCATCGGAGCACCACCGGACCAGCAGGAGGATCCCCTCTTCCATGGATGGCTGCCGCCACTAGTGATGCCAGACACCTCCTCGTCTCGTGCTCCCATGAGTCTCCGTCGTCACTTGAACCCCATGGATGCCCCGCGAGCTCCAGTTCACCTCGCTGTCACCGGGAACCAGTGTCCCACGGCCGGAGCCGACCGTCCCCGACCTTGCTTGACCACGCCGAGCTGCCGGAGCCCCACTTCAAGTCCCTGCCGGTCTTCCTCCACGATGATGCCGCCTTGAACCTCTCCCGCCGGCCTCTGTTTTCCCCCCGCAACGCCTCAGCCACATCGACCAGCTCCTGCCACGAACCTGCAGCCCATCCTCGGTGCTGCCTTGTTCGTGCCTCTCCTCCTCGAGCTTTCATTGGCGACACTCGCCGAAGTCGAGAGTCACCAGCAGGACCCCGCCAAGCCCGCAACAAGTCTCTGCCTCCTCGAGGTTTCCTCATCGCCTTCTGTTCCTCGTCACCTCGCCGGAGCTCTGTGGCCACCCCGCGCCACGCCCGTGCGCCGGCGTCCTCTGCATCAAAGCCATGCTTCGATTGCAGAGAAGAACGAGCGCCTCGACCCCCTGCAGATGAGCCTCTGCGCCGCCCGTTGTCATCGTTCATGGCAAGCACCGCTACTGCCTTGCGCGCCCGCTACAAGACCTCGCCTCCGCCTAGATCCCACCTGGCGCCGCCGCCTTCGCTTGCCTTGCCGTCGCCACCCGCCCGTCGCGCCCGGCCTCCGTCATCCTCAACGCCGTCCCCGTCGTCAAGTCCGGTCGTTGCCGTCTTCCCTGCTTTGTCTGAAGTCGCCCTGCATCTCGCCCCTCTGTCTGCTTCCTGGAATCGAGCGAGACCAGCGCCAGCGCACGGGTCAAGCTCGCGTTGACTCCCGGCGCCTCCTCCCTCGTCTCAATCCGGGCCTTGGCCCATGGTAAGGCCCCACTACAGCGCCTCTTTTGTTTTTTTCTTTCTTTCTTTTCTGCTGGCCCAACATGCTTAGATTCGGCCTGTTAGGTTTTTCCCCAGATCTGTGAATTTAGTTATTTTTCCAGGATCTGCGGTTTTGCAGAAAAACCCTTGTACATCATGCATATAATACCTTTTCACCCGTGCATCGAAAATCAATAAACTTTATATGTAAAATGCTTAGAATTTTGTGTAGATCAATAATATGTAATTTTCAACCATGTTTAAAATGTTTAAAGTGTTGTTTGTTTAAATTTTCCCAAATGCCATGCTAAAATGATCTAATTCATAAATAAATAACCGTAACTCAGAATTTAACAAACTTTATATGTAAATGGGGTAGAAAAAATGCCTAGTTTATCTTGGTGGCTTTACTTTGCATGTTTAATAACTCTAAAATTGTGTTTAGGGCAGAACAACACCAAATTCATATATTGCACATAGGGATTTTCCCGATTTGTTGTTTGTTATATCTGGCCTCATTTAAACTTGCCTAGAGAGTTAGTTTTTCTTTTGCTTCACCTCTTACCATGCTAACCAACATTTAATATTGTTGAGTATATAAACGAGATCGAACTAAATAACTTGAATGTGGTGTTGCGTCAATATGCAACTAGTTGCATATTGAGCTTCACTTAACTTGTAATACTGCTTGTGCACTTTGCTATGCCATGCTTCATTAAACCAGACATGCATCATACTTGGTTGTGCATCATGCCACGCTTATGTCATGTTTGTTTACTATGTTGTTTGCTTCTTTCCGGTGTTGCTTCTTCGGGTTGGTTCCGATAACGTCGCGGTTGTGAGGATCCGTTCGACTACGTCCGTTTGTCTTCTTCATGGACTCGTTCTTCTTCCTTGCGGGATCTCAGGCAAGATGACCATACCCTCGAAATCACTTCTATCTTTGCTTGCTAGTTGCTCGCTCTTTTGCTATGCCTATGCTGCGATACCTACCACTTGCTTATCATGCCTCCCATATTGTTAAGCCAAGCCTCTAACCCACCTTGTCCTAGCAAACCGTTGTTTGGCTATGTTACCGCTTTGCTCAACCCCTCTTATAGCGTTGTTAGTTGCAGGTGAAGATTGGAGTTTGTTCCTTGTTGGAACATGGATATTTTGTTGGGATATCACAATATCTCTTATTTAATTAATGCATCTATACACTTGGTAAAGGGTGGAAGGCTCGGCCTTATGCCTGGTGTTTTGTTCCACTCTTGCCGCCCTAGTTTCCGTCATATCGGTGTTATGTTCCCGGATTTTGCGTTCCTTACATGGTTGGGTTATAATGGGAACCCCTTGACAGTTTGCCTTGAATAAAACTCCTCCAACAATGCCCAACATTGGTTTTACCATTCGCCACCTAGCCTTTTCTTTCCCTTGGGTTCTGCAGACTCAAGGGTAATCTTTATTTAAACCCCCCTGGGCCAGTGCTCCTCTGAGTGTTTGTCCGACCGAGTAGACCGCGGGGCCACCTCGGGGCAACTTGAGGGTTGGTTTTACTCGTAGGATGTCAAATCTGAGTGTGCCCTGAGAACGAGATATGTGCAGCTCCTATCGGGATTTGTCGGCACATTCGGGCGGTGTTGCTGGACTTGTTTTTACCATTGTCGAGGATGTCTTGTAACCGGGATGCCGAGTCTGATCGGATTGTCTTGGGAGAAGGAATATCCTTCGTTGACCGTGAGAGCTTGTGATGGGCTAAGTTGGGACACCCCTGCAGGGATTGAACTTTCGAAAGCCGTTCCCGCGGTTATGGGCAGATGGGAATTTGTTAATGTCCGGTTGTAGAAAACTTTGACACTTAACTTAATTAAAATGCATCAACCGCGTGTGTAACCGTGATCGTCTCTTTCCTTCGGAGTCCGGGAAGTGATCCTGAAGCTACTTGCGTTCAAGCATAACACGAGAACCGTGTTCACTTCCTGGACTCCGACGGAAAGATACCATCACAGCTACACACGCGGTCGATTCATTTTAATAAAGTTAAGTGTCAAGTTCTCTACAACCGGATATTAACAAATTCCCATCTGCCCATAACCGCGGGCACGGCTTTCGAAAGTTCAAAACCCTGCAGGGGTGTCCCAACTTAGCCCATCACAAGCTCTCACGGTCAACGAATGATATTCCTTCTCCCAGGAAGACCCAATCATACTCGGAATCCCGGTTCCAAGACATTTCAACAATGGTAAAACAAGACCAGAAAAGCCACCCGATGTGCTGACAAATCCTGATAGGAGTCACACATATGTCGTTCTCAGGGCACACAGGATGGGCAAGACGTCAGGTTGGCATAGACCCTGGTTGCCCAGGGGGCGCCGGACATCGCCCAGTTCGGACCAACACTCAGAGGAGCACTGGCCCGAGGGTTTAAAATAAAGATGACCCTTGAGTCTGCAGAACCCAAGGGAAAAAGGCTTAGGTGGCAGATGGTAAAACCAAGGTTGGGCCTTGCTGGAGGAGTTTTATTCAAAGCAAACTGTCAAGGGGTTCCCATTATAACCCAACCGCGTAAGGAACGCAAAATCAAGGAACATAACACCGGTATGACGGAAACTAGGGCGGCAAGAGTGGAACAAAACACCAGGCATAAGGCCGATCCTTCCACCCTTTACCAAGTATATAGATGCATTAAAGTAAACAAGATATAATAATGATATCCCAACAAAAACCATGTTCCAACATGGAACAAACTTCATCTTCACCTGCAACTAACAACGCTATAAGAGGGGCTGAGCAAAGCGGTAACATAGCCAAACAACGGTTTGCTAGGAAAGGTGGGTTAGAGGCTTGACATGGCAAAATGGGAGGCATGATATAGCAAGTGGTAGGTATCGCGACATAGCAATAGAGCGAGCAACTAGCAAGCAAAGATAGAAGTGATTTCGAGGGTATGGTCATCTTGCCTGAAATCCGGCAAGGAAGAAGAACGAGTCCATGAAGAAGACAAACGGACGAAGTCGAACGAATCCTCACAACTCCAGAACGAAACCGAAGCTAACGAGAGAAGCAACCCAGAAAGAAGCAAGCAACGTAGTAAACAACCATCACATAAACATGGCATGATGCACAACCAAGTATGATGCATGTCTGGTTTAATGATTCATGGCATGGCAAAGTGCACAAGCAGAACTACAAGTTAAGTGGAGCTTAATATGCAACGAGTTGCATATTGACGAAACACCACATGGCTTATTTAGTTCTCTCCCGTTTCTGTACCCAACAATATTAAATGTTGTTAAGCATGGCAAGAGGTGGAGCATAAGTAAACTAAACATTTAGGCAAGTTTAAATGAGGCCGGAAATAACAAACAACAATTCCGGTAAATCCCCATATGCATTTATCAATTTGGTGCAACAACAATTTTAAACATTCAAATGTTATTATCATGATGGGAATGGCATGTGCAAGTTTTATGCAGTATTTATGAAAACGTTGACATGATAAGATATGAGGCATTTGTCATCCTGGCGAAAACAAAAGGGGTGCCACGGCAACGACAACGGAAATGGTGCCACGGCAACATTCCGGTTCCGGTAACTCGATTGAGATGCCGGTGCAAAAGGAAGTGTGACGGGAGCGTGTCATGCAAGATGATGGGGTGATCCCGGTTACCGGGTTTCCCACATTACGGTGGCAAGGCAAAAGAGGGGCTTCGTGCCACGAACAACTCCAACACGGAGAAAACACGGGCATCTCATACACCACACATGCATTCGTTCACGGGCGTCGTCTCGGCGTTATACCTTTGAAGCGTGCGGTTTTGCAGCGGTTCGAGTTTGTAGTGGAAGTAGTGGTACTCGCGGATCATAGTGGAAGTAGAGGTTCACGAGTCGAAGAGGAAGTAGTCGTTCATGTTCGAGGAGCGGTAGTGGTACACGGTCGTTATCGAACTTGGCATCACATCGCGTTGTCGTACACATTCCGTAGATGTTCATGTCATCGGTGTCGTGGAACTTGGGGTCTTCGGACTTTCCGGTCCCGTTCTTGCAACGGTAGTCGTTCACGTTCGTTCGGAGAGGTACTTGATGACTCCAACGTCTTCGGGCGCTGGTAGTGGTACACACGAAGGTAGTCGAACTTGATGGATCCGAGGGCTCCGGGCATCGTGCACAGTTCATAGACGTTCGGGTCTCCCGTAGAGGTACCAGACACATCCCGGATATGTAGTCGTACAGGCACATAGATGAACTTGGCGGGTCCTCGATGTCCTGGTACTTGGCGTTCGGTGCGGTACTTGCCGAGCAAGAGGCGAAGTCGTGGTTTGATGGTATTGACCGCAAAGGTGGTTGCAGCCACGGAAGGTCATCGGAGAGGGAGCAGGGGCGCGAGGAGGGCCATGGCAGGCACGGGTCTGCCGGACCTGCAACTACGGTTGATGACGATGGTAGAGGAGACTTTGGGGTCGGCCCTGGCGCCAACTTGACCATGGAGACGATGGAGGTTGGCGGCTGGAGGTGGAGGGGAACACGACGAGACGGAAGACAACGGCCTGCTCGCTGGCACGTCTGGTGGCGGAGGTCGCTGGGCGACGGAGGCGGACGAGACAACGGGCGGCGGAGTGCCATGGCTGAGGGAGTAGAGGGGAAGGATTGGGTGCTGGGGGGAGCAACAAGACGCGCCATGGTGCTGGTGCTGGAGGAACACGGCGCCGGCTTCGGGGAGCTCCCTCGGGCGCGGCTGGAGGACGAAGAAACACGAGACGCATCCACGGAGGTGGCTTCTGCATGGAGGCTCGACGAGGGGCGGGTCGATGCTCGGGGACGGGCGCGTCCCTGGGCGGCGTCCTGCTGGTGGTCGGCGGCGCGACGCCATGGCCGAGGCCGAGGGAATCGGGCGTCGCCCTTGGAGGCGCTGGGTCGACCGGGCACGGGAGCGAGAGGTGGGGGTATCGAGTAGTGAGATGGGGATTGGGCAAACGGCGGCGGAAGGGAACGAGGAGGAGGGGCTCGCTAGGGTTACGGGGGGCGTGACTGGGCCTTGGCCTCGGTGCAGATGGGCCGCGGGGATGGTGAGTGGGCTGGGGACGCGCTGCTGGGCCGCGGTAGCTGCTGCGCTTGGAGGACAGCCCAGGAAAGCCTTTTCCTTTCTCATTTACTTCTTGTTTATTTAAATAAACAGTTACAATAAAAGAAAAGGCAAGGGTGCTAGAAGAGGAGTTTTTCTGATATAAAAATATCCTCAATCTCCTGGAACTATACTATATTTGATAAAATTGCCTTGGATATTTTTAGAGGTGGCAAAATAAATCAATTTTGAATTTCATTCAAACTTGGGTCATTTAAAAACCCAACCAAAACAATTACAAAAGAGGTGACATTTGGCAGAGAGATTAAGGATGAGGTGCACTAGCATCAGGAAAAGAATGAACATTTATGGATGAGGGGAAAATGTCACTTGCCAAAATGAAAGAAAGAAGATGGAAGGAGGTTATGATGCATGGGACATATGCATAGGGCTAGCAACATAGATAAACATAGTGCAAGTACAACAAGATGAAAACCACAAAGCAAAGATATGACAAGGCACTCAACATGATCATGGCAAGACGCAACACGCAAGCGAATGACAAGGCAACAACAGCGAAAACTGGAAGACACATGGTGCAACGGTCTCGGGGCGTTACAACACTCCACCACTACAAGAGGATCTCGCCCCGAGATCTAGGATGGCACCGGAGGGAAATGAAAGAGGAAGAGAAAAGGTACAACTAAGTTGCTTCTTTGACAAATAAGTGAAACCAAAGAACCTTGCGAGGTTGAACAAATTGAAAGAAGGAATACAAGGAAGATGAATAAAGTTGAAAACACTCCGTTAGAAAAGAGGAACAAGGAACCTTACTAGAACCTTGTAGGTTGAAAGACATAAGAAAAGGGTTACCATGGACAAGAAGTGCATGCAAGCACTCCGGTTGAAACGAGATGTACTAGGAACGATAAGGATCAAATACGAAAACACTCTGGTTGAAAAGAGGTGCAAGACTTTATAAAATGAAAAGAACTTGAGCAAAGGGCACACCACTCCGGTTAAGTGGATAAGCAAAGGAAAGAACATGATCTTTGTCAAAAATGGGATGATGAGTCGAAGCGTGCAACATCACAATGCCTCCGGAACAAAAGATAGGACGGGTTGAAAGTAACGAAGAAGAAAACAACATCTTCTACCTTGAATGAATTTGAAAGCATCCTTCCATAGAGAATTGGACGAAGTTCTTGGGAAATCAATACGAAAAGAACAGGCTTGTTGTGGGCTTATGGAAAACGTTTCAAAATTATGAGGTGAAATTCTGCCACTAACAGAAACAATAGACTGGATTGAGGTCAACAAGGAGATGACAACTCCTTTCGCCGAGAGGATAGGAGAAAAACTTGGATCATTGATAGACACCACAATAAGCAACATTCCTTAGGGAAGTCTTTAGGTGAAATATAACCCAAGATAACTCCAATGAAGAGGTTGACGGGTTGCAAAGCATCTCCCGACGAAGAGAAAATGATGGGTTTAAAATATCTCATTCTTAACAACTTGTGAATCGTGAAACATGAAAGAAAATTGTCAAGAATGACATAACACCACCTCAAAAGATAAGATAGAAAGAATTGCACTTTGGAATGCAAGATGAAGAATACTTGAAGTATAGCTTGGCGGATCATCGCTTCGAAAGAAATCTTGAAGAATGAATGAAGAAGGAAAGAAAGCCTTGACGAACCACCATGAAGAAACTCTCGAAGACCTCCGGATAGATAAAAGATGGTTGCAAGGAAATGAAGCTTGAAAAGAATAAGATAAATCCTTGCATTGATTAGATGGAGCTTCGCAATGATATAACCAAGAAAAAAACTTGGAACTCTAGAAAGAAAGATGAACAAATGAAATCAAGAATTTTGATGAACCTCCGGAATAAGGGATTAATCACTTGGATGAAACAAGAATAAGAATTACATTATGCTTATCCTTCATCAATTAAATTTATGACAAGCAACGGATTTGGCATACTACTTATTCTCGTTGAAAGGATTAAGAGAGATATAGCGTAAACTTTGGAAGGTCTTCAACGAACCACCGACAGGATTGGAAAGAATGAATGAATTGACATGATAACCAAGGAAAAGAACTCTTGAACGAACCACCGTAAGAATTGAAAATGAGAGTAGCAAAGGCACAAATCACCGGGTAGAATTGGAAAAAACGAATGAAGATACTTGAGGGAATTTAGATACAAGTGAAACGAAGAGATCATGAACTGACTAGAGAATACTTGAGCGATGCGCCCGTAAGATTTGGAGAACGAGAGCTAAAAGCTGGAACGAATAATTCTGAGATGATGGGCTCCGGAGAATCAAACTGAAAAGACTCCTGAATTGCTCCTGATGGGTGGAAAGAATTCTCACAATCGAAAACAATTATGAGAGGATGGCCTTAAGCTAGAACCAAATCTTCAAGAGAACATATATGATTGAAGAGAAACTCTTCTTAGGTCTTCAAATCCGAGAATGACGACGAGAAACACCATCAAGAATTGTTTAGACACTCCAGGATGATGAATAGAAAGGTTGAGCCAACGGTGAAAAGAATTATAAGATCTTGGAGAAACCATCTGACTGATGATAATTCATTCGTACGTCAAACTTTGAAAGATTTGAGAATAGCTCCGATAAAAGTTAAAAGAGTAAGGTAAGATCCTGGGAAAAAAGACCTGTGGGTTAGTGCTCACTCAAGAGAAACACCGTTGAAAAGATTGCTTGAAAAGAGAGATTGCACCAGTTGAATTAAATGGCTTAAATGAGATAACATCCTCGAAAGAGCTTGAACGAATGCAGAGTGGAAACACGAATCTTTGAGATATCTTCAGCACTCCGGAACAATTGAGTAGCGAGAAGTGGATGATTAAGAGGTGCACTGACATAAGGAAACATTTGAAACAAGGAAAGGATATGATCAACAAAGCTTCAATTGAATCCACCGGAGAAGAAAAGAATGAAGAATGATGAACTAGAAACTCCGTTAGAATCTTCATGATAATCACCGGATAACAACATTGAAAGAAAATAATGAAGAGACTTCACATGAATAAAATGGATATTTGAATAAGAAATCTGAGTCCTTGAAGAAAAAGGGTGGGAGGGCGGGAAAACAAAGGCAACTTGGAGACGGATGAAACAAACACCGTTGACGAAAACTGAGATTGGATCTTGCAAATGTTGAAATTATCGGATCCACTTGACGAGAAGCGCACGATTGACATGCCAACCTCGATTATCATGAAGGATTAGTACTCACATAGAAATATGAGAACACCGCTTAGGAAAGGTTTGGAATCAACACTTGACATTGAAGCAACTCGAATACCACAACAAAAACAAAACAAAGGATTGGCTTGCAGAATAAGCCGAAAACAAACATATGATAGACCCCATATCGTATCATGTGTTTGTTGGAGGGATATTCTAGGACCTACTTCAATTCCCACTTATAAACTCCTGAAACTTTCTGGTTATGCAATCAGGTATTGGGGATATAGGGGAAGCATAATATCTCACCCAAAACTAGCAAATCCTACATCCAGCTGTATCCATCCTTCAACACATAACCAAGAAACCTTCGGAAATCGTTTACCTCAACCTTCAAAAAGCATCCGTTATACGAGTTATGGCAATACTCCCGAACTCCCGCCCAGTACTGGGTGGCGTCGAGGTTATCTCACCAACAACTGCATACAAGAGATTTTTGATGTCATGAACTCTGGTATTCCAGAACTTCAATAATAAAATTGTGATGACAACACCTCAGAGCTCAACTCCCTGGGACACTGCCACAACCCCTAATGTCAGGAGGCACCAAGAACAATGTTCTCGTCACAAAACCATCGAAATGATTCCAAGACAGCTGCGTGATCTAAAAATTTTTAGTGAAATTTGAGGAGAGAAGAGTCAAAACTCTACGTCAGGAGGCCTCACCAGAGCAAAGAAGGGACTGAGGAGTAAAAAGAATCCTACTCTCCGATATATACAATCCTAAGACTCAAAACATTCTGTTCTAGACTCAACAACGTCAGCGATTCGATCAAGCAGGGGGCTCCTAAGTCGGGGAAGGCTCTGATTACCAACTTGTAAAACCCACAATGCGGCTATATCTCCCACGTGTCGGTGCACGACTTAGAGGCATAGCCGCATGGTAGGTTTGTCGCAAGAGGGGTAATCTTCACACAATCCCATGTACTAAATAAGAAAAGGATAAAGAGTTGGCTTACAATCGCCACTTCACACAAATACAAGTTGAACATACATCATCCATAATACAATCAAGGTCCGACTATGGAACCAAAATAGAAGAAGACAACCCCAAATGCTAGATCCCCGATCACCCCAACTAGGCTCCACTACTGATCAACTTGAAAACGAAACAACACAATGAACACGATCTTCATTGAGCTCCCACTTGAACTCAGTTACGTCATCAGCACGGGCATCATCGGCACCTGCAACTATTTTGGAAGTAATCTGTGAGTCACGGGGACTCAGCAATCTCACACCCTCACGATCAAGACTATTTAATCTTATGGGTAGGAAAAGGTAGTGAGGTGGAGCTGCAGCAAGCACTAAGCATATATGGTGGCTACCTACGCAAAAGAGAGCGAGAAGAGATGCAAAGCACGGCCGAGAAGCTAAAATGATCAAGAAGTGATCCTGAAGCTACTTACGTTCAAGCATAACACGAGAACCGTGTTCACTTCCTGGACTCAGCCGGAAATAGACCATCATGGCTGCACACGCGGTTGATTCATTTTAATTAAGTTAAGTGTCAAGTTCTCTACAACTGGATATTAACAAATTCCCATCTGCCCATAACCACGGGCACGGCTTTCGAAAGTTCAAAACCCTGCAGGGGTGTCCCAACTTAGCCCATCACAAGCTCTCACAGTCAACAAAGGATATTCCTTCTCCCAGGAAGACCCAACCAGACTCGGAATCCCGGTTACAAGACATTTCAACAATGGTAAAACAAGACCAGCAAAGCCACCCGATGTGTCGACAAATCCCGATAGGAGTCGCACGTATCTCGTTCTCAGGGCACACCGGATGGGCAAGACGTCGGGTTGGCATAGACCCTGGTTGCCCAGGGGGCGCCGGACATCACCTAGTTTGGACCAACACTCAGAGGAGCACTGGCCCGGGGGTTTAAAATAAAGATGACCCTTGAGTCTGCAGAACCCAAGGGTAAAAGGCTTAGGTGGCAAATGGTAAAACCAAGGTTTGGCCTTGCTGGAGGAGTTTTATTCAAAGAGAACTGTCAAGGGGTTACCATTATAACCCAACCGAGTAAGGAACACAAAATCAAGGAACATAACACCGGTATGACGCAAACTAGGGCGGTAAGAGTGGAACAAAACACCAGGCATAAGGCCGAGCCTTCCACCCTTTACCAAGTATATAGATGCATTAAAGTAAACAAGATATAATAATGATATCCCAACAAAAACCATGTTCCAACATGGAACAAACTTCATCTTCACCTGCAACTAACAACGCTATAAGAGGGGCTGAGCAAAGCGGTAACATAGCCAAACAACGGTTTGCTAGGAAAGTTGGGTTAGAGGCTTGACATGGCAAAATGGGAGGCATGATATAGCAAGTGGTAGGTATCGCGTCATAGCAATAGAGCGAGCAACTAGCAAGCAAAGATAGAAGTGATTTCGAGGGTATGGTCATCTTGCCTGAAATCCCGAAGGAAGAAGAACGAGTCCATGAAGAAGACAAACAGACGAAGTCGAATGAATCCTCACAACTCCGAAACGAAACCGAAGCTAACGAGAGAAGCAACCCGGAAAGAAGCAAGCAACATAGTAAACAACCATCACACAAACATGGCATGATGTACAACCAAGTATGATGCATGTATGGTTTAATGATTCATGGCATGGCAAAGTGCACAAGCAAAACTATAAGTTAAGTGGAGCTCAATATGCAACGAGTTGCATATTGATGAAACACCACATGGCTTATTTAGTTCTCCCCCGTTTATGTACCCAACAATATTAAATGTTGTTAAGCATGGCAAGAGGTGGAGCATAAGTAAACTAAACATTTAGGCAAGTTTTAATGAGGCCGGAAATAACAAACAACAATTCCGGTAAATCCCCATATGCATTTATCAATTTGGTGCAACAACAATTTTAAACATTTAAATGTTATTATCGTGATGCGAATGACATGTGCAAGTTTTATGCAGTATTTATGAAAACATTGACATGATAAGATTTGAGGCATTTGTCATCATGGCAGAAATGAAAGGGGTGCCATGGCAACGACAACGGAAATGATGCCACGGCAACATTCCGGTTCCGGTAACTCGATTGAGATGCCGGAGCAAAAGGAAGTGTGACGGGAGCGTGTCATGCAAGATGATGGGGTGATCCCGGTTACCGGGTGTTCCCACATGACGGTGGCAAGGCAAAAGAGGGGCTTCGTGCCACGAACAACTCCGACACGGAGCAAACATGAGCATCTCATACACCACGCATGCATTCGTTCACGGGCATCGTCTCGGCGTTATACCTTTGAAGCGTGCGGTTTTGCGGTGGTTCGAGTTTGTAGTGGAAGTAGTGGTACTCACGGATCATAGTGCAAGTAGAGGTTCACGAGTCAAAGAGGAAGTAGTCGTTCATGTTCGAGGAGCGGTAGTGGTACACGTGTTGGGGAACGTAGCAGAAATTCAAAATTTTCCTACGTGTCACCAAGATCTATCTATGGAGAAACCAGCAACGAGGGGAAGGAGAGTGCATCTACATACCCTTGTAGATCGCTATGCGAAAGTGTTCAAGAGAACGGGTTGAAGGAGTCATACTCGTCGTGATCCAAATCACCGGAGATCCTAGTGCCGAACGGACGGCACCTCCGCGTTCAACACACGTACAGCCCAATGACGTCTCCCATGCCTTGATCCAGCAAGGAGAGAGGGAGAGGTTGAGGAAGACTCCATCCAGCAGCAGCATAACGGCGTGGTGGTGGTGGAGGAGCGTGGTACTCCAGCAGGGCTTCGCCAAGCACCGCAAGAGACGAGGAGGAGAGAGGTAGGGCTGCGCTAGGGAGAGATCAAATCGTCTGTCTAGGGCAGCCCAAAACCCCCACTATTTATAGGAGAAGGGGAGGAGGGTGCGCCCCCTCTAGGGTTCCCACCCCTAGGGGGGGGGGGGCGGCAGCCCTAGATGGGATGGAGGAGGGCAGCCAAGAGGGGGAGAAGGGGGCGCGCCCTAGGGTGGGCCTTAGGCCCATCTGCGCCTAGGGTTTCCCCCTTCTCCTCCTAGCTGCGCCTTGGGCCTTGTGGGAGGTGCACTAGCCCACTCAGGGGCTGGTCCCTTACCACTCTTGTCCCATGCAAGCCTCCGGCGCTGGTGGCCCCACTTGGTGGACCCCGGGATCCTCCCGGTGGTCCGGGTATGTTACCGATAAAACCCGAAACTTTTCCGGTGACCAAAACAGGACTTCCCATATATAAATCTTTACCTCCGGACCATTCCGGAACTCCTCGTGACGTCCGGGATCTCATCCGGGGCTCAGAACAACATTCGGTAACCACATACAAACTTCCTTTATAACCCTAGCATCATCGAACCTTAAGTGTGTAGACCCTACGGGTTCGGGAACCATGCAGACATGACCGAGACGTTCTCCGGTCAATAACCAACATCGTGATCTGGATACCCATGTTGGTTCCCACATGTTCCATGATGATATCATCGGATGAACCACAATGTCGAGGATTCGATCAATCCCGTATACAATTCCCTTTGTCTAGCGGTATTGTACTTGCCCGGGATTCGATCGTCGGTATCCCGATACCTTGTTCAATCTCGTTACCGGCAAGTCTCTTTTACTCGTTCCATAACACATCATCCAATGATCAACTCCTTGGTCACATTGTGCACATTATGATGATGTCCTACCGAGTGGGCCCAGAGATACCTCTCCGTTTACACGGAGTGACAAATCCCAGTCTCGATTCGTGCCAACCCGACAGACACTTTCGGAGATACCTGTAGTGTACCTTTATAGCCACCCAGTTATGTTGTGACGTTTGGCACACCCAAAGTATTCCTACGGTATCCGGGAGTTGCACAATCTCATGGTCTAAGGAAATGATACTTGACATTTAGAAAAGCTTTAGCATACGAACTACACGATCTTTGTGCTAGGCTTAGGATTGGGTCTTGTCCATCACATCATTCTCCTAATGATGTGATCCCATTATCAACGACATCCAATGTCCATGGTCAGGAAACCGTAACCATCTATTGATCAACGAGCTAGTCAACTAGAGGCTTACTAGGGACATGGTGTTGTCTATGTATCCACACATGTATCTGAGTTTCCTATCAATACAATTCTAGCATGGATAATAAACGATTATCATGAACAAGGAAATATAATAATAACCAATTTATTATTGCCTCTAGGGCATATTTCCAACAACACGGCCATCATCAAACTTGGCGTCACATCGTGTAGTCGTACACATTTCGTAGATGTTCATGTCATCAGTGTCGTGGTACTTGGGGTGTTCGGACTTTCCGGCCCCGTTCTTGCGACGGTAGTTGTTTTGTTCGTTCGGAGAGGTACTTGATGACTCCAACGTCTTCGGGGCGACGGTAGTGGTACATACGAAGGTAGTCGAACTTGATGGATCCGAGGGCTCCGGGCGTCGTGCACAATTCGTAGACGTTCGGGTCTCCCGTAGAGGTACCAGACGCATCCCGGATATGTAGTCGTACACGCACGTAGATGAACTTGGTGGGTCCTCGATGTCCTGGTACTTGGCGTTCGGTGCGGTACTTGCCGAGCAAGAGGCGAAGTCGTGGTTCGATGGTATTGACCACAAAGGTGGTTGCAAGCACGGAAGGCCGTCGGAGAGGGAGCAGGGGCGCGAGGAGGGCCATGGAAGGCACGGGTCTGCCAAACCTGCAACTATAGTTGATGACGACGGCAGAGGAGACTTTGGGGTCGGCCCTGGCGCCAACTTGACCATGGAGACGACGGAGGTTGGCGGCTAGAGGTGGAGGGGAACACAACGAGGCGGGCGACAGCGGCCTGCTCGCTGGCACGTCTGGTGGAGGAGGTTGCCGGGCGACAGAGGTGGACGAGACAAGGGGCGGCGGAGTGCCATGGCTGAGGGAGCAGAGGGGAAGGATTGGGTGCTGGGGGGAGCAGCAAGACGCGCCATGGTGGTGGTGCTGGAGGAACACGACGCCGGCTTCGGGGAGCTCCCTCGAGCGCCGCTGGAGGACGAAGAAACATGAGACGCATCTAGGGAGGCGGCTGCTGCACGGAGGCTCGACGAGGGGCGGATCGATGCTCGGGGACGGGCGCGTCCCTGGGCGGCTTCCTGCTGGTGGTCGGCGGCGCGGTGCCATGGCCGAGGGAATCGGGCGTCGCCCTTGGAGGCGATGGGTCAATCGGGCACGGGAGTGAGAGGTGGGGGTATCGAGTAGTGAGATGGGGATCGGGCAAACGGCGGCGGAAGGGAACAAGGAGGAGGGGCTCGCTAGGGTTATGGGGGGGCGTGACTGGGCCTTGGCCTCGGTGCAGATGGGCCGCGGGGATGGTGAGCGGGCTGGGGACGCGCTGCTGGGCCGCGGCAGCTGCTGCGCTTGGAGGCCAGCCCAGGAAAGCCTTTTCCTTTTTCATTTACTTCTTGTTTATTTAAATAAACAGTTACAATAAAAGAAAAGGCCAGGGTGCTAGAAGAGGAGTTTTTCAAATATAAAAATATCCTCAATCTCCTGGAACTATACTCTATTTGATAAAATTGCCTTGGATATTTTTAGAGGTGGCAAAATAAATCAAGTTTGAATGGGTCATTTTAAAACCCAACCAAAACAATTACAAAAGAGGTGACATTTGACAGAGAGATTAAGAATGAGGTGCACTAGCATCAGGAAAAGAATGAACATTTATGGATGAGGGGAAAATGTCACTTGCCAAAATGAAAGAAAGAAGAAGGAAGGAGGTGATGATGCATGGGACATATGCATAGGGCTAGCAACATAGAGAAACATAGTGCAAGTACAACAAGATGAAAACCATAAAGCAAAGATATGACAAGGCACTCAACATGATCATGGCAAGATGCAACACGCAAGTGAATGACAAGGCAACAACAGCGTAAACTGGAAGACACCTGGCGCAATGGTCTCGGGGCGTTACACATGATCTGCCGGAGTATCCTTCGATGTGTTTCTGTGTCAACCTTCCGAAACCCCGGCAGATTAATGTTGAGCCTTGCCCTGCCAACAAATCCACACACACTCCTAAACCTCATGCGTTCTTTATCTGGTTTAGTTGGAGCCCAGGACTTTAAATCAATCTCGGTTACTTCATATACACCTTTAGGCTGGTGTGTGGGCTTCCTTGGAGTGTTCCTCCGTGTCCTGACCGGAAGGGTAATTGTTGCAGCTCTATCCTGTTCAAGACTACTTGATTCCTCACAATCTGCTGAAGACCTAGGGTTGTCCGAATCAGATGAAGATACATGGCCTGAATGAGTGTTGCCGCTGCTACTCGGCATCTACAGAGAACGCATGCGAAACTTAGGAAAGGAGGATAAGCATAAAACTAACAACTTGGTATCAACCTTTCTAAACATGCCATGCAATAATTTAGAAAATGTACGACTAATTTTTTAAGTTTGTGTGACTCGGGCGCTCGCGGTCTGTAAATAGGCAGTAACTTATTGGAACAAATACAGCTTATATGTAGTACTATATGTTACTCTCACCCTCTTTACATATATTTAATTCTTTGCCACGTCAGTATATATACTTGCTATTTCCGAGTGCATGACATCGTCGGCTATGATACCACCACTATGGCCAGCCTTATATAGGGAGTATCATATAGTACTATATATATGTATAGTATCATGCATATGATACTAGTGTATGATACTACATGTGTACCTTCATAGTGCATATATATTATCATAGAGTAGTACTAGCTCCCTCTGTAAACTAATATAAGAGCGTTCAGATTACTAAATAGTGACTTAAACGCTCTTACATTAGTTTATGGAGGGAGTATATATCATAGATGACCGTATTTATAGCCATGCATGACACAAAGTAGTATAGCATTTATTATGTATATATATATATATATATGTTACGGTATCTACCTATGTTACTGCTTCTTTGCCACATCATCATATTTTCTATTCCCGGGTGCATGATACAACTATGATACCCCCAGTATGGTCACCCTAATAAGAATGGTCGTAATATGGGAGTATCAAGCGGTATGATGCATGCCAATTAGACTTTTTGGATGATGTGGCACACAGTTAAATGATGAAAGAGAGGGTGTGTGGTATCATATCATGATACCGTATCATATTAAATGCTGTACTACTTTGTGTCATGCATGGTAATTAATAAGGAACCTAAGATACTAACTGATGATACTATGCATGCACGCATTACAGAGGTATTGCTGATCATATACTAGTATCATGCATATATACTCCCTCCTTTCCGGTTGATAGGATTATCTCAAAATTTTAGTTTGTCCATTTTATAAGGCTCAATTTGGTTGTTCCCCATCACATGTCCTGATTCCAAGGTGCATTAAATCATTGCATGCAAGTATTAAGAGAAAGTTGACCAATGCATGTACTTTATATATGCATGCATGTATTGCAATTAATACATTGGAAAACATATTTTTTTAGGAAAACAAAAGCATTAATTGGGTGTTCTTGCAAACTACAAAGGTATTCCACCACTCACCATCTACCTTGGTTGGTAAGATTTTCTAATTGAGCCCTATAAGGCTGGTTGTAATTGGGAGAGTATCATATATATATATATATAACACATACATGCATATATATGATAGTGTAGCTAGGATACTAGCTACTTCCGTAATGCATAGTATCATAAGTTAACATCTTAGGTTGTCTTACTAATCACACAAAGTAGTAGTACAAAATTTAATATGACATGGTATCATGATATGATACCACATCCTCTCGTGTGTGCCACATCATCCAAAAAGTCTAGTTGGCATGCATCATACTGCTTATGATAATACCATTAACCAGCCTAGCTAAACCAGAAAGGAGGGAGTATGAGACTAGCTAGCCACAATGGAGAGTAGTACACTGGTAACATACACATATCCCTAGACTATATATGTTACTATACCTTCATAGCGGGTAGTAACATAAGTGTAGTGTGATGCAAAGCTTCATTTCTTAGGTTACAAACTCATATTGCATTGGTACATGTGATGCTACAATAACTATCTAAGTTACTAAAACTATCTCTCTCCTCATTAACTTATTGCCACATAAGCAAGTTTGTTGAGTTGGAGTCGGTGTTACTGCTGAAGGTACTCCCACTTTGGCTAGTCTGATACTAGCTAGTCGTCTATGATATACTAGCTACCTCACTAAGAGCATGGTTAATAATACAGCCAAGGGGCGGCTATAAGAAGTTGACATGTCATATACAACCAACCTCTTAGCGGGTATGTACAATAATAAGTTTTATATACGTACTAGTTTATCAATAGTTGGCCCACCTTACATCCTCACAAAGTGTCTTGGCGGGTCTCCTGTTGCAGCTGGCTCTACTAACCAAGAGCCCGCTTCTCTTCTCTTTCCTCAAACTAATAAGCACATATATATTATTCTATTCCTTATAGCCAGACTACCCACAGTGGCAGTAACATAGGTAGTAACATCACACATATCTAGATAAAATAGATGATGTGGCAAGTACTAAATGAAGAAATGGAGGAAAGTGGATATGTGTGATGTTACTACCTATGTTACTCCCACTGTGGGTATAGTCTTACTATAGTATGAGACCACCCACAATGGGAGTAACATAGGTAGTAACATCACACATATCTAGATTAAGTAGATGATGTGGCAAGCAATAAATGAAGAAAGAGGAAAGTAGTAACATAGCTAGTTACTAGTAGTATGAGTAACATCACATGTACATATCAAGGAAAGATGTGTCTATAGCCTAATAAATGAAGTGTTGCATGTTACCACACATATATGTTACTCCCCACTATAGAGGTAGTAACATAGACTAGTGTAACACATGGGCATGTTAATAGTCTATGTTACTACCCATTGTGGCTAGTCTGAGTAACATCACACATCTCAAGGCAAGATGAGTCTATAGCCTAATAAATGAAGTGTTGCATGTTACTACACATATGTTACTCCCCACTATAGAGGTAGTAACATAGACTAGTAACATTCTATGTTACTACCCATTGTGGCTAGTCTTATGTCACTCTATTGTGTACTTACTTGCTCTAATAATGCATAGTATCATAGAGTAGCTAGTATCATATGTAGTACTTTATTTATATTTTCATGCATGACACATAGTAGCATAACATTTATTATGATACGGTTTCATGATATGATACTCAACCCTCTCTTTCTTCATTTAATTAATTCTATGACAACTCATCAAAATTGCCTAGTTGGCATGCATGATACTAGCTATGATACCCCCATACTATCAGCCTAGCAAAGGTGTACAGATCATTTGTGCGTCACTTTGTGAGTTTTCATCCGCTTGTTCGAGAATCGGGGAGAAGTTTTAAACATTTCGGTCGCGAGGTGCGGCCACTGGCATAGGCCTAGTTGGTATTTTAATTACAGAAAATTCAGATGGAGTTCGGACATCATCAAAATCAATGTGTGCCTGTGGCGTGCTCTCACAACCCCGTGGAAAAAATTGTTAAAGTTTGGCACAAGTTTTGATTACCGCTCCTTCCAAACCGGAGCATCTCACACGAAGGATCATGGTTTTCCAAAAGGAGACGTGTCAATTCAAACTCCTATGGCCGGTGACTTCATCGTTTGGCCATATAAAAATTTCCATAGTACGCAATTGCCATTATACCATGGGTTTGATTTTCTGGTGCATTTCAGGTATCGTTATCTATATTTAAGACATTTTTTGATATTAACATGCATTTTGTGCATAAAAATAAAATTACAACCGAAACTACATGTGTTGGCGAAAGGGATGAGGATCGCCGTTTGATCTGGGAGCATCCAACGGTGCAGACGTACGATCCGTGGGGTTTGGGTTCTGGCCAACCAGAAAGCACGACTTAGATCGTGGGCGGGGTAGTGGTGGGGTTTGGTCGGCACATGACTTTCATCAATGAACCGTGTGCTATTGGCAAACCAGATTGCATATTTTTGTTCACACATACTGCAGTGAGATCGATTGAGTGTGCTACCTCTATGATATAATAATAATAAGAAAAAACATTTCATATTCATTGCGTGAGCTGACAGCATATCAAGGTCAACATATTAACAGTTCTTACATCAACAGAAAACCGGGCATAACTCACAAATTCAGTGCATGCCACAGTTCTAAATTGAATGAATTAA
Source organism: Triticum dicoccoides (assembly GCF_002162155.2). Lineage (NCBI taxonomy): Eukaryota > Viridiplantae > Streptophyta > Magnoliopsida > Poales > Poaceae > Triticum > Triticum dicoccoides. Next base: position 332,322,063 of record NC_041382.1, read on the forward strand.
GTTGCAGGGTAGGCATAAAGACTAGTATTATAGCTTAATTCCCATGTACGTGGGGGAACTGGGATCATTAAGTTGACCCCGAATGAACTTGGGTTTTTTGATGGTTTTAAACTTCTTCTCTGTTGCACTGGTGCGTGATCCCTTGGCTGGCAACTCATCAAATTCATCGTACTCGTCCTGATCGGCAACATCGTCGACACCCAGTACCCTTCTCTTCCCATGCATCGATAAATGGCCGTTCTTATGCAAGGGGTCTTCCCCAAAGAAAATCTGGGTAGTATCGCTGGCAACAAATAAATGGGTCAGCGTGATATGCCATCGTTGTCCTGTTAACACAGGTCTTCCTGTACTCATCAATCCTTACCTGACCAAGAGGGATACATGCGCACCTGAATAATGCCACCTTAACTTCCACATAGTCAAGCTCCCAAATCTCCTTGATGGATCCATAGTATACCCTTTTATCAGCTTCATTTACAGTCATGCATTCTATTCGAACAGAGTTGTTCTGATACGAGGTCTTCTTATCACATTCCTTAGTGTAGAACGTGTATCCATTTATGTCATATGCTTGGTACGTCAGCACCGTAGGTGATGGCTTTTGTGCTAACCACGTAGCAATGTCATCGATGGATCCTTGTGCCAAACGATTCTTCAGCCATTCGGCGTAGTTCTTAGTGTGCTCCTTCATCTCCACCTCTGATGAAGGCACCATTGGTAAGAATATTTGGCGTATCTCTGCCAAGTGTTCTTCGGCATAAGCGATGAGAACTGGGCTGTTAAGCAGTACCGTCAAATGGGCTTTCTCTGCCAATTCTCCGGGTGCAGCCATTTGCGTGCCAGCAAAGACTAGCTTACCTTTCAGCCTTCCCTCGTGGCGAGAGAGGGGAAAACCCATAGGTCTTTGTTTCATGTATTTAGTGCAAAACTCAACCACCTCCTCCGCGGTATAACCTTGTAGGATGCTTGCTTCTCGATGGTTTCGATTCCGACAAAAGCACTTCAGGATTCCCATGAACCGCTCGAAGGGATATATGTTGCGAAGAAACACAAGACCACAATACTTTATCTCATCGACAAGGTGCATAGTGAGATGGACCATGATATCAAAGAATGATGGTGGGAAAAACATCTCTAGGTTGGACAATATTCTTGCAATATCATCTTGCATATGATCCAACTCTTCAGGATCTACAACTTTCTGCCATAGTTGGTTGAAGAAATCACAGAGGTCAATGAGTGTGTTTCTTATATCTTTGTCCATCAGATTCTTGATGGCTGATACGTCCATTTTGCATCATGCTTTTATATTGATATTTATTGCATTATGGGCTGTTATTACACCTTATATCACAATACTTATGCCTATTCTCTCTTATTTCACAAGGTTTACATGAAGAGGGAGAATGCCAACAGCTGGAATTCTAGGCTGGAAGAGGAGCAAATATTAGAGACCTATTCTGGACATCTCCAAAAGTCCTGAAATTTCATGGGAGCATGTTTTAGAATATATAAAAAATATTGGGTGAAAGAAGCAACAGAGGGGGGCCACCCACCATCCACAAGGGTGGGGGCGCGCCCTACCCCCTGGGCGCGCCCCCTGCCTCGTGGGCCCCCTGGCAGCCCTCTGGTGCCCATCTTTGGCTATATGGAGTCTTTCATCCTGGAAAAAAGAAGCAAGCTTACGATACGGAACTCCGCCGCCACGAGGCAGAACCTTGGCGGAACCAATCTAGGGCTTCGGCGGAGCTGTTCTGTCGGGGAAACTTCCCTCCGGGAGGGGGAAATCATCACCATCGATCCTCTCATCAGGAGGGGGTCAATCTCCATCAACATCTTCACCAGCACCATCTCATCTCAAACCCTAGTTCATCTCTTGTATCCAATCTTTGTCTCAAAACCTCAGATTGGTACCTGTGGGTTGCTAGTAGTGTTGATTACTCCTTGTAGTTGATGCTAGTTGGTTTATTTGGTGGAAGATCATATGTTCAGGTATTTTATGCATATTAATACCCCTCTGATTATGAACATGAATATGATTTGTGAGTAGTTATGTTTGTTCCTGAGGACATGGGAGAAGTCTTGCTATAAGTAGTGATGTGAATTTGGTATTCGTTCGATATTTTGATGAGATGTATGTTGTCTTTCTTTTAGTGGTGTCATGTGAACATCGACTACATGACACTTCACCATTGTTTGGGCCTAGAGGAAGGCATTGGGGAGTAATAAGTAGATGATGGGTTGCTAGAGTGACAGAAGCTTAAACCCTAGTTTATGAGTTGCTTTGTAAGGGGCTGATTTGCATCCATATATTTCATGCTATGGTTAGGTTTGCCTTAATACTCTTTTGTAGTTGCGGATCCTTGCAAGAGGGGTTAATCATAAGTGGGATGCTTGTCCAAGGAAGGATAGTACCCAAGCACCAGTCCATCTAGATATCGAATTATCAAAGTACCGAACATGAATCATATGAACATGATGAAAACTAGCTTGACGATAATTCCCATGTGTCCTCGAGAGTGTTTTCATTTATATAAGAGTTTGTCCAAGCTTGTCCTTTGCTACAAAAAGGATTGGGCCATCTTGCTGCACCTTATTTACTTTTATTACTTGTTACCCATTACAAATTACCTTATCACAAAACTATCTATTACCGATAATTTCAGTGCTTGCAGAGAATACCTTAGTAAAAACTGCTTATCATTTTCTTCCGTTGCTCGTTGGGTTCGACATTCTTACTTATCGAAAGGACTAGATAGATCCCCTATACTTGTGGGTCATCAAGACTCTTTTTTGGCGCCATTGCCTGGGAGTGAAGTGCCTTTGGTAGGTGGAATTTGGTAAGGAAAAATTTGTATAGTGTGTTGAAATTTACTGTCACTTGTTACTATGGAACATAATCCTTTGAGGGGCTTGTTCAGGGTATCTTCACCCCGACCAGTAGAGCAAAGAGTTGATCCTCAACCTACTAAACCTACTGAAAATGTTTACTTTGAAATTCCTTCAGGTATGATAGAGAAACTGCTAGCTAATCCTTTCACAGGTGATGGAACTTTACATCCCGATCTGCACCTAATCTATGTGAATGAAGTTTTTGGATTATTTAAGCTTGGAGGTATGCCCGAGGATGTTATCAAGAATAAGGTCTTCCATTTATCTTTGAAGGTAAATGCATTGACATGGTTTAGGCTATGTGATGATATGGGATCATGGAACTACAACTGATTGAAATTGGAATTTCATAAGAATTTTTATCCTATACATCTTGTTCATCGTGATCGTAATTATATATATAATTTTACACCTCGCGAAGGAGAAAGCATCGCTCAAGCTTGGGGAGGCTTAAGTCAATGTTATATTCATGCCCCAATCATGAGGTCTCAAGAGAAATTTTTATTCAAAATTTTTATGCTCGGCTTTCTCTCGATAATCGCTCCATGCTCGACCTTCTTGTACTGGTTCTTTTATGATGAAGACTACTGAATTCAAATGGGATTTATTGGAAAGAATTAAACGCAACTCTGTACGTTGGGATCTTGACGAAGGTAAGGAGTCAGGTATAACCCCGAAGTTTGATTGTGTTAAATCTTTTATGGATACTGATACCTTTCGTGAATTTAGCACTAAATATGGACTTGCCTCTGAGATAGTAGCTTCTTTCTGTGAATCCTTTTCTACTCATGTTGATCTCCCTAACGAGAAGTGGTTTAAATATAATCCTCCCATTGAAGTAAAAGTAGTTGCACCTATTAAAGTTGAAGAAAATACTATTACTTATAATGATTATGTTGTTCCTACTGCTTATATTGAGAAACCACCTTTCCCTGTTAGAATAAAGGATCATGCTAAAGCTTCAATTGTTGTTCATAAGAGTAATACTAGAACACCTACACCCTCTGAGCAAATTAAAGTTCAACCTAGTATTGCTACGGTTAAGGATCTCTTGGTCGATAATATTGATGGCCATCTTATTTACTTCCGTGATGAAGCTGCTAGAATTGCTAGACCCGATACTAAAAATAAACATAGACCTGTTGTAGGCATGCCCGTTATTTCTGTTAAAATAGGATATCATTGCTGTCCTGGCTTGTGTGATATGGGTGATAGTGCAAGTGCAATACCTCATTCCTTATATAAAGAAATTATGCATAATATTGCACCCGCTGAGATAGAGGAAATTGATGTTACAATTAAGCTTGCCAATAGAGACACTATTTCACCAGTTGGGATTGTTAGATATGTTGAAGTCTTGTGTGGGAAAGTTAAATATCCTGCTGATTTTCTTGTTCTTGGTTCCCCACAAGATGACTTTTGTCCCATTATATTTGGTAGACCCTTCTTGAATACTGTTAATGCTAAGATAGACTGCAAAAAGAGAGTTTAATTTTGCTAAATTTCGTAGACAACCCCACGATAAAGAATTGCCTAGTAAAGATGAAATTATTGGTCTTGCTTCTATTGCCGTGCCTCCTAGTGATCCTTTAGAACAATATTTGCTCGACCATGAAAATGATATGTTTATGAATGAAAGAAGGGAAATAGATGAAGTATTCTTTAAACAGGGACCTATTTTGAAACACAAATTGGCTGTTGAAATCCTAGGGGATCCTCCTCCACCCAAGGGTGATCCTGTGTTTGAGCTTAAACCTTTACCTAATACTCTTAAATATGCTTATCTTGATGAGAAGGAGATATATCATGTTATTATTAGTGCTAACCTTTCAGAGCAAGAAGAAAAGAAACTATTGAAAACTCTGAAGAAGCACCATGCTGCTATTGGATATACTCTTGATGATCTTAAGGGCATTAGTCCCACTCTATGCCAGCACAAAATAAAATTGGAGAAAGACGCGAAACCGTTTGTTGATCACCAATGACGGTTAAATACTAAGATGAAAGAAGTGGTAAGAAAAGAAATACTACAGGTTTTGGAGGCAGGTATAATTTATCCTGTTGCTGATAGTCAGTGGATAAGTCCTGTCCATTGTGTCCCTAAGAAGGGAGGTATTACTGTTGTTCCTAATGATAAAGATGAATTGATCCCACAAAGACTTGTCACAGGTTATCGAATGGTAATTGATTTTCGCAAATTAAATAAAGCTACTAAAAAGGGTCATTACCCTTTACCTTCTATTGATCAAATGCTAGAAAGATTATCCAAACATGCACATTTTTTCTTTCTAGATAGTTATTCTGGTTTCTCTCAAATACCTGTGTCAAAAGAGGATCAAGAAAAGACAACTTTTACTTGCCCTTTCGGTACCTTTGCTTATAGATGTATGCCTTTTGGTTTATGCAATGCACCTGCTACCTTTCAAAGATGTATGACTGCTATATTCTCTGACTTTTGTGAAAAGATTGTTGAGGTATTCATGGATGATTTTTCTGTACATGGAACTTCTTTTGATGATTGCTTAAGCAACCTTGATCGAGTTTTGCAGAGATGTGAAGAAACTAATCTTGTCTTGAATTGGGAGAAGTGCCACTTTATGGTTAATGAAGGTATTGTCTTGGGGCATAAAATTTCTAAAAGAGGTATTGAAGTTGATAAAGCTAAGGTTGATGCTATTGAAAATATGCCGTGTCCTAAGGACATTAAAGGTATAAGAAGTTTCCTTGGTCATGCCGGCTTTTATAGGAGGTTCATTAAGGACTTCTCAAAAGTTTCTAGGCCTCTGACTAATCTCTTACAAAAAGATGTTCGTTTTGTCTTTGATGAGGATTGTGTAGAAGCATTTGAAGTACTCAAGAAAGCTTTGATTTCTGCACCTATTGTTCAGCCACCTGATTGGAATTTACCATTTGAAATTTTGTGTGATGCTAGTGATTATGCTGTAGGGGCTGTTTTAGGACAAAGGGCTGATAAGAAATTAAATGTTATCCAATATGCTAGTAAAACTCTAGACAGTGCCCAAATAAATTATGCTACTACTGGAAAGGAATTTTTAGCAGTTGTATTTGCTTGTGATAAGTTCAGACCTTATATAGTTGATTCTAAAGTAAATGTTCACATTGATCATGCTGCTATTAAATATCTTATGGAATGGAAAGATGCTAAACCTAGAATTATTAGATGGGTTCTCTTGCTACAAGAATTTGATTTGCATATTATTGATAGAAAGGGAGCTGAGAACCCCGTTGCAGACAACTTGTCTAGGTTAGAGAATGTTCTTGATGACCCACTACCTATTGATGATAGCTTTCTTGATGAACAATTAGCTGTCATAAATGCCTCTCGTACTGCTCCATGGTATGCTAATTATGCTAATTACATTGTTGCTAAATTTATACCACCTAGTTTCACATACCAACAAAAGAAAAAAGTTTTTCTATGATTTAAGACATTACTTCTGGGATGACCCACACCTTTATAAAGAAGGGGTAGATGGTGTTATTAGACGTTGTGTACCTGAGCATGAACATGAACAGATCCTATGCAAGTGTCACTCTGAGGCTTATGGAGGACACCATGCTGGAGATAGAACTGCACATAAGGTATTGCAATCCGGTTTTTATTGGCCTACTCTCTTCAAGGATGTTCATAAGTTTGTCTTATCTTGTGATGAATGTCAAAGAATTGGTAATATTAGTAGACGTCAAGAAATGCATATGAATTATTCACTTGTTATTGAACCATTTGATGTTTGGGGCTTTGATTATATGGAACCGTTTCGTTCCTCTAATGGGTAGACACATATTTTAGTTGCTGTTGATTACGTTACTAAGTGGGTAGAAGCTATTCCAACTAGTAGTGATGATCATAACACCTCTACTAAGATGCTTAAAGAAGTTATTTCTCTGAGGTTTGGAGTCCCTAGATACTTAATGGCTGATGGTGGTTCACATTTTATTCATGGTGCCTTTCATAAAATTCTTGCTAAGTATGTTGTTAATCATAGAATTGCATCACCATATCACCCAAAGTCTAGTGGTTAAGTAGAATTGAGTAATAGAGAGCTTAAATTAATTTTGCGAAAGACTGTTAATAGATCTAGAAAGAATTGGTCCAAGAAACTTGATGATGCATTATGGGCTTATAGAATTGCATACAAAAATCCTATGGGTATGTCTCCATATAAAATGGTTTATGGAAAAGCATGCCACTTACCTCTCGAACTAGAACATAAGGCATATTGGGCCATTAAAGAGCTCAATTATGATTTCAAACTTGCCGGTTAGAAGAGGCTTTTTGACATTAGCTCACTTGATGAATGGAGAACCCATGCCTATGAGAATGCCAAACTGTTTAAAGAAAAAGTTAAAAGATGGCATGACAAAAGGATACAAAAACGTGAGTTTAATGTAGGTGATTATGTATTGTTATACAACTCTTGTTTAAGATTATTTGTAGGAAAACTCCTTTCTAAATGGGAAGGCCCTTACGTCATTGAGGAGGTCTATCCTTCCGGTGCTATAAAAATCGACAACTTCGAAGGCACGAATCCGAGGGTGGTGAACGGTCAAAGAATCAAACATTATATCTCAGGTAATCCTATAAATGTTGAAACTAATGTTATTGAAACCTTAACCCCGGAGGAATACATAAGGGACACTTTCCAGAACGTTTCAGACTCCGAAAAGGAAGAGGTGTGTGGTATGGTAAGTAAACTGACTCCAAAACAGTTCTAATAGCAATTTTTCTCCGTTTTGGAATGTTTAAAAAATTAGGAAAATAAGAAGTAGTCCGGGAAGGACACGAGGCTCCCAGGAGGGTGGAGGGCGCGCCCTACCCCCTGGGCGCGCCCCTGCCTCGTGGGCACCTCGTGTGCCCTCCGGACTCCATTTTCTTGCACGATACTTCTTTCAGTCGGTAAAAATTCATTATATAATCTCCGAAAAGTTTTGACCACCGTATCACGCAAATATCTTCTGTCCTTGTTTCGAGCTATTTTTCTGACAGATCTAGATCGCCATGACGTCTTCAAACTTCCCCAAGGACAAGTTCTTTGAGAAGGTCATCAACCCCTGCCTGCGGAGGTGCTGCACCACCCTCAAACCATTGAGATGCGTGAGGGGTTGCTGCACATCCGCGATGCTGAGGGACCAAGGAGGACCGAAAGCGTGGAGACAAGGCTCGAGGCAATGGAGCAACAAGTTTTCAAGTGCCAGGAGATGGTGGAACGTGGACTCGATGCCAATCATATAATGATCACGGAGTTCACCAACAATCACAAGTTGGATGAAAAGAACATTGGGGAGGCCATCTTTAAGCTTCACGAGAAAATTGAGCGCCTCCAAGCCCAGATCTATGACCTACAAAACCAAAACTGAGTATGAATATAGATTCAAGAGGATGAGTTTGGCTGCAGATTTGAGGATCCCGGAGACTCGATCATCCTTCTATGATGGTGAGCCTATGCGTTGGAAGATGGACGACAAGCCCACATCATCAACAACTCCATCATCACCACCTCTGAGGAAGGAGACATAAACACATGGGTGATCAATTAAAAGTACAGCGGGATATTTTGCCCGAACTGCGAGTGTCGTGTTCCCCACAGGGACTAGGCGATGACGACTATGCTCGGCTAAAGCCAGGTAGCACAATTTTAAGAGATGATTGCAGAAATTAAACCTAAACTAAACAAGGTAGTTCCCGAAGATCATCGCCAAAGAAAATGCAAAATAAGCAAAGGGAGATTCAGATTATACTCTCTGTCTTTTTGGTATTATTTTTATTTGAATGAGAAACTAAAACAGTAACACAAAGGGAACACCAGGACATGAACACATATAGCAGAATGGATATGGGTCACATTACAAACATATTTGTCACAGAGACAAAGCTATCACAGAGACTGAAAATTAAACACACAAAAAGTTAACTAGTACACGGAACTAGTACACAAGGTGAACACACATATATGCTAGCAGACCACTAATTCACAGATCAAATCAAACTTAGCAAATATTTTCCAAAGCAACTAACATCAACTAGTCAAAACACATAATAAAATGCACTATATTTTGTAGGTACGAAACTGAACAATCGTCAGGTTACAAGCTCTTATAAAATCTGAATATTATAAGTACTACCCATCTCAATTCTGAACATTACAAAGTACTGAACATTACACTACTCAAAGATTACAGAAATTTAGAGAATAGAGAGAGGGAGAAAGAGAGAGAGAGATGACTGCAGCAAGTTGGTGAAGAGGAGCAGTTGGACATCAGGGGCGTTGGAGAGTAAGTGCAGCAGTAGGAGGCGTTGAGAGGAGAGGCAGCAGTAGCATGAGAGGAGCAGCAGAGAGAGTTGAGGAAAGGATCAGCAGTAGGGGAGCAGCGAGCGGCAGAGACACAACAAGAGTAGGAGCGGTTCAACAGCAGTAGTAGGGACAAGGAGAAGAAGGAAGATGCAGCAGCAGAGTTTGGGGGAAGAAGGGAGCAGCAGCAGTTGAGGAAGGCGAGGGAAAGAAGAAGCAGCAGACAGGGATTCAGAGAAGCGGGGAAGAAGGGAAGAGGAAGCAGCGGCGGTGTGTCTGGCCGGCCGCGCCGGTTGGAGGGAGAGGTCACGCGAGGTGGGCACTAGTGGCTGGCACTGTGATGTATGGATGATGGTGTGGGTGGTGGATGGCGCGGGTGATGGTGGAGCGGCGAGGTCGCGGAGGCGCGCCGCCGCGATGGCCTGGCCGCGGCGGCGGCCGGAGGTGGGAGAAGAAGTGGTGAGGGGGAGAGAGATGGAGATGCCAGGCTCAATTTGGGAATGGAGCAGCGCTAGGGATTTTGATCCCCTCCCTGCTCTGTCTTTTTTTACTTTGGCCCTCCTCCTTTCTTCTTTATTCCCAAGTAGATCCCCTCCTTCATTAGTTTTGGCCCCTGGTTTCTTCTTTCCTTCACGCTCAGCTCCTTGACTCCATCACTTGATCACTTGTAGTAGAAGAATTTTGTGCCTTGTCACACTTTTCTGCAAAATAAACAAATGACTAGTCAACAATCCTTTTATATGATTTTCATGCGAATATGCAACAATTCACAGCAAGAATTAATGGTCAGATCACAACAAACGATATATTTGTATGCCAAAATTATATATATGAAATGTTCTTATCAATGGGTACAGGCACTCCCCTTGGCATCTGCCAAGCTTGGGGGAGTTCCCGGTATCGTATCACCATCACACTTTTATATTTACCATTTTTCTTAGTTCGATCCTTTTGGTAATATCTTGATCTAGTAGAATAAAGTTTTAGTATGATCTAGTTTTGAGTTTTGCTTTATGATCCTTCTATGTAATTGAGTCCGTGAGCTATATATAATAAAGATTAGTGTTGAGTCAAGGGCTTTGCCATCTTGCTATGATCTTGAGGGTATAAAAATAAAAGAGAAGAGAAAGAATAAAAAGAAATAAAGAGATCATATGGATCTTATGGAGAGTAATGACTTCACATATAAAGAGTATGATGAATAAAAGTTGTTGAAAGTTGACAAACATAGTTTTGGTCATCGTTGCAATTAATAAGAAGTAATAAAGAAAGAGAGGTTTTCACATATAAATATACTATCTTGGACATCTTTTATGATTGTGAGCACTCATTAAAATATGACATGCTAAAGAGTTGATGTTGGACAAGGAGGACAACTTAATGGCTTATGTTTTCTTATATCCGAAATAAATTATATTGTCATGGATCATTCAACATGTTGAGCTTGCCTTTCCCTCTCATGCTAGCCAAATTCTTTGCACCAAGTAGAGATACTACTTGTGCTTCCAAATATCCTTAAATCTACCTATGGATTGAGTAAGATCCTTCAAGTAAGTTGTCATCATTGCAAGCAATAAAAATTGCTCTCTAAATATGTATGACTTATTAGTGTGGAGAAAATAAGCTTTGTACGATCTTGTAATGTGGAAAAAATAAAAGCGACGGACTGCATACAAAAGGTCCATATCACAAGTGGCAATATAAAGTGACGTTCTTTCGCATTAAGATTTTCTCCATTCAACCATAAAAGCACATGACAACCTCTGCTTCCCTCTGCGAAGGGCCTATCTTTTATTCTTGTCTATTACTTCATACAAGAGTCATGGTGATCTTCACCTTTCCTTTTTACATTTTATCTTTTGGCAAGCACAATGTGTTGGAAAGATCCAGATATATATAGCTAATTGGATGTGAGTTTTCATGAACTATTACTGTTGACATTACCCTTGAGGTAAAAGGTTGGGAGGCAAAACTATAAGCCCCTATCTTTCTCTGTGTCCGATTAAAACTTCATACCCATAAATATTGCGTGAGTGTTAGCAATTGTGAAAGACTAAATGATAGTTGAGTATGTGGACTTGCTGAAAAGCTCTTATATTGACTCTTTCTGATGTTATGATAAATTGCAATTGTTTCAATGACTGAGATTATAGTTGTTAGTTTTCAATGAAGTTTTTGATTCATACTTGAAATT
>NC_041382.1:332333984-332340273 GCF_002162155.2 Triticum dicoccoides
ACTATTCTGATCACGGGATCAGAATAATATTCTGATCACAACCTGACCTGCCCCGCTAGTAGTACGTTGAACTTCCCTGTGAACTCGGTTGAATTTCCGCCAACATTGCCCAAACGGCGCTTGCGATATACCGTTGGAAAGCTATGGACACCAATATCATGACCCAACTTAAATTTTTGGCAAAATATAAGCGGTTTAAGAGCAGTTTTGAAAACCGTTTTTTCTTCGCACAAAAAACGTGAATCGTATTTTCGATCACATTTCTAAACCGTTTATCAGAATGAGGCATATAATATGGCGTTGGAAAGCTGTTGCAAAACCGCTCCTTCCACATGTTGAAAGTTTTTTCTAATTCCCTATGGTTAAAGAGTAATTTGAAAAAGCATAAAATTTCGTAAACTGAACAGCTGAGTTCGGTTTTTTTGATGTCATTTCTAAACGGCTAATCCAATGGAGGCATATGATATGGCATTGGAAATCTTATGAAAATGCGCTACCTTTTCCTATTGAAAGTTTTTTCTTAATTTTGAATGGTTTAAGAGTAATTTAGAAAATGGTCCAAGTCCTACCGAGTTCGTATTTTTGAGCTAATGTTTTAACCGTGCGTCCGAATGCAGCAAATGATATGGCGTTGGAAAGCTTGAACAAATGCGAAACTTTTTGGTATGTATTGTTTCTCCCAATTCTCTACGGTTTTAAGTCAGTTTCGAAAATGGCGAAAAAAGTATTTTCGCCGTAATTTCTACAAACTTTATCGGAATTGGGCAAATAATATACCGTTGAAAAGCTACGGAAAATGCGAAACTTTTTCATGTTGATGGTTTTCTCTGATTCCTAGCCGTTTTCAAGTAATTCTGTAAATGGCGGAATCATTCGTTCTGCCTCTATCGCGAAACAGATTCTTCGAAAATGCACCGCGTGAAGAACCTGAACTTCTCGGTGCGTGTACCTGAACTTCACTCTGTTTTTCACGTGATTCTTTTGCTCGTAGATCTTCATCCACTGCTCGTAGCTCTCCATCCCACTCACGGGAATTGAGCGGGTGATATACCGATGGAAAGCTGCTATAAACACACAACTTTCCCGTATTGATCATTTTTTCATACTCGCGACGATTTTGAAAGTTTTTCATCTGAAATTCATTCAGTGTAGTAGGTGAACTTCCTACTGTTTTCACGTTGAACTTTTGTGACGTATTTTCGTTTGTAATTTTCTCATCCATTTCGTCAGTGTTACACAAATTATAGTCTTTTTGTACAAACCTCTCTCACAATATTTTTTTAACTTTCTTTGACCGAGGACTTGAATTTACACAAATAATATTCCTGCCGTTTTGAGGTAAATTAGAAAATGGCGAGATCATGATTTCCGCGTTCATCGCGAACGGAAATGCACTGCGTGAAGTAGTAGAACTTCTGGGGCATGTCTGTTTGAACTTCACTTTGTTTTTGACGTGCTGTTTTTTGCACTACGTGAAGTAGTTGAACTTCTGGAGCATGTCTGTTTGAACTTCACTCTGTTTCACTTTATTATATTTTTCTTATATGAAATACGCACCATGTAGCACGTGAACTTCCGATTGCTATCACTCTGAACTTCTCTCTGGTTTGAGGGAATTATTTTAAAACACAAAAAACAACATATTTTTGTATGTATTTTGGACATCTAAATACACGGTGAACCTCTCTAACAAGAATTGTTTGAACTTTTCCTCGCCGAGCACTTGAAGTTCTAGCAACCAATTTTTTCATTTATGAGTTTGTTTTTAAAAGTGCAAAAAATGGCATTGTGTTTTTTATTTTTTGAACATGTAAATCCTAGGTTCTAATAAGCTCCGAACTTCTCTATTATTTTAATTTGAACTTCTCCTTTTTATATTTTTGAGTAAAGAATTGTATTCATTTTTTATACGGAAAAAATCGAACATGGAAATACATGGTGAACCTCTCTCGTAAGAATTTTTTAACTTCCCCGGACAGATCACTTGAACTTCTTTCAACAAACCTTTTCAGCTTTTATCTTTTTATACTTTTATTATCACTTGAAATGCATTCCTTGCAGTACTTGAACTTCTCGTTGTTTTCACTATGAACTTCTGTCGCATTTTTGTGTATATGTCGTATTACAAACAATTGAAGGTTGGTCGTCATTTTTTGCCATTTTAAAAATTCGAGCTTTTAGGTAAACATTGATCTACTTCGTTGGTTTAATTTGAATTTCTATTGGTCTTTTCACAAACGGGGAAAATACATTTCTTTTTTATAAATTTTGAAGTACTCTGTTTATATAATTTTAACTTCTTGTTTGTTCCCTTTAGTAACCTTCAGTTTGTTCTTTTTTATTGATGACCCTTAGTAACGGGGAAATTCATTTTGTTTTGAGTTTTTTAAATGGTAAAATCCTAGTTTGAACCACTTCGTTATTTTAGTTTCAACTTATAGTTTATTTAAAAGGAAATTCTTCTAAACTGTTTTGGTTGTTCCTTTTATTTTAATTTGAACTTCTTCATTTAAGTTCTTAGTAATGAGAAAAAACCTGAGGTTTTTATAAACTTCGAATTTCTTTGTTATTTTAATTTGGACTTCTTAGTTTCATTCTTTAGGGAAAAATATGGTTTTAAAATAAATTGAAGCATCCGACATTTTTAAATAAAAATTGAACTTCATACTTTTATTTTTCTTTGAAATGTAAATAATTTGCTCTCATACTCTCCCATTGCATTTTCTGACCACCACATCACCTTTATGCGATGTAGTGATGTAGCAGCGATTGGTAAAGCTAGCGAACCAACAGTCTACAATAGATCACCGAACAAAGCAAACCCAATGTACAACTGAGCTACTAGTGCATAGTCCAGATCAGGCTTTTTTAGCGGAACCTTTTACTGCGGTGCAACACTAGCCGTATATTCTATCACTGCACTGCATATGAAAGCCGGCCTGTTGTTCTTCCTGTAGCTGAACTGTCAAAAGCCTGCCATGCAATTGACACAACAGTACAACACAGATCCTAACAAAGAGCTGGCACAACGACACACATGATTTTTTTCTCACCGTACAGCGAGGATAATGTGGTGGCAAGGGAGCGAAGGGAACAAGGCTGCATGCCTCCACCGCGCCGGAGCTTGCCATCCATCACGAGATGTCCTCAACCGGAGGACGGAGGACCATGGGATACCTGTGTCGATGGAGTCATGGGGAGGCCCAGGCTACAACCTCTGGAGACATGATTTTCCTACCTTTTTCTCTGAACTTTCTGCTTTCGCTTTTTTCTTCAGTAAATCACGTAGCGGCTACACTTGTTTTGGAGAATCAAGTTGCAACAGTACATCACAAGCTACTACATGTTGGGCAAAATCAAATTGAACTTCAAGATGGAGAGGAGGTGGACGGCCTGGACGGGTTTATGCCATGTAGTTGAGTGGTCGAGTTGGAAGCAGAGGAGGCTGGATCAAAGGAGAGGGAAGCCTCCGTTGTGGTTCCAGGGGGAATGAGGTCGCCGTCGCAGTGGATCCATGGGAGGGAGGCCGCCGCCACACTGGACCGAGGAGGGAGGCGCTGTCTAGGGGCAGGAAGGCCACCACCGCGGTGGATCGAGGAGGGAGGCGATGTTCAGGGGCAGGGAGGCCACCGCCGTGGTGGATCGAGGAGGGAGGCGATGTCCAGGGGCAGGGAGGCCGCCTCCATGGTGGATCGAGGAGGGAGGCACTGTGCAGGGGCAGGGAGGCCTCCGCCGCGGTGGGTCGAGTAGGGAGACAGGGCGAGCTGGTGGTCGGCGGCGGGTGCTGCGCGGGCCGGGGAGGGAGGCCGCGGTGGCTGCGCGGGCGGAGGGAGGTGGTGGCCACGCCGGCCAGGGAGGGAGGCGGCGGTGGTTGCTCCGGCCAGGGAGGGAGGCTGTGGTGGCGGCGTGATGCGGGCCAGATGGGATCGGGGAGGGGATCGGGTCAGGGGTGGGTGGAGATTTTCTATTTTTCATCCACTTTGCCGGCTCGGGAGTTCGGGAACATCCCCTCGGGCTCTATATAGGCTGATCGTGATCCAAATAACTATTCTGATCCCGGGATCAGAATAGTGCTACTCTCTATATATATATATATATACATAAACACTATTCTGATCACGGGATCAAAATAATATTCTGATCACAACCTGAACTACCTGAGTAACGCGCCTGAACTTCCCTGTGTACTAACCTGACCTTCTGGCTATCTTCGCAACCATGGCTTTCCCTACGAATTTTTCTGATCATTCGTGTTGTTTGTGATGCAAGTGTAATGTGGACACGTTTTTTAGAGTCTAAATGATTGTTTTGATTCGGATTCTAGCACGTTGGCGGATTTGCTCTCGGGGTCGTGATGAACTTGTTTTTGTTACAAGTTTAATGCATGTTTTGGATGTTGTCGAAATTCTCGAACGATGGGGATTAGGTTTTAGTACGAGTTTGGAGCACAAATTCTTTGTTATTTCAAACAAATTTGAAATCGCCCGTGTTCTTCATCCGCCCGAGATGCAACCCGCGCTTCTATTGATTTCTTGTTTTTCTTTAAAGTTTGCTGCCTGATTTGCGTACTTTAGTGAAATTCGAGGCTTACTAATCCGTAAATTTTAATCAGGAGGGTCCTTACGGTTTCATTTCTAGCGATTTGATGTTGGCACTCATGCGGGTTTCTGCACATGTTATTTTAGCGGCTTTGAAATTTACCCTCTGGTCCTTTCAGTTGTCGAAAGGTAGTTGCCAGATCATTTCCAAGGGGGTGCAGACGTGTTGCAATCTTGTGGAGATGATTTTATGCTTCGGACGAATTCGTTTGTTCATTATTTCTAGATCTTCTAATGGTCGTTATACAAGCTGGACTTCTGCGTTTTCATACCTGAACTTCTTCTTTTCCTTTGTTGGATCCTGTCGGGGCTGGGGCGGCTCGGGATCGGGATCGAAGGAGGATCAGGTTGATCCTGTTGGGTCTGTCCGGGTTTCTGTGCTGGACTTCTACGTCGTCATACCTGAACTTCTTCTTTTTTCTTTTCGTTGCAAGATAATGCAGCAAGTCCTTTGTATCAGAAACCCTTACTAGATTTTCTTCTGCAATTTTTGTTGTAGCTAGTGTGTAAGCGTGGAGCTGGACCACAGGAACATGCACCCTCTTTTTCCCTTAGTCTATGTTTTGGTATAGTTTTTTGATCATCCACTTATCTTTGGTAAGATCTGGGCTTCTCTTTTTTTATTAATGGTTGAACTTCTGGTTTTCCAGATTACATTCCACATTTGCAAGGCGAAGGCACATGGTGCTCTATATTTTTCTTTGTTTGGTTTCCTTTCGTATTTTTAATTCTTCAGATGTTCCTTTTTATACTTTTGTCTCGTGAGCAATCATGGGATTAGCCCAAGTATGCATGCACTTTTTCCAGATCATGTAAGGGTCGTTTGTAGAAGCTAGACTTCTATGTTCTTTATACCTGAACTTCTGCTTTTTCCTTCTTTGCAAAGTAATAAAGCAATTCCTCTGTATTTCCTTCCTTTTTATGTTACTTTTCATTCTTTGCATTTGTTTGGATTTTTTTGACTTAGTCCCGTGAACAGCCATGTAATTGGGCGATGGATATGCGTATTTTTTTATTTTTTTCTAGTATGTTATTTGTACTTATAATAGTTGTTGTTCTTCACTGAATAACTATCCCGAACTTTAGTGTGATAATCATTTTTAACATGTTAAATTTGAGGTTGTTATTTTTTGGATTTAAATATTTTGTAGATATTGAAATCGGCATTGCGCGTATTGACCAATGCGGTAGCGCGAGGCCGAGCAGGGGGGAGGGGGGTCGGGCCCCCCTCCCCTCCCCCTGCGAGACCGAGACAGGAACGACCCGGAGCAGGCGACGACGCGGCGTGCCGCGTCGTCGCATGCGGAGGCGAGTCCGTCACATCTGTGACCCCACTATCTATCTTAGGGTTTTTAGGGTTTAGGGTTATTATGGTTTAGTATTAGATATGAACTTCATCTGTTTTTGTACTTGAACTTCTTCATTTTGTTCCTTAGGGTTTATTTATTCTTATGCCATTATTTCTTTTATTAGAGTACTTGAACTTCTGTTCTTTATTTTTTGAACTTCTTTCTGTTGTTTTTTAGGTGCATATTTATGTATGTATTTTTCTTCCTTTGATAGTGCATTTGCCATCTATTTTTGGTTTTAAGGATATCAGCAGTGCTATCGTGTGAAGTTATCTCATTATAATAGATGCATTCAAATGGTGCATTCATTTATCTATAGATGTATTTACTTTTTTAGCTGTT